>NC_139345.1:95693775-95980727 GCF_055883805.1 Amblyomma maculatum
AAAACACTGCAAGTCCGGCTTAATTCCTCCGTTCCAGCTTTTTGAACTTCTGAGTAGCGTTAATCGGCTTGGTCTTCACCAACAAGGAGAGGTTTTCGGTTTTCGCAACCCAAAGAAGACATATGCTTAAGCTTCAAGCCACGTGTGAGTGCTGTAAGAAAGGAGAATGGGAGCACGGTGACACAAAGTAACAGAGGCAACGTCAGAGGCCCGGTTAAGAACGCTGAGGCAGAGCAGCGCTCGCCGCTGTATAAGCACACGTACGGAAACGACGTGATTGTACAGACGCGTGCTCTCAGCATGGTCGCGTGCGGGTGCGAGCGAGCCAGGCACGCCACTCGCGGCCTCTGTATGTGTGCACATTCATTTTTGGCCCAAGCTCCATCTACGGCGGCAACGCTCAGCGATCCGTCGGGATACATAGGAGGTGTATTGATCTCGTCCAACTGCGTCTGCCCTTTGCGCGGTATTTTTTTTTCTTTTTCTTTTTGCTTTCGCTCAAGGAGAGGCTAGGCGCATGCCGAGCTGAGTTCGAAGGCGTTAGACCCCATCCTTAAACGGGCCCGTTTGGCGAACGGCCCCCTCTCGACTTCATCCTCCATCCTCGATTCCCTTGCTCCCCTCTCTTTTCTACTCCATGTGTGGAAAGCGCCCGCGCGCTCGTGGAGGGAGCCGAAGCGTGTCATCTTTCTTCGGGGGATTATTACGGCCGTTTATAGTGGCGGGGGATTTCGCGAGCCGATACCTTTCGCCCGCTTACTAAACGCTGTCGAACCTTGAAAGAGCGTAAACGCTCGCGCTTTCTGTCTTCCCTGATTTGTGCGCATGGAGAGGAAAGGATGAGAAAAGTTCGAGAGAAACGACCACTTTCGGGTACGTCTTGCATTTTGGTCTCTATCTCAGCGTTCCGCACCGCCGCATTTACCGGTTCACCATTCTATTTTTTCCGCCATGACGTTTTACCATTCAGGCTTGTCGCAAATTTTGCCGTGGGTTGTTGCTCACCGCTCTATAGGGCCGTATCGTGTAACGAAAATGCTGCACAAAATTTGGATGATATTTATTGCGAAATTGAGGATCTTAAGGTCCTGAGGTACTGAAATTCGCGGTCGTGCGACTCGTGCCAATTTGTTTGTCGTTCAGAAGACAGCACACGTCGCTTTTCTCAACTCCTCCATTGAGGAATCACGACTTGATTGTTTTGTACCTCTTTTCCGTTTAGTGGAAATTTTTGCACTCTTTTTTTCCCCCACTCAGTGTTGCTAACAACCATCCCGATGCTGGTCCAGTTTACGGTCAGCCTCTTTCTCTGGGTCCGTAGTCATGCAAGGGGATACAGCCGGCTGATAAAGAAGAGGGGTTTGTGTGATTACGTAAAACTGAAATAAGGTGTTCGCCATAATTTCTTTCTTCAGAAAGAATATCATTTTTGGACTTGATGACAAGACCACGCACTACCTCGTCGTTTTCGTGGAGTGTTACACAGTCTGCACAACTGAGAAGAGGTGAATGAGGACAATAAAAGCTGCCTATTTTGTACCCCACTTTATCGGTTCAGTAAGTGTATTTTGAACGACAAAAAGACACCAGTTTGCGTAACCGCAACATGAGAGGGACCTTTCTAGCGGACGTCACGATAAGTGATATTGCGCTGCCACGTGTTTGAGCTGCTTTCTTATGAACCAGGGATGGGCGGAAGGCATCGTGTACTGCGCCCAGCGACTAACCCGCTCAAAATGCTTCTAAGTGTTGGTTATTTCGGTCGGCACACGTTCTGCCGTGAACCACGACATGTATAATAAACCCTTTGTAGACATCATTGCATCTACACAAAACTAAGAGTCTAGTCGACATGAGCGGCATTTACATTGACTCGACAGAAGTGGGTCGACATCAGTTATCGGATCGAAAATCGATTAGGATTCATGTAACGCTGTTGGGTAGGGTCGAAAGATCGAGGGGTCGAGTCGAGTCATCTCAGGCCCAGGGGATCGGTTGACTCAACTCGATCCAGCCTGCAAACGCGGTCGAATTGAGTCGGCTTTGGGCACAGTGGAAGGGGAGAACAGTGCAGAAAGCCCTAGGGATGCGCAGGGGGAAAAAAGAACCAGAATCGGATGCCGCCTGCTAGTTCTTCGCCTCGACGCCAGGCGCCGCCGTAATCGCCACTCGTCGACGCTCGTCGGGTCTGGTCCATGTAAACCCTGTAGGGTCGATTCCATTCACTGAACTCAACTCGACCACCACTCTCTGGTCCATGTAAACAGGGCTGTAAACATCAAGATCAGCTTTTTAAGCTTCTTCGTGCAAGAACACGATTAAATCTAGCAATTTTAAGGCGGAAGCATTTAATGCCTCATCGTTGTAAGCAGGAGTTGTCGACAGAAATGCCATGCTTTTCAATTGGTCGAAATAGTCGTGATGTCACAGTGCTCGAATTTCAAACGGGGCCGATTGTACTTAAGCTAGTAACCATGCAACAAATTAAAGGGATGGTATAGTGATGCTCCAAGTAAGAATAATGACTGAGTTTAGCTAATTAACTAATTATTCTAGTTACCTAACTAGCCTAATTGATTAATAATTAGTTTCCTAAATGTAGACGCTGTCAAGCGAGGGTGCACTTACAATTGAGCGAAATGACCGTCATTTACATTAAATAGCTAATTAGGATAGTAGTGCTAATTAGGCAATTAGGGCAAGTTTGTGCTTCTGAACAGTAACTAAGGTTTACTACAAGTATGCCTTGTACTGGTAACTGACTGAAGTACAATACACCAATTAGCTAATTAATGTGCTTGTGATAACTAGACAATTGGTTATAGGCAATTAGTGTAAGTTTACGCTTACAGAATCGGGACTTTTGGTTGCCGATAATTACGTCTTACTGTCGAATGGCACCCGTCTCTAATTGCGGCTTCCGCCTTGAAGCACTTTAGTGAAACAAAGTTCCCCCTATATTCTTCTGTTTCTTTAGTCTTGGTTTGACAGATAAAGAGCAGAGGAGAAAGGTGAAGGAGAGTATATACTATATTGTTACGGGGAAGATACAAAAACGATAGTATTTCGCACAACTAGGGTTGATGGCAGCTCAGATCTGTCTTCTCTCAGCGTCGTCGTCTTTAGGCAGTCTGTCTCACTTAATCGTCCTCTGGCGCACGTTAAGTAATAATACGTATATAATAGCGCTATGACGCTTCTTCTCTCACATAATGGGAAGGAGTGGAAGTGACAGAGTACTGAAGGAATCCCGAGGAATGCATGTTATTGAGATAGTGTGCTCAGCGCTTTGAAGAAAACAAAAAGAAAGCCCAACGCGAGACGGCACGAAAGAGAGTGTACTGCGAAAAGCAATTGGTCACTCTGTTTTATACTCCGCCCCCTCCCTGGCGTGTTATACCCCAGTCACACGGGCAAGTTTAGTGACACTTTCACGAAGTGCACTTACATAGGAAGAGTGACACTTTCGGTGCTCTCTGTCACACGGCAAAATAACTCCTTCGAGTTCGATCGGGATTGAAAATCTCGAAGGCTATCGACTCAATCGCCTTTTTAAGTGACCGTGTGACTGGGGTATCATTTTGAAATGACGACAGTGCCCATGCGGATGCTGCAGCCCTATGTGGAAAGTAATTAGTTTTCACGAAAATACCTCAGCAAGCAGAATTACCCCAAGCTAATGCTCAGATTATTTGTGCATTTGAGTTCATGGTTTTCACTAAAAAAAGCATCGCGATGTCGCACGCGCTTTTCGCTAACATGCATGGTTACTGCTGTTTACATGCAAAACCAACCTCGCTTATGATATATAGTTACGCTACTAACTGCGGTAATTGGGAACGTAGCTTTGCGACTGATTTGCATCGTTAACAGAGAAAATGCCGGTAGCGCCTACGTATGGAACGGAGTCACCGGTGTTCGAGCGCGAAAAGTGCACGAGTTGTATGATTCAGAGCAGCGTGCATTTTTAACACGAAATCATGTCCGACGGCGTTTCTATGCAGCCTAAAATGTCCAGCTGTGAAGCACCCACGCACGGCAGCATCATCACGTCTTCACAGCGTTTGCTTGGCGGTAGTTGTAACACAGCGTCGAAAAGTGTCCAGTTTCCGCAGCATCACGAAAGTAGGCGAGAAGTTCGCAGCGTTCACGGCACCGGATGCTACTAGCTTGCCGCTGTATGCCGCCCGTGAGCGCCCGTGAACGGCAGAGCGCGCGGGGCAAGTAGCGCTTGGCCGTGCGCTCCTCCGTGCTCGTCGCTAGGCCTATAGTTTGTTTCGCATCGAAAGTATCAGTGGGCGGCGTTTTCGCATGGCCAGCTTAATAGGATATATGGCTCACTTGTGGCACTGCCTTGAAGGAAATGAGAATAATGAGAGAAATGTGCAATTCAAATCAACGACTCCTTAGGAGCGTAGCTAGCGTATACGTGTACTACAAGGGTGAGCTGCGCCGCGCCGCCGGCGACGATGGCTATGAAGTAGTGAGCAGAAATTTGCTTGTATCGCAGCAACTCCTGCTAGCGACTCGGTACGGGTCAACGATCCCCAAGAAGGATTAATTTCTGACATTGCTTTACTCCAGGGATTATTATTTACGGGAAAAACTAATTATCGCACACTTTTCTGACGCCGATGACAGCGGGGCCGGATGCGCCGTAAAGGTGCTAGCTTGGAGCTGGCGGCACTGGCGGCTTGCGGGAGCAAAAGCGGTGCTGTCTTCGGCCGGCGCTTGAGCGAAATGCTTCCGTGTCAAGTGACGACTTTCTAGAGATTGAGTTACAAATAACTCCAACTTCATTGATGCAGCTTGAGATACCGCATACCATCGAGGTGCAGCAGCAGACGAACGCCTTCGCCTTAGCGCAAGAACTGAGAGCGAGGGTAGCTATTCAAGTGTACGCATAGTTTTTAGTTCGTGACAGCTTAAATCCCTTGCCTATTAATGGAAACGCTCATAAATTTACAATAAACATTTCAAAACATTGTAATTCTCAAAAATGTATGAGTAATATGAAGTGCCCTGTTGTTGAGACTACACACTCGCCTGCCAGACAATGTGTAGGGAGTTCGCCAAACTCACTTCACGCCGAGTGTGTTCGGCAGCGAGTGTCATTAAAGTTCATCGTGTGACACGATGCGAATGACACTAAAGGCGAGTGCACTCGTTGAAAGTGACACTTAACTTGCTCGTCTGACCGAGGTATTACATTATTTTGAAGCGCAGAAATGAATACACGTAAACGGCCGAATTGACATTCAGCGGCTGAAATGCGTCGTTCTCTTTATTAGACGGCTTCTTTTCTTCTTTTTTTTTTTTTTGCAGCACACACACACAAACAAACGTGCAGCAATCGAAGAGAGCAGCACCGTAAACAGCATCGGGGTACGTCCATAGACCCTTATGCACAGTTATGCACTTGCAAACGCATTCATGTCGCTTCTTATAGACAGCACTGTTCGACAATGGGTCTTCTTCGGCCGCGAGCGTCAGAGTGGCGGCAGCTGCCCCAAGGAAGTCGAGGGAAATCATTCTCTTCTTTGGACCCTGCGTCTTTGGCCGTGCGTTATGGGGAAAGTGCCACTTCGTAACGCATCATCATCTGCACTGAAGGCTAACAGCAAACACACTGAGCAAGCGCTTCGGTGCTGACCTTCTTCAAACAGACATTATATTTCATCTTTAAATCGGGTGCGGTACTTTGTGAAAGCGAATGACAAATCAGAATAGATAGCGTTATCCATGAAAGTACGTCTATCCCCAGAGGTAGTTCTGAAGTAGTTGCCAGAAAGTAAAGGGCAAAAAAAGTTATGAAACACTGGGAAGGACGTTTTCGCCTCCATATAGACTTGCCGTTCGCATTTTAGCGGAGTTGGGACTGTACACTTTATATACCATAAAATAATCTCTAAGGCATCCAATGGACATTTGAAAGCCTTGTAAACCATAACATTTATATCCTTTCTAAAACTCGAACAATTTACGCCTCAGATGCAGCATGACAATGTAGACTACTGTCTACGTACATGATTGCTTTATAGGCACCTTCTATGGCCATGGCACAATTCAGTGTCACTGTTTGGTCATTAAAAATGGTAGGCCAGCATCGCTAACTTCAATCTGTTAAAAAGCAGTCGCTGCAAAAATGCCGACAGTCATGAAAGTAAGGACAAGATTTACATAAGATGTGCTTAAGGAAATCACCTTCACTGTTCTTAGTAGATTACACACTGTTCATTTGGAGATGCTGCAAATTTCTTGGCTTGTAAAAATCACAGTACTCGTTCAAAAGTTATTGAAAGCCTAATTGCCGTTTGCTTGCACAAGATCCATTGCTGGAAGTTATATTGCTCAGCACAGATACCACGGGTGTGGATGTAATGAGCCCCTACGAAACGGATATTTAATGCTCTAACTGAATGCAGAATTCTGTGCCCGTAATTCATTTCACTACGGTGAAGAAGAAAAAAAGCACCAGAAGCCAGTGGCGGGATAGTAAAATCAATTATGCCCAATTCAATTTCGTTCAATTAAAGAAAACGAACGGTTCTGTTTCTGTGATCGTCCACTCGACAGAAATGATTAAGGAATATTTTCTGTATGCTGTCTTTGTCACCATACATAAAGCAATGATTTAAAATATTGCAGCAAGTTTCAGCTGTAGAGTTGCAGCTGCAACCTGTTCTCTTGTGGCCTGGAAACTAATATTTTTTTTTTGTTTTTTTTTTTTTTTCAATCGCCCTACGCACATGGTCGAATTCTCGTCACCTACGACGATGGCCATCGGATATTTTTGTTTCACAACCACCCGATACGATTCTGGCGTGAAGAGATAACAGTTGCGTTGCAATCTGAGAAATAATTCGCCAATGAGAGCCCTTAGCGTAGTGTAGCTTGCAACAATGGTGGCACGGAGTCACAGATTAAGGCAGCTTTTATTGGCCAGGAAGTGCTGCATGAATTTGTGCCTCTTTGAGTTCTTTACCTTCAGTTAAATAACCACTCTTACCCAGCGCATTCACAGCACAAAAACCCAGAGAATGCTCAGTTTCTCTCCGTAGCCTCTAAATTACTAGAACATTGACCGACTGCAGCTTTTTTGTCATCTCTGCCGCGTTAAATAAACATCTTGCGCCTGTAGCCTTATTCTCTGTTCTTCCTTCATTTCTGGTTGATTTATTAGCCTCCAACAACGTGCTCTTTTTTTGGAGACAACGAGTATTTATTTGAACATTAATAACATCGCGTGTAGTAAAAGTACTATCACTGAGCCTCACTGACGGATAACAACAAAACGCAATAACAGTGCAAGTGGAAAAAAAATTTAAACATTAGTAAATATTCCGTAGCGCAATGAAATGACACTAGATGACTAGAAGCAAACATTTCATCCTGTACAAGAGCCTCATATTGGGGCCCATGAACAAAATAGAATTAAATGAAGAGGGAGCACTACGATGTAATAGCTAACTTTGTCATTTTTGCGTCCGAAACGTGTCAGTAACGATGGTTATGAATTCGCGCGAATTTGCTCAAGCAGAATGTCACACATGGTTGCACATTTTCGTCCGCGTTTGATTCGCCGGGACACGCAAATGCAGTACCTGCCCGTCACAATTCATGGTTTCAAAATACGCTTGCATGCACTCTCACTGAACTTATGCGCAGTCTTCAGAAAAACTGAAAATTGGTTTAGGATATTTTCTTGATACTTCAAGACGTTTCATGCGCTCCGCTAGGTGCCGTCGTGTAATTGTGCACACGCGGGATAGGAGTTTCTGCACTTGACTTCAACCAATAACTGAGAACTTATTATTTAGCTTTAGGAGTCCACACTTAAAGAAGGCGCGAGCAAAAGAAAAAAAAAAGACAGCCGTTGTACGTATTGTTTTGCTCGGGTGAAGTTATATCGACTAACTTCATTTTAACTCGACTTAAAGCTGGCCTCTTGGTGGCCTTCAGACTAAAGTCTCTTCACTGCTAAAAAACTGTCGAGATTGCAGCTTTCCTTTTCTTCTATTTAAGTATATCTGTTACGAAAGCTCGTTAACTCATTTGTGCAAGTGCATTTGTATTGCTAAGGGGCACGTATATCACTTTTAGCAGGTTCAAGTAAAATAACCGACATGGTTTGTTTTTTGGATTTTTTCAGCTTGTGAAGAAAACAGCACATTATTCGGTGCGACGCTCTACCAGGCAGACAATTAGCATGGCTGACAAAATAAAAGTTTAGAAGTGATACGAGAACATGTCAACAAAACAGTGAATAGATCTCTTAACTGAACTCACATTGAATCATATATTAATATATACATATATATATAATTTCATTGGCAGGCACGTGCGCTAGACGACGATGAAGCGGACGAAAATCCTGGAGCGCCAATTGTTTATATTGCTTTGATTGGGACCCCATTGAGACCTCATTGAGACAGCACAAAAAGAATAGACTTAAGACTATCAATGTGACTAGCACTGGTTATACCCGTAAGATTTGTTGCAATACTCAGTGAAACAAGCTAAAAGTGAATGTGGAACAAAAAAAAAAACAGTTGTGCACACGATTTCTCATGTTCTATGTTCTCCACCTTGCGTAATACGGGATATATTGCACCCAACACATCAAATCACTGAAACTTGAAAATCTCATTTAGAAGCAGTTCCAGTTCCGCAAACAACACTGCTTCTCGCCTGGTGTAGAATACCTTGCAATGCTCGATAAAGGGCCTCACACATTCACTGCCTCCACGGTTGTGGCTGCTCACAGGAAGTTCACAGGAAAGTATGTCGGTTTTGGGCAGTCCTCCTATGATAGAAAGTCCATAAAAGGCTACACAAAGCCCCTTCAGTATCAACAATTATCCTCCTGCAAGAATCTCCACCTCTCCATTGTCGAGGCAGCACGCCTGCTCGGCATTGTCGCATTCAATCGAGTCATTCGACCGCCGACACCACGCGACAACATCCGTCTTCTCGTCCTGAGTGAAAGAGAACAGTGGATCGAACACAACCAAGCACCGCGGTACCATCACAGAAGAAACTAACGCAAAGTCGGCAAAACATCACACGCACAACACATTTAGCCGATCACAGCGCGGCGTCCCCGGACCTCGTATAAGGCACACAGTTCTGAGACGGCGTCGGACGCGCTGGTCAGGGGCTTTTTTTCAGGCACGGGTCGCCCTTGCTGCGGACATCCCTCTCTACTTCCTCTTCTTCTTCGGGCGCGATGCTTGATTCCCATTGAACGGAGGCGCTGCGGTGTGCAGGATGCACTCTTATTTGTTCCGTGGCTTTGGTTCTTTCGCTAGGCGCCCAGGTAGCTCGTGGGGACGTATGCCGATCACCTGACGTCAAGACAGCTCAAGTCTGCGAGGAAGAAATACAGTTCGGTGAGACATAAACAATTCACGTTGAAACAAAGTCAAGGTCGACAAAAGTGAGGCCAACGGGGTCAGTTTCTAAGGTGAGCTGGAAGAACTAAGTTTACAACTTCATAATGTAACACCCTAAAAGCACAAAACTCTGTGGGTTTGGTGAACTCCTTTTTTGTGTATGAAAGAGAATTATGCTTAGTACTCGTATATGGTGTTTAATGTCACATAGGTCATACATAGGCTGTGGGGTGCCGTAGTGGGGTGTGTGTGTGTGGGGGGGGGGGGGGGGGGGGGAGGGACTCCAGTTAATTCAGGCTATTTGGAGGCATTTACTTGCACTGAAATCACACTGCACACGGGCGCCATGCGTTTCGCCTCCGTTGTGACACGGCGCCGTGCATGGATTCGAACCCGCGTCCTCGGTCCCAATAGTCAAGCGCTCTAACCACCGAGCCGCCACCGCGGTGCGGCTAAAAAATGAAGTTCTTGGCAGCTGACTGAAGATAAATGACAAAAGTTCATAGCATTCAATCCAGTGAATGCATGAAAACTCGTCTGAAATTGCAGAAAATCATCTTCGAAGCGTCCTTCTCCTCTGCCCTAAAAGCGCACAAAACAGCATTGTATATGCGAGGCCTGCAATATGCCACGCACTAATACACATGGCGTGATATTCGCAACGGCTCGCGTGACACTAAAAATTGGGTTTAGTGATTTGGCTTCAGAAAGCTTCCAGGAAGAATGAATATTTCATCCATAATTCATGTTTCTTTTTCTTTTTGCCGAGTAGTCAAACTCGTTAAAGGTATTTTTTTTTTTTTTTTTTTTTTTTACATTTCAGCGTTCTGTACTTCCATAGTCTGCTCAAAGTTCAGAGCCAAAATGGACAATATGTTTTCATTGCGACCAAGGAGGAGTAGGCTCCAAACTGGACAAATGGTTCTTCATGAGCTTTTGCAATGTTCAGAAAGTTTTACATTAATCTGTGCTTGAAGGGCATAAGTGTGCGTTTCAATGCGTCTGACGCGAATAAGGCTTCTAGTTGAGCGGCGCACTTCAATGTGCCTTAAGCCACTCAGACTGAACACATATTTACTTCTTATTGATCGTGCGTAAGGGCAAACACAAGCATGCATACAGGCCTCGTTTGTATGCACATGCATTACCTTTGCTAAAGACTTACGACACAACTTGGAGCTAGCGACCCCGTCTAAGCAGATTGAGGAAGGCAGCAGCGCCCACTACGCGTAACGCGTGGGTTCAGCCATAGAAACTCGACTAATTCGCCTCCCACCCTGTTCTGGTTTTCCACTTCGTTGTAACACCTTCAAGAAATGTTAAACTCCTATTCTTCTTTGTAGGAACCCTATAATATTAGGAAATAAATACCAACCAATGATATAACGTTGCGCACAGGGGATTGCGCATAAAGTTATATGATCCATCAAGGACAAATGTCGAGGAGGTGTCTTACGTCGATCGTTGAAAATAAGGCGCGAATCAAAGGGCGAATACAGTGAACTTCACACTTTGAAAGAATAACACAGAGCACTTGGTTATTGCAAAATGTCAGAGCGCAGGATGTCGTCTCATTTGGAAAAGGTCTCATTGAATAAATATTGCATTCATACGCGCGTACACACGTACCGTGTCGAGCTATTAACTATATAATTGAGCACAATAAATGAGGAAAGCAGGTGGCTATCATTGGCCGCGTAAAACAATTCAGAAGAAGTAAGCACCGCGTGCGTATTTAAAAGCACCATTTCTTTCTCTAAAACAACAAAAAAAAAATGACTGGGACAAATATAATGTTTTTAATACAGGATCAGTAGCTGCGATGTGTTGCAATAACCTCGCGGCACGTTGCCCTGAGCGGTCTGTTGTGACCCCAATTGGCTCAAATGTCACGACCTGGGGCACCCTCTCCAGTGGCGCTTTCTAAATAGGCGTGCGCGAGGGCCGGCATACAGCGGTGCCGCGGAAGAGAATGAGACCAGCTTTCCGCGCTGCTTTTTCAACGCTGCCATCTTCGTTCATTGTTCAGCTACTGAAGCATATTTGTCTTCCCTCTCCTGCTTCTGCACCCATTGTAGCTGCGATCATGCTTACATAAACAGCGTTGAGTACGTCATCGTAGCCGCCTCCCTACGTTTTTCCTTTCCCTTATTTTTTGGTCGTTCTTTGAAACCTCCTCTTTTTCCAAATCCCTTTTAACAACAAGCCCCGTCGCCTTCCGGGAAGGCGTGATTTATCGTCTCCAAAACTTTGAGCCGCAGACGACGGGAGCGACTCGTTTTTCCGTTTGCAGTACCCGCGGCGCGCTGAGTGCAAGCAGTTCCCTTGTTCATTCCCTTTCCCTTCTCCTGCTCCCTCTTTTTTATCCGCATGTTCTTTCGGTCTTCATTTCTGGCTCGACTGTCCCCGTCCCCCTTGTCCTTGCCTTCCAGCATTTCCCGTGTTTTGTTCTATCCTTCCGTCCTCGATGTCTTTTCCTCTTCTCTCCCCACTCCTCGTAGCCCGAATCCTTCCTTTCTTCCGCGCTAGTCTAGGCGTGCGGGGTTGTCTTTTTACCGCCGTCTCATCCCTTCCCTCATCACATCCCGAAAGTTTAGGCCAGATCAGGCGCGCAAGCGAAAACGTCGCGTTCATAGTCGTCGGCTGGCTTGTTCTCGCTTGACGGAGGCAGTTCTTCCAGCCGTAACGACGAGATGGCGCTCACATCGTCGTCATGCTGCGGTTGATGGCCGACAGAGCGGCAGGCTCTTTAGGGGACAAGAAGAGGGGCTTACCCTCACCCATTTTTCTTCGGCTATTTTCTTTTCGAGCGATTATTTGTGGCACTCTTTTTCTCTCCGTGCGCACAAGAATGCGAAGAGAGCCGGGGCAGAGGCGAGGCACTCGGGGGATATCTCTCGGCAGCCGACTTTCACGAAGGAACGAAGCTGAGAGTGCTGTGGCGCTGAGAGGAGAACCGAGAACAGGGAAACGGGGTTAGTTATGCGCCACAGGAAACGACGGGTGGATGTGGGCGATGAAGGCTGGCGTGCTTTACGGTCCACTTGCGCTGTCCACGAAAAAGCAGTAACCTCCCGCTAAATATGCGCGGTTTTGTGGCATTAGCTGAGAAGGCCGGAGTAAATCTGCTTGTCTTACTTGATTCCGAAGAGCGCACACAGATCAGGGAAGTGAACGCGACACCGTCCGTTGCTCGAGGGCGAGGCGAGGCAGAGCTGGAGCAAAGTAGAGATGCGGGGAAGCATAAAGAGATGTAAAAAAGTCACAAAGAACAACGTAAAAAAAAAAATATAGACGACATTCACGAGTATACCACACATTAAACTTGGCGCTGCTGTTGAAAGCGCTATAAACAGCAATACAGCACAGCGAATTCTTGCTGCACTTATTATTATAGTCTCCTTGAAACATGTTACCTATCTGGGAATGCAGCTAGTCGCAGCGAGAGAAAATTTGAGCTTACCTAAAGGAGCGTATTTTATGAGAACAAAAGCCTGAAGTCGCAAGCAGCCATAACTGATATGAACAAGAAAAGGAAGAAGTAAATAAACGGCATTGCAGGTCAAAGTCGGGAAAGAAGATGGGAATCAACGCCTTTTATTTATGCATAAAAAGGAACCTTGGAATTCCTCCTTGCAGGTGTTTGAAGCGCAATGAAAAGACAAGGTTGTGACCAGCATTGCCGCTTTTGCAGGTTCACTCGTGTTTCTGCATTTCTTCTAGTTTCTGCAGTGAGCTTAGCATGGACGGTGATGATAAATAATAATAATAATAATAATAATAATAATAATAATAATAATAATAATAATAATAATAATAATAATAATAATAATAATAATAATAATAATAATAATAATAATAATAATAATAATAAGCTTTATGAAAAGAATGGGATGGGGCAAATGGGATTGATGTGCGAGTTGGTTTGTAGCTATATTCGCCAAATATTTTCTTGTTCCTTGCTTAATTCGTTTTCCGGAAGGCCGAATTCTCTCTTGCTAAATATACGAGTCCGAAGAACGAACGATAAGATACGGAGCGCATTTGGTGTAACTGTGCTCTTTGTATGTTAAAGAGCACGGGATAGAAGTGTACGGGCAGCGGCGTGAACGCCTTCATTTATTCAAGAGATCAATATACGAGTGCCCATATCAGTCGCGCCCGTACCTTCTTGTCTGCCATGCTTCCCTGCCTACTACGCAACCTCTAATGATGTTTATGCGGGCTTCTTGATAGTCTCTAATTATATTCTGGTTTGGCTAGGGAGCTCAACGTCGCCACAGCGACTTAGGTCAGGAGGCACGCAGTAATAGAGAGCTCGAGATAATTTCCACCATGGGAGATTCTTTAACGCGCACTGGTATCGCCCAGCACGTGGGCTCCTTGCTTTCCACCCTAAATGCGGCTGCTGCGACGGCGATCAGTCCCTCCTCCCCTGGCTCAGTAGTTGAGCGCGCTCATTCGTGTGTCGTCTTCCATTTGTCTCTGTATATCAAGTAGCGCAGTATTCCACAGAGCGTATTAATCACCGAGACACCGCCATGGGGAGTCTGCTGTGATAATCGCGCTACCTTGCGTAAAGAGGGCCACAGCAATGGTCGATTCTTCTGTCAGTGCTAGGTGTATACTATACTGATCGATCCACATTTTATTAGCTCAGCGAGCGAGTTAGCCACGATGATCGTCAAGGCTTGTTGACCGACCCAGCTGCGTCGGTGTACACCCTCTTTTCCTCTTTCCTCCGTCTTTCTTTTATGGCACGAACTGTGGCTGCCCTTCTCTCCTCATGGAATAGCGGTTGCATGTTCCTTGTGATGGGATTGACTCTGATAGGTTTAGCTACCCAGTAAGGTATTTATTGCTGACTCCTAACGCTGCAAGGAACCGGCGATACGAGTTTTGTAGCGTACTGACCTGCTCGCCCTGCTAGTCTCGGCCTCTGAGCCCCAGTGTTGAGGATCTTTAACTTTATAGTCTTTTCGCTGAACCGACGATTGGCATGTACAGTGATCTCTTTTAGGCTTATTGCTTTATTGCTTTAAGCTTCTCTTCTTTCAGCCTCTTTGAATTAATATAAGGCGTTAGGTAGGAAAATAGGCTAATACTAAAGACGTGAACCAATCGGATGGTATATTTTCAATCATGCGTTATCTGTTGGAGTAACTGTCATTCGAGATACCTACTTGGCTGTCTATATTCGAGGTGTATAATGTTCTTAATTGGTGGTTGATGACTTTTGGTGGCTATGTTGCGCAAGCCAAAAATGGAACATTGGAAATCGATGAGCGCTCAAAAAAGTAAACCTCCACGGGGCGCCCTTCTTTCATCTTATTGAAGACGGGAAGTTGAGAGCACAGCCTATGTGAAAGGCAGAGGCGCCCCGGCCCAATCAGGATCACGCGCACTACAATAGGCAATTGTGCTCCTACGCCCCTCTCATCCTACAAATTGGCGGCGGGGGTAGCAGTAGGAGCACAATTCTCTATTATAGTGCGCAGGGACGAGAGGCACTTGTTAAAAAAAGTGCCTCATTATAAAAAAGGGGCACCTCTGCCTTTCGCAATGCTGCAGATATCTTGTGAGACGAAGTATAAGGTCACAACTTGCTGACTATTCCTGTGAAAAACACGTCGCTTCCTGTAGGCTGTCATGGAATCTAGCCTTTGTTTTTCTTTTGCGTCCAAATAGTGAAGCTGTCGTCGTAGATGACGACTATTATAAACA
This sequence comes from Amblyomma maculatum, assembly GCF_055883805.1. NCBI lineage: Eukaryota > Metazoa > Arthropoda > Arachnida > Ixodida > Ixodidae > Amblyomma > Amblyomma maculatum. The sequence continues at coordinate 95,708,895 of NC_139345.1, forward strand.
ACGGGCCGTTTTCATAACTTTCTTTATGCCGTATGATTCCTATAATGACATTATATTATTTAACAGCGAACAGATTAACTACAATTAAAACTGTGCCTTCAATAACCACTTTTCTTTTTCAATACTCGAGGCGCTTAACACCCAACGCGCGCACAAATTACCAATGACTGTTTTGGACAGTTCTGCTTAGGCGATTTTAACCAATTTACACTGAAAACAATTAATTACGAATAAAGCATAACAGTCGTCCATTTATTCGACAATACCATTCGTCGTAATGAATGCCACTGAGACCGAAATTGGTGATTGCTCGATATGGTTGTTCAAATCAGTCTATACTTCTTGTTTCTGGACAAATGTGCATCACTTTCTAACTTTTTTTTGTATGTAGGTGTGCACTACGTCAGCATTCAAACTTCGAATTTAAGAAGTATGAACGGCTTATAATCAAACGGTGTAGAAGACAGCTTAGAAAAGGAAATACAATTTGCGGGTCTTTATGCATATTACCTCCTGATTTTTCCGAGAACTTGGGTGAATTAAAGTATAGCTATCCCCTTAGATGTCTAGCTTGTTTACATTGCTCGAGTGAATATAAGCAAATAAAGCAGCAAAACAAGGATTTGCAAGTCTACAGCTTCTTTTTGCCCAAACAAAAAAAAATAAATTCGGGAAAAATATTCTTCAAACTTTGTTCTGTTAATATTGGGATTTGATCTAATGGATGCAATCAAATGGCCTAAAAGGGAAAACAGAAGGTGGGGGAGGGGGTAAAGGTTCACGCAGCCATACCGGATCATACGCATACCATGCCATACCATTACAGACAATACGAAAACTGTAAACACTGCGGACAGAGAGGTACTTTAGATCACATAATCTGGCAATGCGCCTTTTCGCCTGGGGCAGTGGCCAACATTCATGACACGGAAGCTTGGGAACCCTTCTTCAAAGAGAAACCTTTGAGACCCAAAAAGAAGTCGTCCGCCTGGAAGCTGAGGCCGCGAAGAATCAATGTATCCTTGCGCGCTTCTAGTCGCGAAGTCCCAGCCCCCTATTCGGGTCTGCGTACCTGGGTGGGGGAGTCCTGTATCGGCGGCAATAAAGTTTCAAATAATAAAAGATGTTCACGCAAGCAGGTTATTACTCTGTCAACGTGAAAAGACTTAATTGTTCTTGAAGAACTGCAGCCACTCTACAGCAGCGAGCTGTGGAAGATATTCTCCTTCTGCGAAGTCGTATTTCGGCGCTGCAGCTCTCGAAAACCTATCTGAATGAGAATACTGTCGCTTTCCATGGGAGCATCAATCAGCGCATGAGAGCTCCTCGCAGGCGAACATCATATCGCTCTCTCCTTCATCTTCTTCAAAAGACACGCGCCTCCTACGTCCCCCGAAAAGCAAATAGGCGCATTCAAATCTAGTCTGATAGGATGTGCACCCTACTTCGTATTTACGTTTCGCATTTGGGCATATGCGTAAACCAATTTCACCTTCGCAGAACCAGCAGAGCGGCCAGCGCTGTCTGCATATATGCAGTATGCAGCCAGCGCTGTCTGCATACTCGTACTTCCAGTTTCTTTTCCTTCTGAAATCTTCGCGCATGCGCTCTCTGCCTGTGCCCACCGGTATACGAGCATCATCTCGTGAGCAGCCCCCTCTTGGCAGGAGCGTCACATGATTTGATATAGAAGCTGCGTAACTGCCTTAGCCATACTCAGCACGAGAGGTTTCTTGCTTACTCTCTCTCTCTCTCTTTCTCTCTCTTTACAAACACGGCAGGGTCCGCCTTTTCCTTTCGTCGCATATAAGGATCGTTGTTCCCCCTTCCCTCCCGAGGTTTCTTCTATTTCACTGCGCACTCCTTCCCGTCCTGCTTTGGTACGCTTCAGACGGAATCCCCTCCTCGCCTCCTCTCCAGGCTCTTCTGTCATTCTCGAAGTTATACTGTCGTGTTTATTATTTTTTTTTTTTATCGATAGAATGCCGAAGCAATAAAAAAAAGAAAAACGTTAGAAATGTGCTTCTGTTGAACGGAAGAACGGCACATTCGTTCTAAAAAAAAAAAAAAAAATGGGTGAATCGTGACCAAATGTCCAACGATAGAGCCTCTGTGAACCGGTGTGGCGAAAGTGCGTAGACAAAGCTAATATCTGAGGTATGTGACGGGATAAACAAGTGAAGTATGGCGCTCGATGGAGGCGTGCAAAGAGGAAAGAGAGCTGACAAAACGGGGAGGAGGAAGGAGAAGATGACGCAAATACGAGACGTAAGCAATCTTTTCAAGTGTATACATTGCGACAATGCTAACGTCTATTACCAGGAGGCAGCTGGACGGAAGGTAGTTCCCGTTCTATTTCTTTTCTCCCCTCCACGGCTTTTTTCTTTTTGTTTTCGCATCTATCGCCGACTAGATGGCGCACGTGATTGGGAAGACAAGTTGTCGGTGCCAGGCACACATCCAACACGTTTTTTTTTTTTTTTTTTTTTTGGTGCTGTTAGATTCCACGTTTTCTTTTTTTTTTTCTTCTTTTTTTTTCTTCTTATTTTTTTTTCTTTTTTTTTTTTTGCGGACAGGCCAACGTTAAATTCCTCGCCAGCCTTTTCTGCGCCCCCTTAAGGTCTTTGATTAGATGTGAGTAAACGTTACCTGAAGGTAACAACTACACCTTTGCGAAGCAGGAATGTATAGTTAATGTTATATAGTTACGAAAGAGACAGCAGCGTTATACGGACCCACTGTTTCCCCCATTTAACTGCTGCGAAAGGCCAGAATACCATGAGAGAAAGTACTGACAGAAGAAACTCTCGGCGCGCCTGCTTATTGGTTGCCTTGGTGCTGTAAAATGTTACGGCTACCTGCAGCAGTTATGCACTTCATCGACGCTTAATAAACATTTTTTAGAAAAAAGAAGGCTCTTATTTTCGAATGTAGCCACTCTCAAACTTTAAACACGTGACAGCAAATTGATAGCCCCTGTGTTAAAGAGGGCGTGATTTTTGGGTTTATACTTCTCTAACATTGTGAATAAATACAACAGTGAGCTGCGTCTGCTTGCACCGTCAGTGGCATGACCGTGTATGCTACTTCGGCTGTATGCGCTATGTGTACTCAAAAGAAGACCAGAGCAGCCAGCCTTGCTGTCCAAAAATAATTAGCCCGGTTTAATTAGTCTTCTCTAAAGTAAACAAGAATTGCCAAGTTCTTTTCGTAAGTGCTAATTTGGAAGGGCCCCGCGTTACGCTGTTCTAATGACCTGAGCGTGGCGCAGGGAGCTGTGTTCATTGCGAATCAACTGCATGTAATCAGTGCTGAGCGCTTATCGTTAACTGCTTATCAAGCGTGCGTACAAGAAAATACTTGATAACAGCAGAGCTGCGCGCCTATGCACGAGAAAGAAAACAAATTATTCGATGCGGTGTTTCTTCTTTTTAATTGTCATGCCAGTTTATTTCTACCGCCGTTAATCATTCGTAACGGAGAGCTGTGCTACCCCCCATAAAACGCGTACGTACTACAACGAAAAAAGTAGTGATTCAGTAATAGCAGCATTAAAGACGGATACTTGATCCTCGTCGTGAAGGAAGGGAAGGATAACAAGAAGATATGAAAAAGATGCTACAGTAGAGCCCTCTGGATTATTTCGATATTGATGAGGCTTCTTGAACGTGCAATTTCGTCGATTCGCAATCAGGAGAATAATCTATTTTGAACTACGATTTTGTTTTTATCGTGGTGTTGGAAGAGGTGGTGCACGGCATTGTGGTCCTATCGGCCTGATAATGCGCGAGCGTTGACCAGGAGCGACTATAAGGACATGCTATTGTGGAAAGGTGACACAGCAGAGTCATAGGCGACCACACGCTACGAATACAGAAACGCCGATAGCGGACAATTTCTCAAAAACAAAAAGAAAACAAAGTGTGTGGTGCAACTACGCCGTAAAATGTATTACAGCCCATGTATGTTAGATTACGAAGCATCACATTATACGGACATTTTCGGTTATTTTATTTTTCTCGGGAGTTCATCGGAATCCATACCCAGTATGATATCGTTGAAACTCTCGCCTGACACCATTGAAGAACACGCCTACACTCAAGCGAAGTTTTGTTGTGGTTCAGCGTCCTCGCATAGCTTACATAACATAGTCAGTGCGTCTGCGCCATTTCGTGATTTTTTTTTTCGTTCGGTTTCCATTCGCGAAGTTTTAATTCGCGTTCGGTTTCCATCTTGCTCTGCAACTATCCGAGCATGACGCACAAGGTGCTGACAGCGAGTCACTGCAACCAATGTGGAAATTAAAAAAAAAAGAAGAATCTTTGTTTCCCATGCAAAGAACCAGCGCGAAGTAAAGTTCATGAACTTTCGAGTGGAAACGCGAACTCACACTGGAACTCTGTACTGCAGCTAAGGAAATCGAGATTAGGAGAACAAAAGGAAGACGCTTGGTGATTTTGCTAACTTGTACATCTTTCCAAACTGAAGCCGTACAAACTGCCTATGGCGCTTCGTTCCTTCACCACCGTAACCCGGGACCAAGATCCTTGCTGAAGCCCGAGGGAAACAGGAGCGAACTCCGAGCGCGAAAGTTTGTTCCTTCTTGTAATTCGTCCTCAAAACGGTGAACCGTTGTGCGAACTGCACTTTGCATCGACTAATCAGGTGGGTGTTTTATTCAGAACAGATATTCGCGCCACAAAAATCCCCATAATTGACGGGCTTCTCGGCGGAACCTCATCTTATATGAAAATTGCTCGGATGCCAACTGGGAGTGCATTAATTCTACGTAAAAATAAATCCGGTACACTTTAATTAATGCTGTCAGTCAACCGGGTTCTCCACTGCGCCGATTTAGATATTTTAAGTGCAAATGTATTCGGGGTAAAAAAATTACTGCCTCTGCCGCAATCGAGAGATGCAAGCATGAAATGATTGCGGGCATAGCATGTTGTGGGTAGCGGCTAGCACTCTTCTGCTGTGGCGCATCACTGGTAAACCGATCGCTTTCCAGAACTTTTCTTGTCTCCCATTTCATGAGGCTTCATTGCTGGGCTTAAGAAGCTGTGATGGCGACGGCATTACAAGCAGAAGGGTACCCGGCCATGACGCGACGCAGGCCTGACAGTGCTCTCCGAGCGTGATGATACCGTCTGCTAAAGAGGGAAACGCCATGAGCTCACGCCTCAGCACAGTGACACACTGAGAGTGCGAAATCGTGACGCCATCCTTGGGGACGGCGTTGAAGACGTTTTTCCGCGCAGCGCTATTCTCACCCCTGGGCGCCAGAGAACTCGTCACGTTAAATCTCGTTCGATGATAAGATAATGCTGTTTCATGTCCCGGATGATGGGAATTCGGTTCACGGATGCTGGCTCTCGGTTTTGGCTTGACGTCACTTCAAGGTTGGTGACAATGGCAGCTAAAAGCATTTCATAGCTGAAAAATTACTGGTCGCTTTGCCTTTTTCATCAATAAAGAGTTTTAGCTTACCGTGATCCGCGATCCGCTACCGTGATCCACCAATGCGCATACCCAGATCTCTTGACGCCGATAGATGGCGCCGCATACTGGATGTCGGCACATAGACTTGCCGCGTCGGGACCAATCAGCTTGTGCGCCCCCGCCCGCGCACGGTAGCGGGTCACGGTGGCAAATCGCGGATCACGGTAAGCTAAATTTCTCTAACATGTGATGGCGATTCAATCTGCCGCTATTCAAAGCGTCTTTTCAAGTTAAATAATAAAAGTAGCTTTCCGTTTCTTTATTACAAATGGTGTAAATGGCCTTTTTCTTAAAATTCGCGGCAAAAGGAAAACGAAAGCTGGCTTGGTATCCGAAAAAAATATAAACTGCAGCTACTACTCTTGAGGGCTGCAGGGTATAACAAGCCAATTTTTTTTTAGTATGGAGTGCCTCATAGTTTTCGTAATATGTGCAGATTTTAGCTTATTTATCTCTTTTACGATGCCTTTTATGGAAAATTTACTGCATGTGCTTTTTTCGAATTGGATCAAAAACAAAAAAGCAAGCAGTATTTACCCAAGGAAAACTATAACTCCACCGAATATACTACCGTCCCACGCTAATGCACGTGCGTTTGAAATCTATTACGTTTTTCCATCTTCTGGGATACGAGTGGGACGCCGAGAACTACGAACAGCGTTACTGCGAAGTTGTTTTACAAAGAAAAATGAGAAATGCGAACGAACCTATTCGAAGGAGATGACGCATCTTTCTGCCGCAAATGGGATTTAGATCGGTCGTGCGAGTATGTAAGCATTCCCAGCGTTACTTACCTGTTGGTCTCCGGCCGGGATATACCCGTTTTGTCAAAACCGAAAAATAAAAAAAAGAAAGAAGCGAGATGAACGCTGCTTCCTGGTAGCGCGAAACCTCGTTTAACTTTGAACCTAACTACAACGTATATGGCTCGGAACCTCGTCTGAGTGGCGCAAGAAGCTGCAGTAGAAACTGGTTGAACGTAAAATCTCGTCGTATAAGAGGCTGTAATATCTTCTTGCAAAGAAAGGTCGCCTACTTTGGACCTAAATCTCGGTATTAAATATAATAAACAACCGCTTTCCTGATCTCGCGTGAAAAATAAAAATAAATGGCGATGGTGCTTGAAAGGTAGCACTACCAGCACGATGTGATTCAATAAATAATTGCTACGGTAATATTTACTGTGTTTTCTAAAATATTCTAAATACTGATCATTTACTTCTTCAGGCGATTGAATGAACTGCTTCAGTGATTCGCAGATATCTGTCACTAACTACAGCGCCGAGTGGGCGATTTTGCCGGAATTATTTTGTATCAGCTTATTTCTTCTCCAAGCGGATATGACTTGCCTCGTGACATTGCAGTTTTCTATTTGATTAGTGCACACATGGTCCGTCGAAAATATTCGGATCGAATCACAATCAAAAGAAATACAAGAAATCAGGCTTAACAGGACCAGTGATATACAGGCTGTCTACAAACAGCCCCTAGTTAAGTCTGACTACATACCCCGCATCGAATTTGTCGAACGCATTTCCTCTCGTTCGGGAACGTCGGCTAATTCTTCCTAACCGGTGCATAAGTTACTCTCTTACTTGAGAGCGTTCACTTCACGTCGTCCCCTGAGGGCGTGCTCGAGCGAAGAAAGCCCATACGAGCGACCATAAATCCCGCTCTTCAACGAGTGCGGCGGGTAGACCCGGGCGAGAACGGTTCTCCCTCGGATTCTCGAGTAACGAGGCATTCGGTTGCGCGACAGTTTCACGCGTTGTGTCGTTCCGTGCTGCCCTCTGTTGAAGCCCGGAGGAGAAGCCCGCGGGGCGGTGATGGAGCGCTAGCCCGTACCGCCTTCAAGCCTTCGAGATAGCAGCGCTCGAATATCTAATTAAATTCCCCGCATTCCTCAAGACCCGGACTGTAACGATCGTCGCCTCTCGACCTCGCAGGGTCGTTCGATCTCCGCACGGAGCGGATTAAAAGCCCCCCTCCCCCCTCTGTGCCGCCATGGGCGCCCATAATGAACCCCGCTGAACTCTGATATCCCCCTTCGCTTTTGCGCGCCCCGCACTAATTTGTAATCCTCCGGGGTAGGCTTTCCTAGCGAGAAACTGTATGGGCAACAACTGCTCGAAACGAAGGAAACAGAAATATACTCCTGCTCTATCATCGTCGCTTGTCGTTTGATGCGATACAGCTTGACATTCAAGTCGCGTCGAGACACACATATGCGTCTGAACGCTATGAGTGCTTAGCTAGCAAACTGCTTATTCGTAGAAACTCTAACTTTCGATATGATGTCACCACATCGAGCTAGGAGGAGGAATACTTTAATGCGACGGGTTGCTTTGTGTGAGTACGAGGGTATATGAAAGGAACAACACGCACACCAAACTGTCGTGCACTCTAACACACGCATGCAACCTTCAGACGTTTCTTTCCCTGCAGAACCGCGTTCATAAGAAAATTTATTGAGGTGGCGCCGAAGCTGCGTCACGTCAGATACCTACACTTCATGCTCAAGGCTTAGCTTACTGACCTGTCGGAGACCGAGGGCAGAGCTTGTAGGCAGGATATGTTGTATATCTTTTCGACGTCGGCATACTTGAGTCAGTGAGCTATCCCATGACATAACATGTGACTCTGACTTGGTGCAAAAGGATTGATTCGCTCTGCTATGCAGCTGGTAACCTTTCAAGCCAGTTAGCAAAGGTCTGCTGCTTAGCACAGCATTATTAACAATACCACGATTCGACAATCGTGGTGCTTGCTGAAGACGAATAAACACCAAATGGCCGAGTTAAGGTCGCAGCATGTATAATGAATGACTGTGCTGCTGCTCGGAGATCTTCATTTCGCTCTGCTGATGACTCGAACAGAGCTGCTTACAGCACTATTATAAGACAGGCGTTAGTGAGAGAACAGCAAAGCTTCAGTGTCACACTGTTGATAAGGCGAATATGATTTCCCATACATTGCATAGCATATCGTTTTTGTCACTATTTACAACTTCAAGTAAAGAAGGAAGGCTGTCGCAGAATGGGTACTTACGGCATTTGGATAATCCAGGCATCCACGTTAGTGACACCTGTCTTAGGAGCAACAGGAGGACGGTTAGCGTCATCAGGTGCGTCGTACACCTAGTCTTGGACGGAACAGCGCCTGTGAAGGGTAAGAATGGGAAGTGGGAAGGAGAAGAGACAGTGACAACTGTCATTCTGCGCTCTGAATCAAAATGAAAAAAAAAAGCGTGGTAGAACCAAAGGCTGTATTTTAGGTCCACAGGTTCTATATATGTTTACACCATGAAATCCCAGTGATAATAAAAAAAGAAATGAAGCCAAATGTCAGAAGGTGTGCTTCATAAGACGTTTTAAAATCTCCGTAAGACAATAGCAAGGCCAGGGAAAGAAAATACAGAAACTCTGTAGTGGTACTATCTGAAACCAAATGTTTTTTATCCTGCAGAGGGGAAATGACACATATCACTTCGTCCAATTCGATAATTCTTTAAATTGTAGCAAGCTCCTTTTAGTCGAGTAGATGAAATGGTTGCAACAGGAAGCTGAAATGTGAATGACTACTACACACTTCCCCAAAGATGTCAAATGGCAGCATATAATTAGCAGAAATCATCAAGAATACTAGGGCACTCATAATAAGTATTAGGTCTGCATAAAATATCCGATACTCTCTTCGCAGCAGTAACCTCGTTTTTGTCAATCAGCCCTAGGCGCGTTTGGTATCATTGCGAGCATGTAGACTCCTGATAATCCTCATACAATCCTGTATATGTGCATACCGACCGACCCCTAGTGTTCAAAAACGGTTCTACCGAAATCTGCTGCTGAGATTGGATTATTATAGAGAAAGCGATCGGGTGCCCTCAGAATCGTGAATGTGACAATGTTTTTGTCTCCAAAGTGAAGAAGTGCTCGGGTGCTCGAAAAGAGCCGCGTTACGTGACAAAATGTGGTCATAAGAAGGACGCGAACGTGTCCTAAGGGTGCTGAAAACACCGCTACAAATATCTAGCCGGGTCTATCTCAAAGAGGGCGACTGGCAGATACTATGGCACGCGTCCTGGAATGTGACACATGTCATGTCTAAAAAGCGCGCCGTCAAAGATTTTCAGAGTTATCTAAGCATTACGCAGATGAGTCCCCAATTTTTGAAAGCATGTCCACTGTTTAAAGACATTTCTCTTCTCTTCTCATCCTCTCTATCCGAGGTGTAAGACGGCTCTGAATAAATCTTTTTTTCACGAAAACCAACGTTTCGAAACTCGTTGGCATTCTGCACAGCCTTATCTCAAAGATGTTGGGCCCTAAAGAAGGTGGGTCCCAAAACTAATCCAGACGATGTTTCATACTCCGTAGGAAACTATTCCTGCAGTTACAAAGACGACGCGTGGACCTGTAGACGTGTCGTGGAGTTGAGCAATTTACCGGATATGGCATAGCAATGGGCGCTCGAGAAGCGTCATCAGCCAGAGCCACCTAGACTTTGCATCACTCGGGGCCCACTGTGTGCGAACAGTCTACAAATGGCGGGCAGTCAAGAGCTTGAGGCTGAAACTCGTCTTGGTGGTAGCAGGTTTGTTACGCTGAAGAAGTTGTTATAATTTCCACTGAGATTACTATGCCGAGACAGTGTACAGCCGGCAGGGACAGGAACGCGCGAGGCGTGCAAGAAACGCGCGGCATTGCATGCGGTTCGTTAGTGAGGAATCCACGTTGGTGGTTCGCTTGTGTTCGCAGCGCTGTCATTTCATACGTTCGACGTTCACGTATCTGGAAACAGTAGAATAAAACTCGTGCCATCGTTGATGGGTTTCTGGAAGAAGTAACAAGCCGCCAGTGCGGTATAACTACAGCGCCAGATGGTTCTATATCTGGTTCGATTGCACCCGTTTCTATGTCATTTCCGGCTCTCAGTAACGACCGCCCTTTTTCCAATTTCGGTTCAAGAAACGACGGTTTTTGCGTGTGATTCTTGAGATACTCGTTTCAGTTACGAGTGCTAAATTTCGTCATCAGTACTCTACCTTGATGTAGTACAAGAAAACGCTCTTTTTATGAAGCGTGAATGTTCACTTGTCGTTCAGTTATTGAAAATGAAAACACGCTGTCTTTTTCAGGGCGGTTACTAGCGATAATGTCTCATGTTTATTTCTCTCACGGGCATCGGTTGTTACTAAGGTAAACCATTATTGGAGTTACGTAAAACGCTCTAAGCAAACTGAATTTCTGTGTTCATTTTCCTTCACTCGCTGCTTGACATATACGCGAAGCGAACTGTAGCGGTATTGAAGAGCACGGGGTGCAACTCTATTGAACTTTTGTTGCTAGAAAACTCTGATACTTCGACATTTAATGCCTGCATTGTCGCTTTTCTGGAAGCACAATGTGTATTTATTGCTAGGAGATTGTTATTCGAAGTTGTAAAGGTTTTTACCGCCCCTTTGATAAAGAAGTCGTCAAGGAATCGCGTAAATCATGACGTAATCGCACATTCCATTATTGTTGCCGGTCAAGAGCGGCGCCGTATAGCAACATGAAAGCTGAAAGCTGCCGTCGACCATAAGTTGTAGGAATTCTTTAATGAACGTCTAGCGCCCCTTTGTCTACACAAGCCTTGCTATGAATCACATCATCGATGCCGATAATGGAGTTTCTAGCCTCTGTAGCTCCATAGAGCATGCCATATTTTTGAGAGCGCCAGGGTGCGGCTGGCTGTAGTTGGACAGTACGAATAGCTCATTGCAGATGAGTAGATCGTATCGGTCTCAAGGGAAGATGTGCGTGCTGTAGTTGACATTGCCACGCTACCATCACAACGTTTGATTGAATACACATCCCGTTTTCGTCCGCTAGCGCTGTTGCTTAAACATGAATGATCACCAACCTGCCCAAACCTCCGTTATTCTTCTGTTGAGTGGAGACTGCTAAGTAAACCAGGGGGTGTGACAGTCGAAGAAAAAATAGTTCGGGGTCAAGCAGTCTGATCATTTGTTCATTTTCTTTCCTGATGAATTTCTTCATCTGAACCAGCCGAGATGCCATTAGTGCTTACAACTGAAAAAATTTTCTCGAAAGCGAGCTATTATGTTCTTGCTCCACAGGCTGCATGTGAAGCTAAATGACGCATTACGCCATGAATTGATGTGCAAATATCTCGGATAGCAATTGCTAGAACTACATGCTCTCTGAGACGACAGTGCAAAAAAGAGGATTTAGAGATTAAAAATTCCAATATTTTTAGAGATTCCTGCAACTTCTGATGCCTATCAAAGGTGTTGGACATCGGTATAACACCTTTTAACAACTCCCGATCCTCTGCACCCCCCCCCCCCCCCCCTGTTCCGTTCCCATGAAGAAAAAAATATGCTTCAACGTGCATACAGGGAAATCGGTAAGCTACGACCGCAATTTGCACGCTTGAGCACAATGCGCAAATTAAAAAAAAAAAAAGCACGCACAGTTAAGCTAAAAAAGAAAAAAAAATGTGCGTTCAGTCTCAGTGTTTGGCATGGCTTAATAGTAAAATATAAGCTGAGGCTTCATAGATCAGCAGTTGAAATCCTTTCTGGCTTCTTTCTTTTTTTCCTTTTCTTGTTTCTTCTAATTTCCTAATTACCCAAACAGGGGCCTAGAGCAACCCCTTTCACTCAAATAAATGGTTTATAAATTCACTCATTTCCTTTTTTAAAGTATAGCGACCGTATTTTACAGCTGTGAGTTTCTAGAACGAAAGCATTATATCACAAGGTCTGACCGGGTCTTCTGAATCGTGTGTCTCTATATATTTGAGCACCTGCCGATTTGGCAGGTACTGCCAACTCGGGCTTCACAAATTAGCAAATTAGGAGAGTGAAATCGAAATGCAGCCACCCAGGATTCTTGGATCGCGAGTACGATACGCTTCCCATAGGTCACGCTGACACTATCGGACGGCTTGTCGCATTTAGGGTTAATCTCAAAGCGATGACCTGAGAACTAATATTTCCTGCCGACACTGGCTAACATTATTTCTTTAAATCGAATACAATATATTCAGCCGTAAATGTTTCTCTTTTCTCAGTTTACCGTAGTGCTTATTACCTCAGTCATGTGTGTTGCTCTGATCTCTCTCTGCGTAAAGTACTGCGCCATTCAATGCGTCAATTTTGTAAAATGCGCGGATATTTAATGCCTACCAATCTGATTTGTAGGCTTAGCTAAATGCGTCCCATCTTGTTATTGTTCAAAATATATTCTTCTCGACAGTATAATGCTTTTATTTTTCGTGTGAACTCTAACTGACGAACATTCCAATATTGCGGAAAAGTAATATGATATCCGCGGAGAGATGCACGTCGAATCAGCTGAAATGAACGCAGCCATTCGGCCGCAATTTATCCCCTTCCGCCCGACCGTCACGGCACGCGGAAATGGAAGGCTTTGCCTCAGCTCAAGCTTTTCCGGAACAATACCGCATGCGCTCGTCGAGCAGGAGAAAGCAGAAGCACTCGGCGCCCGAAAAGGGAAGTTAAAATGAAAAAAGAAAACAGCGCCACAGCATTGCTATTCGTCATTTTAGTTCATGCAACATGAAAAACTATATAGAAGAACTCGGCTGCTATTATGCCTCCTTGTCTGCCCTCAAATGTGGTTAGGCAAAATTTTTCTTTGAAACTCCCCTCCCGTTTCTGATTTCTTTAATTTTTTGTTGAGTTTTTGCAAATAGAACAAAAAACAAAAAGCTTATCTTAGTAAAATTGATTTTCTTCCCCACGTCTTCTAACGTTTTTCTAATTTCTTGTAGAGTGCTTATTTTCTTATTAGAGTTGAAATAAATATATATAATTTATATAAAAAAAGCCTAGTTGCAGCGACCAACAGCATATAAGTAAGGGCTAAAGAAAAAGAAAGAAATAATGTCCAGCGTAGCTGAGAGATTGGAATAATAAACGAAGGCAAGTATGAAAAAGATCCCGTAACACTGAATCTGGAAGGATAATCCGTGTTCTCGTCCGCACGGTCTTTTCTTCGGACATTTGTCCCGGGGGAAATGTGAATGTGCGGCTATTCTACGGGGGCAACGAACTTGTATTATTGAACGGGAGAAACCCTAGCGATTCCGGCTTTAACGTTTTGTTGAAGCGATACATGTGTTCAAATTAAGCGCGTATTCAAATTGGAGCGTTTGTCTCATCGTGCTACCCTCAACGTGCATAACTGCCGATACTTAAAATTGGCAATATGACTCAAAGGATGACTTCGGCTCCACGGAAGTGGTTGTTTGTCAGAAAAAAAAAATAAATTACCTGTATTCGGAGGGATTTTAAATGAAGTAGAATATCAGTACTGGAATACCGGAATATGTAAGCATTACGGAGATATTTTAATTAAAGTAGAATGTCAGTACTAGAATACCGGAATATGTATACATTTCTTTTGTTTTTTGGTCTTTTATTGTGAAACAATGGGGTGAGGGGTTTATTTATAGAGAACTAGATCTCTGGACATGTGACAGACTCTTTGCCTTGGCGCTCTTTCTTTCCTTTTTCTCCTTTTGTTCCCCTCCCCGCATGTAGGGCAGCCTACTGGACATCGCCTAGTTAACCTCCCTGCCTTTATATTTTATTCTCTCTTTCTCTCTCTCTCTCCCTCTCTCTAGCAAGAACGGGCGGTTGCTCCACCTTTTCTTCTCGCCTTATAACCCCCTTCTGCTCCAAATTTAGGTACTCTTCAGGACGTTTCCATCCCTTGAGCATCAAGTAACTGCCCCTTGAAGGGACCCGGCAGCGCGCATTGTTTCATGGTTTCCAACTCACCGCCCGTGAGGAGCTTCGAAGGCGGCGGGATGGCCTGAACGACGACTCGCGCCGGCTCCGAACGACCGCCTCGTTCGTTGACGGCGTACGCAAGAGCCAGGCATTCGGTGGCCGGCGGTATGGAGTCCACCTGGAACACAGGCCTGCCCCGGGAGCTCACGTTTCCCAACAGGGCGCCCGTGTCCGCGTGGAAAACCTCGAGCAGGTACCACTCCTGGCCTGCCGGACGGTCTTCCTCGTCGTCCTCCGAGCAGCGAACGAAGAACCACGTCATGGCCTGGTTCACCACCGCGCAGCCCGACAGTGCCTTTGGGGCCCCTGCGTTTGTCGGGCCCCTCTGTCAGCGGTCTTCTTCATTTCATTCGCCAGGGAGTGTTATTCCTTCAGACTAAAAGTGTGGTGGGTATTCAAAGTAAGGACACCTCGTAGTATTCCATTCAGAGAGGACAGTCACTAAATATTGTCGATGGCGATGAAACGTACTAATTCTGTGCGGAAATATGTCAGTCTACTTTAAGGATACCTGGGTAGTCGGGAAAAAATTGACACTCTCCACTAATCGCAGCATCGGGATGTTAAAGCCCGCATAGAATACCCCGCGTTAAGAAAATTCGGAGGGTCGAAAATCCGAAATGGAACAGCGCGGAATTATAGGCCATAATTTCCGAATAGGTATTTACGCAGCAAGTGCCACATAAAGCGGTTACGTAGAAATGGTAAAGACTGTGTAACTGCTTGAATGTTCTCGCAGCTATCTTGACGTAGGAAATTACGGCTGCGTGTGCTTTCATTTTTTAGCAGTGATTAGTGCGCAGGTTTCAGTTCACAATTATTAAAATATCTAGGTAATTCTCAGAGACGCGCAGAGTGACATAAGTCGTACCGTGCGGCTCGACGAAGAAGTTGCAGGGCTGCTTCTGTGCTCCGACCGAGTTATTGGCCCAGCAGATGAGCGAGACGAACTCAGTGGCGACGGCCGGCTTGTAGCGTGCAACGCTGCGGCTGCCGTTGGTTGTGAATGTCAGGAGGTCTCGTACCTGCGCAAGGGAAGCACTCAGCCGCCTATGTACGCTTTTATTCTTGTTACGCAAGACAGTATAAATGAAATAGCAGCGCCTCTCCAGTAGTACTAAGTCCTAGCTAAACATTGCGCTCGGGGCTGTAGGAAAGCCCTAGTACGTACAAGTTGCAATATTAGTATTAACATGATTACTAATACCTACAAGTGCCGTATTTTCAACTGTATCAGGGGCGGATATTTCTAGAACACTTTTGGTAGTGCATCCCATAAAACGGTTAGTGTTATACGCATTTGGTTTTTGGTTTTGCGCAGCGTTCATAAGGGAACTTTATTGTTGTGAAACGGTAGTGGTAGCGTCTTTAACGACTAATAAATCTGCAGCCATCTCATATGCCCCGAGAATCAGTAATACGAAGTGATGAAATATGATGACGTCCGCGCTCCTCGCCTATATCACCCACACTTCCAAGGCAAGCCTGGATAATCTGACTCAATTATCCAGTTGCCACTTACAAGATTGTTTTGTGGATACTGGATGCGAGTTTTCCACTTCATTCGTGCAATGTGCAGTAGTGCCCGAGCCGTTCTACCACTAAGATGCGCGAGTGTCGTAGTGCTTAGCGCTTAGTTACTAAGATGGTGACGATCAGAGCAGCTACTCTGAGTGCGAAGGTGTCTCCACAGTGCTGTCGGCAGATAGCGGCTAATATTTTGATAGAGTGCTGGAAAATGAATTTTTTGAGTAAAAATAAAGTGCTGCTGCTCTATCTATGCAACAGGTTTTCATTTTTATTTCTTCTTGAGGCATGACAGGTACCTCTCTCTCTCTTTCTCTCTCTCTCTCTCTCTCTCTCTCTCTCTGATTTTTCTTTTTTCAACGTAAGGAGGCAGATAACAATTCGCGATGGTCCCGCAAGTATGCGTAATCAAGTCCCACTACCTGACTGGGTAAATTGGGGTGCGTCTTAAACAAGGGCGCGTCTTATACATGCCAACATTTTTGTGTAAAGCTTCTAAATATAAGGGGTACGTCTTGTACACCGTAAAAGACGCAGTTGAAATAAGCCCTAGCGGACAAAATAAGGTTTCTGTTAAGTTCTAACTAAACGTTTGTAAGCCTTAGTGCATAAGTACAGTAAGAGTGTTATTACTACATTGTAGCTTCTGGTCTAACTTCCCCTTATTTTCTACGGCTTGTCGCTGTCATTCAGTAAAGCCTGCCTAACTAAAGCCCAGCTTCGCTATTCTCCCGGCGCACTTTGTTCGATTCGCTGCCGTAGGCGTTCCAGACACCAACAATACCTTTACTATAACGAGATTATTTTATTTGGCGTATTAGTGGCGAAAATTTACATCGTATAATTGGAAGGGGCCAGCTTGAAAGCACCGTCCGTTGCAGCCTCAATGGGAAGCAGTTTAGGCCTAAAAACCCCCAACGAGCGGTGCGCAGAAAGAACACCGGCAGGAGGCTGTTCGCTGCAGTGCAAAGAGGACGAGTGTTGGTGGACTGCATTGTTGCCTCTAGGCTGCTATCCCACCTGTAGTTATGTTTTGTACCTATCGGATTAACAATATATCAAACTACTTCACGCTCCCCTTGAATTTTAAGGTGCCCAGATTCGGCTGTACTAACGTATTGACCTGTAGTATCAAATTAGAGGTTTCACTTGTTCAAATTTACTTTTCCCACGTTTTGCCCTTTATCTAAAGATTCACCTCTCCCCACTATCGCTTAAAAAGCACACAAGTGCAACAAGACCAAACAATTCTGTAACCAAGAGAAAACCAGACTAATATTCTGGCAGTCATAATCTATCTCTCCATGAATTAAGCGGAAACTGCAGCTGCGAAAAGCCCTTTGCTTTAAGCATTTTGATTGTGAAATTAGTGTCTGCACATTACGCTCAGTTTTGCTTATCTTGATAACTCCTTTTGTTTTGTTGCAATTTTTTTATTATATTATCCGTAATTGTGCTTTGTCTCTCTTTGTATAACTATAGTCATACGATATAAGTTATAACTTATAAGGCTGAGTTAATTTTTTGTTGTTGTTGTTATTTTTGTTTGGGGATTGCACCACGGTTTTATTTTATTGCATTAGCTAATTTTCGGAAGTATATTTTTAACGACACGATATCTTCCCCCGCAGGCGCATCGCAACATGCCGCCTGTATTCCGTCTTGATTATTGGACAACCTGCCGCGTATTTCCATGGAGGAAGCGTAATTATAGGCTACAAAATATTTATTCACGTCAGCACTGTAGAGCAGACGACAAACGGCGATGAGTTAATATTGATTGTGAATGCGTTTTCCACGTTAGCGAAAACGTAGGAAGTTTATCTCGAGGTAAGTCAGCTATGTAACTATATTGTCGTACTATATAATATGTTTAAAAACTGCGGAAGTATTATCAATACTCTGAGATAAAGTTGCTCGCTTGTTGATTGTTGTTTTGGCCTGTAGCATGAGATCTATATACGGTTTTGTTTTTATTGTTACGATGTTACTAAAGCAAATCTTGCAGTAGAAAAATATGCTATAGTCCGAAGGAGATGTTTCTTCAAAGGCACGAACGCTAGCAGTCTCAAAAGCACATGCGTGCTCCGCGCGCTGCACGCGACATAACCGGCTCGCTGGCTCGGAAGGAAGGTGAAATCCAAGCTTGTACTACAATCGTACTTTATTTAGGTTCTTACTAAATGGTTGTGCTTCATTTATATTTGGTTTGCATTTACGAAACCTGCGACGCGAATTAGGTGCTCCGTGCGAGTAGTGTCAATCGAGCCATAACTAGGATCGCTTTTGTATTGCACTTCCAACATATTTTGGTTATGAATAATAATAATGTTGGTGCCTTTATTGGCCAATTTGCGGAAATCTGTAAAAGCGGCTCAGCCAAGCATGTTTTCTACCCCCCCCCCCCCCCAAAAAAAAAACAAAAAAAAAAAACGCCTCGTTCCTAGATATTTTCTTGGTCGTAGGGCACATTCACACATCATTGTCGATCGCGGACGTCGCACGCTGGATATCTATTGATTTGGTTGCTTTCAGAGTACTCGCAAAGCAGGGCGAGAGCACAGAAAATCGGCAAAGCAAGACACGCGCGGAGCGAAGAACAGGATAATCCTCCACCCCCTTCACTTCGTATACATGGTGTTAAACCATTCTACTCTTTTGATGCCTCTCTAGACGTCTTTGTAAACTGTCGACATTTTTGAGTTTATGGAGAAGGGCAAAATTGGCCCTTTTCGTTTCCACGAAGAACGCGAGACTTCTCAGAATGCCGTCATGCGGCTGGGAAACAGGTCTTGTGGAAACGCTTCCAATGAAATCTGCAGTTTCACACTTGAGCCCCGTCTTTTGGCGCTTCGCCTACTGTTGTGGCTACCCATGACACAATGCTGCTTAGTATCTCCGTTTCGCATCAGCGGAAGCGTTTTTCGTATCGCCAAATAACCGCCAGGCGCAACTCGATCGCCGCACGTGCACAGGAAGCTAGCGGAGCGTCTGCTCCGGCGACGTCCCATCGTTTCACATTTCGCCACCATGCCAGGAATGCGGCGCTGCCATCGCGCAGCGAAACTTGAGCTTGGGTTCCCTATACTAACATAGCACAATAGACGCTGTATATTTGAATATTGTTTTTTAAATATGAACCCCGAAACTCGTTCTCACCTCAGAGTTGTTTTTCATGACCCAGTGAAATGTGAGGTCTTCTGGGTCAGCGTCCATTTCGCAAGGAATAAAGAGCTCTTCCCGTGATGTCGAGTACCGGAACACTTCCTGCATCCCCTTTCTGCAGCGAGGCGCGTCTGCGTAGAAGGAGACAAAGCGGCGGCATATAACGACGTTTCGTTGTACAACATGAACGAAGCTGAAGGCGATTTCAGAAAAGAGACAAAGAAAATTCTGAACACACTATAATAGTTGTTTGCGCAAGAAAATCTAAGACAACGACTAACTCAGCTGAGAGGTCATGTAAAGCTGTGTTTATTTGGGTTTTAGGTTTCAGTAACCTAGGCGACGACATATGCGAAGCTGTTGGCTAAGTGAAAGGTCAGATGACGCGATAAGAACCAAAGCGACGATGGTGTCCTGCCTATGCTTAACAACAGCCGACTAGGTAAGGGCGCTTTGAAAATAGACGTAGGCTTCTGCTCCAACCTAACAGATACTGCAAGGAAAACAAAAGAGCGGCAGTGACGTTAACCACACATGATCTATTTGCTTGACATATGCTAAACATCAAACGGGCAAGGCGAACCCCAAAGCAGTTTTCATTACGAGTGGAGCAGCTGTTTTTATAGGCTTCCCACAACGCGACCATTACAGAGCTTATACCGAGAATGCAATAACGGATGCCTGACGAACACGATCAGTTATCTCGCAAGCTGTACGTGCAGATTTTTTCATCTTTCGCGTATAAAACTAAAAAAACTTTCATATCAGAATGATTACCTTTGCCGAACCGGAAATTGATCACTAGGCTAACCCATATAACAGAAAATTTACCCTCTCTCGTCGCATAATGCGCTAACTAGTCCAAGAAAGGCATAATGCGGTTGCTATGCGACAAAGCACGCTTCTTGCTCGCGTTTCCGCACTTCAAACGCGTTCAGACCAGAGAAAACCGTCGCCTTGTATTGACGAAGTTGTGGTTATAGTAAAACCGCAGCCAGCGTGTGCAGGAAAACGCAATTTTGCAAGCACCGAAATTATACCGGTGTAATCGAAAGGACCTCCACAGCACTCGCTGGCACTGTTTTCTCAAGAGAAACATCTACAAATAAATACAAAAAACCCCGGAGCAATCAAACCTGAGGCGCATTCGTTGCTGTCGACGGTAACTCAAGCCGACAGGCTGGCGCTCAAGCCGCGTTGCGAAGCGAGTTCTTCGCGATCGGACGTGAGCTTTATTTCCGTTTTCTTAAGACAAACGTGAACCTATACTCCTAGGAAGAGTCTCAGTGACCTCGGACACCGAAGAACAATGGCATTCCCAGAGAAAAGGGTGCGGAAATTCGATAGGACAGGTCTTATTTCTTGACGGAACTAGGTTTGCTGTAAACCTGCGACTGGAGGAAAGAAATGATATGCGGGGATAAGGAAGCAAAAACGTTTGGTTTTATAGGCTTGGTACATCAAAGAGCAGCAAACAATGCATTTTTGAGACAGTACATATGGGGAGATGAAAGAAACGTATAGAAAATAGACAGCTCCGAGGAAGCTCGGTGTACACGCATGCAAGGGCCCAAGCCACAAGAAATGGTATTCTAACGTAGTCGCCTTTCGCATGCTGAAACCTGCGCACTATAACTAGGTAGACGATGCCACATAAGGTTAGGTTGGATGATTTATTGTGGTGTTTGTGAAAAGTTCAGCTGAGTTAAGTCAGTAGTTTGAAATTTAAATGACATTGCAAACTTTCTTCCTGCTAATATTCCAGCCCGCTTGCAGGAGAGATACCGGATAGAGGCGTAAAAATAATCAAGACCTTATGTGGCAATACGGGAAGAAATTCATGTTTGGAAAAAAACATAGGCACGTGTGCTGTTGTGAGCAAAATGGGAAATAATATTTACGAAGGCTAGTGCGACACGCTCGAATCAATAAAGTCTACTATCATATCCATGTGACTAGTCTTCAAGAACTAGCCACCGCTTTCATGCTATGTTAAAAGGATCAAGGAGAACTAAACAATAGAAAAAGGCCCTCGATTAAGGCTGCTCAACGACAAGTGCGGGTTGTTCGAGTCCGGAAGCAAGACCCCTTTTTTCACTGTTCGCGAGCATCGCGATGGCGAGTGTCTCGTAACACGAAAATAAAAACAATATACGAGATTGTCTGTGCACATAGCAGGTAAAAAAAACAATAAAATACCAAGGAAATATAGTTAGTGACCCCGCTACCAGTTCATTCGTTTCCTGACTTGTGGTACCACCTGCAACTTGCTGCATGTCCTTTTTCGTGCATGTTGTCACAAGGTAACATTTGCAGCAGGAAGTACACAGAATAACAATTGGCCACCAGACATTGCAAGTTAACGTAGCTGATACAAATGCATTACTGTATAGTGTGTATCGCCACTTGTCAGCTCCGCATTGCTGAGCGATAAGCACCGCAGAATCGAACAGTCGCCGGAAGCAAACGATCTCCGCCTCCAATCCAGGCCATTTTTCATCTCGTTAAGTACATATTTGTAGTACAGCTTATGTCAGTATTTTTCAGGCCATGTAGTCTGATACGGATAAGTGATCGGGCCTTCTTTTAAGATCTGATGACTGCCTGCGTCTCAAGTGTTCTTGGAGTAGGAAATTATTCCGCTCACAGCAACTTGAGGTATCTCTAACAAAGCTGTGAGGCGGTATCCCACCCCTAAATTTCTATATTAACTGGTCTGGTTTGACCATTCCTCCCTCCTGCACAATTTGCAGTGAACAAGCATCATTAAATCATTTTTTTTTAATTTTTTGCCGCCGCTTCACCACGTTGAGAAGACGGTCGTTGGAAAAGCCATTGCAACAGCTTGGTCTTGGTTTAAGTAGCCCGATATTATTGTCATTTGGCACCACCATCCTTGGCCACACTCACAGGTCTGCTGTTGCGCCTTGCAAAAATTTTTTACTGGAACCAAATCATTTTTTTGCTTACTTTTTCTAATATTACGTATTCTACAAAACCAAATTTTAATCTCCCATGTGAGTTGTGACTTTTCCTTTATTTCATTTGCTTCACCTTTTCGTTATTTTTCTTCGGCTTCTCCAATTATTTTCTCTTTAGACACGTAAGTATACATCTAAAACATTGTCTGCTGCCCAATTCTTGGCCGATCCTCCTGTGTGGATATGTGCCCTTTGTTATTTGGTTAACAAGAGCGACCCTGCCACGGAGTGGGAGATGCAGCTCGCCGGAAAAGAGATTTAAATGGTGACAAATGCGACCCCTTTCAGCCACCGACACAAAACTAGGCGACCATAGAGGAAAACCCGTGCAACATCGCGCTTTCGCTATCCGAATTTTAGCGAAATTTCAGCATTTTTTTTTTATGATAGAACATTAGAAATACAGAAATATTTCCTTGGAATGTATCCCAGTGCTTGCTGAAGCAGTGAGAAGTTAATTTTAAGTCTCTTTTCGAGCAAGCCTTCCTAGCACTGTCGTGATGCACCGTGGAGGACTGGCACAACATCCTCATGGCACTTTATTGCCTTTGTCCTTGTGCCCTCAGCACGCGGTTCATTTGAAACAAGCGCGTGTCATCCAAGAAGATTATAGAGTGCACTTACATTGGACGCGGAGGTCGAGCGAGTTGCTGACAGCTTCGCCCCTGGCGCTGCGTACGTGGCAGGCGTAGCTTCCGGTGAACTTCGACGTGACGTTGCGCAGCACCAGGTACTGCTCCTGGAGAAGAACGTGCGTCTGCGGCTGCGCAGTTGCAGCGCCCGCCGAGGCCGGTGAAGACGCCGACGGCGCCAATGCCGAAGAGGATGCGGAGGAGGCGTTGTGCGCCGCGGCCACGTCCTCGAGCGGTTCGCCGTCGAGCGTCCAGAGGACGTCGCTGATCCACGGGTTGGCCCGGATGGCGCACTCCAGGTACACGTCCTGTCCTTCGTGAATGCGCTCCAGGTGCAGCCCTTGGCCCAGCGAGAGGCTCGCGCGAGGCGCGTCTGTACAAATGAGGAAAACAGAAATGGGGAAATATGAAGGGCCCCGCCGGGTGGTGCAGTGGTAAGACGCCCGACTACTGTCCGGAATACCCGGGTTCGAACCCGACCTCGGCGGCTGCGTTTCGATGGAGGCGAAACGAAGAGGTGTCCGTGTGCTGTGTGATGTCAGCGCACGTTAAAGATCCCCAGGTGGTCTAAATTACTCCGAAGCCCTCCACTACGGCTCCTCTTTCTCTCTTTCCACTTTCACTCCCTTCCCTCACGGCGCGGTTCAGGTGTCCACGGGTGGTGCAGTGGTAAGACGCCCGACTACTGTGCTGGAGTTCCCGGGTTCGAACCCGACCTCGGCGGCTGCGTTTCGATGGAGGCGAAATGAAGATGCGTCCGTGTGCTGTGCGATGTCAGCGCACGTTAAAGATCCCCAGGTGGTCGAAATTACTCCGTAGCCCTCCACTACGGCTCCTCTTTCTTTCTTTCCACTTTCACTCCCACCTTCCTCCCTTCCCTTATGGCGCGGTTGCGGTGTCCACAGAAAACAAGTGAGACAGTTACCGCGCCTTTCCCTTCCTATAAATAAATCAGTTTTTTAACAAGTGTGACAGATACTGCGCCTTTCCCTTCCTATGAACCAATTATTAAATATGAAGGCAGGTGGAAGATAAACTGGAAAAGCTTACTTCTGGCGGTTTAAGGTCTAAAAAGCTAGCATATATTGTCGAGTCCTGAGGCAAAATTTTATAACACTTTTTTTCTCATTCATTATTTTTCCTTGTCATTGACCAGTCTCGCCTGTGATAGCACAGCCAGCGAAAGAAATTTCTTTGGAACCACCAACACTGACGTCAAAGGCGTCAGCTGCCAGGGACAATGTGACAAAGAATATCAAAATCAGGAAATTAACCGTCACAAAGTGCAGGCACATAAAGAATTAGCGAATATATCACTTATAAACATGGTATTCTGCGAAAGCTTCACAGCATGACCAAGCTCGGTAGACCTTTTTCGTAGCCTGATTCAAATAGAATCAATAAGATGCGGTAAGCGCAGCATCATCGTCGCTGGCGTCCATAGCTGACTCTGAGCCGAGCCGCGATTATTCTTCGTTATTGGTTTGGTAAAACTTTATTTCCCACAGTAGGGGTCCTGGAGGACACTCGGGTAGGCGCCAGGTGTAGAGGGCAGCTCCCACGTCGGCACAGAGAGTCCGAAGCTCTCCGCCGCCGCGCGGGCCTCCTGGACAGCCCGAAGCTGATCATGTAGTGAAGCACTTTTTAACACTTTGTCCCCAATGTTCCTTGTTCTTGGCGTAGGCGTCGCTCGATGCACAACCACACAGCATATAGTTTTAGTCTACACGGTCACTGCACCGTTCACACACATGTCCGTCGTAGTCTGGGTCGATGTGCTTCATGCGCCAGGGGTTGGGGTATGAGTTCGTTTGGAGCAAGCGTAACGTTATACCCATCGATTGACGTCGTGGCTTGTTTTGAAGTAAGGAAGGCACAGTATATTTATAGCTACAAGTTGTCCTCTGGCTCCTCGAAGGTCAATGGCTAGCCCACGCTGACATTGGGTGTTGGTTTATAGGAAGGAAAGGCGCAGTATCTGTCACACTTTTCTGTGGACAACTGAGCCGCCTAGCAATAGTTTGTCCTCCTGCTCCTTGGTCATATCATAGTCATATGAATGTCGAATCGAAGCCCACGCGAACATCGTCTCTAACTAGGCGTAGCGAAGCTCTCGCTTCAATAGGCTAGTCAGCTTGTTGCAAATGATTCGAAGAAAAGGAGGAAGTAATTCCAAAAGGCCGTCAATTATGCGCGAATCTCAGCGTTATGTAGGCACTTAATCCGCCTCATCAAGACGTTATACTGAAGACCGAATTAAAACGAGGGTATAAAATCGGTTGTCCTCATGACACAAGATTAATTAACAATGTGGTTTGTGGGGCAGTCTCCTAACGGAGAATCTGTATCTGCAGCAGCGGCAGCTGAGCGGATGCTGGACTTCGTTGAGCCGGCTAATAAATCTGATACAAATAACGGTCTAATAAAATACCAGTAGATTGCTACATAGAGACAGGTGGGCGGATAACGTAAGGAAGTCTTCGGGGATAATGTCGCCGCAGCTTGTACAGGGTACGGTGGATCGGTGGATTAGGGGAAAGGCTGATTTTGTTTTTTAATTTGAATTTTTGCATGTGGCAAACAAACAGGCATTTGCCTTGATATTAAATCAATTGTGATAAGGAAGATGAAAGAAATGATAATGATGTTTGGTTACCGTAAATTCCGCAGTAATAGTGCCAGCCTCGAGGGCCACGCATGTCATGCAACCACACTTACCAGCACTTGATCGGCTAGCTAAATATCCCGAAATCTTCCCTCTATAGCACCAGCGAAACCGAACCAATTTGTTTTATTTGTGTGATTTAACGTCAAAAAGCAATTAAGGGTGCGGGGGATGAATTTCGACCATCTGGGTGATCTTTAGCGCGCAATAGCGCTGCACTGCACACGGGTGCATTGCTTTATTCCTGCATCGAAAACGGGCTGCAGCAGCTGAGATTGAACCCATTTCGTCGTGATCAGCATTCGAGCGCCCTAACTATAAAAAAACACCATGGCGTGTGCTAGTCCCAGTGGGACGTTACTTGCTCGACATATAGAGTACGTATAAAACGCCCAATCATGGTTTTTTAACTAGAAACTGAGGAATGAACGACAGATTCAATTTGTATTTTAATTTGCGCGTTAGGTACCGCCTTCACGTGCGCCACCCTACTGAGAGTAGTGATTGTGAAAGCTATGAAGACACTAATTTAAAGTCATGGTGCATATAGAGTTCTTCGTGTGTGCCATATATATTCTTCTTTCTCTTCCTATTTCTTTTTACTTTTATGATGATTACATTTACTTGTTAAAATGGGTTGTACGTGCTCGCATTTTCAAAAGCCTTAGAAACTGTTTTGTTGTATAAATTGTTGTAAAGAAAGAAGCAAAAATTTGTCGTGGCTCAAAACGACCAAATCTAGTTTGATAGTGTTGAAACGGCCAAGTTCGCATCCGATCGCGGCCGGCGGCCAATCGATGGGGGCCAAACGCAAAGGCACCTGCGTGCTGTGCGATGTAAGTGCACACTTAAGACTTACAGGTAATCGAATTCATCCCAACAGCCTCCTCTACGGCACCTCTTTCTCTTTTTTTTTTTTTAACTCCCACCTTCCTTTTTTCCTAATTACAGTGCGGTTCAGGTGTATGCCCAGGAGTGTTACAGATGCTGTGCCTTTCATTTCTCATCTACATATTACAGGTTCGTTATAGGAAGGTATCAACGCGCAATATCGATTTCGCCCGTATCGGGTTTAAAGGTCAAAGCAGGATAGGCAATTGATTTCCGGGTTGGCACCCTTGGAGTGCTCGATGGTACGCTTTAAAAATGCATTGCCACCACATATAGTCCCGCAAAGAGATTTGTGCGCATCACGTTTTTTATTATAATTTTTTTCGCCGAAATGTTTCACTCCCTAAAAACTGATCAATAATGACTGAATGCCTCTTCACTCAAGAGACTTTCTTGATTTCGAAAGACCAGTGCTACGCGATGTATCGTTTCAAGACGAGGTGGTTTTGCAAGCCTGCATAAAATGAGGAACAAGCGTCCATCTGAGCCAAGGTGAAATCTAGGGTCGCCTTTAAAACGTCTTCAATAATCAGTACCACGCAGAGCACGCATACTCACGCTTGCTCCACTGGCCGAAGCCAGTGTTCAGAGAGTTGTTGTTGCTAAGCTTCGCACTGACCTCCTTGAGCGCGCATATGTTTAAGTTAAATTATCATTGCGACAATGCGGCCTTCGTGGCGTTGCCACTCGCCAAAAGAACTGCACATCGAGCTGTTCCCGCTAGAATTCCAGGGCACACAAAAGGTTCGTTTAATAGACATTCTTCTTCGCGTCACCATTTCCTGTTTCAGTCTCTGCGCGAATACCTCCCGTAGGAAATAATTCCCCATGGTGATTGATCGAACCAATTACAGAATAGATAGGGTAGTCTTCCGTCAAAAAGGGGTTGGAAAGTATATCAATAAATGTTGCATTAATCAAGCTTAGCCGAAGTCGGTTGGACTCGCCAGGAGGTGGGATTTGAAATGAAGGTTTATATGCTGCACAACTGCGGAAACGTCCAGCGCTCTTGAATCGGACCTCGAATGAGCCGTTCTGCGCCCGATCGATGACGCGCTTCTTCGCCTGCAAGCAGTGTACGCTCCGCTCTGCATTTTAACCCACTCACCTGTATTAACGAACGTCAAGTCCATGCCTCTGTTCAAACCTAGCATTTGACTTGACCTCAATTCAGTGCGCGCCAGCCAGTGCCGCATGGCGATCGCTTTCTGCTTGCCTTTGTTCAGACTTTTTATGTCTCAACATGGCTGCAGCAGTTATACTAATCGAAGCATAAAAAGGCTAAACCAACCAGACAACTCGAGCTACTTATCGGTCAGGGCTGTTGGAACGATCGACGTATCGTGGGCGACTGAGGACTGCCGTACACAATAATTGATCTACTTCCGACTATAGGCTAGATGACTGTCACAAACACATTTCCGGGCTGAATACGAGACTTAATGTAACGTGCAGCACACCAAATGGGCATGGAGATGTCGATGCGCAAGCATTTCCTTGCGAGGCCGGAAAAGAGCACCACAGCGTCGGAATGCTCGTGGTTGCCTGCAGCAAAGCCAAGCAACAACTGCTCGGCACCGCGGGGATAGTAGGGCTGAAAATAGGTTTGGCTGCATCCAATAATGCAAATGACGATGCCGCCGGCTGCTGTATCAGCCAATTGCAACGCCGCAATCATCGCACGCAGAAGAAAGACCACCTTCATTGGACGATCAACTATTCTGTGTCTTGAAGCGCAAGAACCCCGAACGTTCTCGGTTCGCGGGACGGCTTTGACTGGAAAGTGCCCAGACCTGCATTACTCTAATTCATTGCTTCAGGATCAGTTCTTATTTTTTTTTTTCCTGCTTTCCTTCCTTCTAGGGGTGTAGCGTTTGCGCAAAGCATTACCAAGAGTACCGTGGTGCCTCTGTTCTCTCTCGCTACTAAGTATTCTCCTTTCTGCTAGGCTATAGCTCATTTGTGCATGCGGGTCCCCATCATGAGCGTTTTCGTGCATGAGAGTATATGTATTTTGCTTCTGCCTTATCCGCGGGAGAATACCGACAGTGTTAGCGAGGCGCGAGCAATACGACGCGCCCATCCAAGTTTAATAGAATTCCTCGGAAGCCAATCCGGGATTCAGCCGATTCGGGATTTTAAATTGCACACCTACTACTCTTCTTCGAGTCCACCCATGGCGACAGCGTGGAACAAATATACGGGAAGACAACGTAAAAAGGAAGAAGGCCTATCTGAAAACAAAACAAAAACCAGTGGTGTCGTTGCTGTCAGTTCCAAGAAAGGAGGACAATAAGAAATTGATTGCGAAACCGCCGAAGTACGCGAACGGAAATGAAGGGACGGAGTGAGGGTCGAGCGCTCTCCCAGAATTTGAAAGAGTGAAACAGAAATCAAAAACGACCCAAAGACGCAGTGGCGAAGAAACGGGCTTTTTGATTTTCGCAGTTGCAATTTGAATAAAGTTTAGAGCACAGCATGTGTTTTTCTTTCCTATACTGCATTCATTGAGCCACTGTCCTGATTAGGTGGGCGTATTTTGTACAAAAACGGAAAGTTTTGCTTTCTTTCGTTTCATACATGCGTGTGCGTAACCCTTCCTCACTCTTCATTAAGCGCACGCGAGCGTTCGTATGCGTGTTACGACAACGAATAGGCGCAGACGTATATATATACTTTCACTTTCTCCTTGACCCATTCCTGATCTACTGTATCTCCTTGCCTGGACAGTCGCCTCAAGACTTGAGGCGGGAGGCAGCCCCTTTCTTCAGGTGCACACATCTGTATCGATGCCCCCCGATACACACTCTTTTGTTTCGCCAACCTCTCTGTCCCCTGTGAACGTTTCATGCGTCTCTTCACACGCTCTCTTTCTTCATTGTTCGTTTCGCTCATTTCCGACCCGCAACACGAATAACCGTGACCCTGCTCTTTCCACTCAGCTATACTCAGCTTTCCTTCCTTTCGCTGCAGTCTCTTCTTTAACAGAGGGCGCATGGCGCGTTCCTCTTCTGGTGAGCCCTTTCCCTCCCTCCTTCACTCCGAACGGCCGAACGAGAGCCCAGCTTTCTCCGTCCCAGAAGTGGTCGATCACTGATCGATGCCTGACGCAGCGGCCGAGTTCTGTAAGCGGGGCCGCCAGTGCACCCCTCCACACACCCTTCGCTACAACCATTCTTCCTAGCCTGTACCCACCTCTCCTTCTCAATCGTTCCGTCTCTGGCCATCTACCGCACATCTATAGTGCAAGGGTGCTGTCCCTTCCCATTCTCGCCCTTCCCTCCTTCCTGTGCTCTCTGGCTTGGCACCGGCCGTCCTTGTCTGGCGGAGCGAAGCGAACGGAGCGCAAACAGAAAGCGACAGCGAATGATGCTCTAACCAACACTGTGACAAAAAAGAATGGAACAGACAAAAGCCCTAGCGCAAGAGCACACGGGAGTAGATCGGCAACCCGTTATACCGCGCATCCATTCGTGTAGCACCGGTGCTAGGCTGGCGGGACAGGACCGGACCGCGGCGCACTCTGCCCGGGCCAGTCGACCCGGCGACACCGCCGGTCCGCTTCGGGGAACCCGGTGGAAATGACACGAGGCCAGAGCGACGCGTGAGGACGCCAAAAACAACAGCGAGAGAACAGAACAAAGCGAGACAAAGAAGTAGGCGGATCGGGCCCTGCGGCGAAGCTGGCAACGAAAGCCGCCGCTAAGGAAGTGTCCGGCTGCCTCTCTCGTCCTTCTGCCCGGGGCTATGAAACACATACTCGCCCCTAACTGCTAACAGTTCTTCCGAGTTCGGTAGTAGGGAGTTCCTGCTGGGTAGCGTATATGCTTTGCGATCCCCGTTGGTAGCCTGTAGGTCTAACGCCCCGCGGGACACAGCACTGCTACGGTGAAAGTGAAATTATTTCTTCGAGGTAAAGGAGACGCTGAAAAAGGCTATTTCGTTCACCCCTAGCATACAGCACAAAGTTTACAGGTTGTCTGCTGTATGTGAGCTCTAATGAGAATGCCACATAATTTGGTTTCAAGTTATATGCAACTGCTCGGCAAAAAAAACATTCTTTTTGCAGCTCAACGCTGAGTGTGCAGGCGCTGGAAGAAGTTACAGAGCATTATATGGTATTCTGACGATAATTACACGTCCTCTCTTAGAAATCGGAAGGAGAGGAAAGTGCAGGTTTCAATGTACAGCACGTTATTTTGTTTTTTTTTTCGGTCTGTCATTGTTTCGTGCGGGTGCCTGTTTATTCTAGATATTTGTGTCTCGAGATCTGTAAGACATGAGTTAACACGCTGGCGGTCAGTTACATTATAGATGCTATCAGTGAATGGGTGTTCACCCGCTTCACGCCTAGACATTGTATTACCAGCAAGTGAAGGCAGGTAAAGAAGTCCATGCGTCTACTGCTCGCTCTCGCACCTGCAAATACGTGCCTCGAGCTCAATTAGCGACATGAACGGGCTTGTCTCGAAGCTCTCGATTGGTCTTATGCAGATCAAACAAAGTGTATTTCTACATCAGAGGCTGAGCTTCATATGTTCCCATACAGAAGTGATACTGCGTTGTAATAAAAGGATAGAACGAGCGCATTGGCTTAAACGCATCATTTCCTTGTTAGATGGCGTTCAGCAGCACACCACTCTATAGCACCGTAAAGAAGTCTGCTAACGAGTGTACACGGTCGTCCGTCCACCTTAGGGTGAACACTAGAGCAAGGAGTCGACGTCTTTCCGACGCTGTTGTGCACAATAAGACCGCGCATCGAAGCAAAATAGTACTGGACATATGGACATCCAAGTGGTGCTTTAGGTGACCCGCCACTTGGATTCGCGGCGCGGTCGGTTCAGACGTACACGTGTTCCAAGGGGAGCTGCTATGTGACTGTTAACCTTAAAGGGACACTAAAGACAGCCAAAAATGGTATGAAAATCTAATAAACTACATTTGGTGACACTGTCGCCGCATATCCGGCAGCAAAAAATTGAATAATTGCTGAGATATTGCGATAAGAAGTTGAGATTTTTTCTTGTTCCCGCCGGCCGAATTCAAACTGTGGCCTCCAACTACGTAGTTGGAGTTGAGTGACGCACACTATGACGTAAGCGGAGACTCCGTGATAGCTAGCGAGCCGGCGCGGCCCGCGGCGTCGCATCCCTCAAGGGCCAACTTGGCAACAGCGTACTCGCAATGACGGCCTCAGCCGAAATAAATAAAACGATGAAGAGAGTAATTTACCGAGCGATGGGCCCATAAAGGAAGGAAAAAAAAAACATAGAGCGCTTGTAATGCACAATACTTTACACGTTTCTCAAGCTTTTGCGCTCCTTCTTGCACTGTGTATAAACAAACCGAGCCCTCGGTCATCGCAACGCTTCCTGACATGTTTACATACAAATAAGATTTAGTTATCAGCAAAATAGTGTCCTCGCTGCTGCGCTTGTCAGTTTTGAAGCTTCGTCGCACTTTTTTCCTTCAAGGTTTGGGCTACAGCTCCGTGTTCAGCGAAAATTACGTCCACGGTAGCAGAACATGACCGAAGTGCCGGCGCCACTACATTTGCCAGCGCTGTG
Source organism: Amblyomma maculatum (assembly GCF_055883805.1). Classification (NCBI taxonomy): domain Eukaryota; kingdom Metazoa; phylum Arthropoda; class Arachnida; order Ixodida; family Ixodidae; genus Amblyomma; species Amblyomma maculatum. Next base: position 95,740,658 of record NC_139345.1, read on the forward strand.
AAATTCCACACGTTAAAATGGATCCAGTGCACAATATAGTGCGCATAGGCATCCAGAACATTAGTTGCAAGACGTGAGAGCAGGCAGCATGCGCCGATGATCAAGAAGTTGTAATTTTTAGACCGGCAGCAGAAAGACTTTATTGTAAATGGGGTCATGACATAAAAACTAGAAATATTTCCAAGGTTCTCGTGGAGCGGCGTAGCCGAGGTCGAAGACGTACCCTATGATTTAATAATGCTTCTGGGCCTCCACAGCTTGTGGAAAACACGGATGCAAGTAAGGCATGAAGATATTAACATTCGCAGTGTACGTGAAAATTTTGTTGAAAGTGTTGTTTATCTACGGGAATGTATCTGCGCGCTCCCCAACCCACCACAGTGGGCAGAAGTTCTGGATGACCTGGTAAAATTGAAGAAATTTTAACCTCACACGCGTCACCTCAAGGGCAGCTGAAGTGTTTTATTAAGTATGACAATTTGTTGTTCATGTATACCTCGGAAATAAAGAAAAAAAAAAAAAGCGGCGTAGCCGAGCGGTTAGCGCCGAACGCTATGGAGCAAGCTGTTCGACGCTTCCGGCGTTTTTTTTTTTTTTTTTTACACAAATTGATCTTTTTTAACGTTTTGTAATGTATTTCTGGTGCTTCGTTATTTTTAGTTTTTACTTTTTACCCAAGGCCCTTTTTTTCGCCGGGCGACGAGCGCAATATATCGACGCTCTCCTTGGTATGGGCGGCAAGTATGCCCCTTTTGTTTACGACGCCTGCAAATTGCACGTTGAAGGTCTTGTTGACGCAGTATATGTTGGTCAGATGTGCCATGATTTAGTGAACAATTGAATGATAATGCGTTTTTCCTTCGGTACTTAGCATATGTATGCTTTTCGTGGCGTACGTAGCTGCAGTCAAGCGGTCAGGTCGCAGTCGAAGCGGCAACGGCGGCGATATGTTGGCGCAGAAGTGTGAACGAAGGAGTGTATCGGCGGTAGCGGATTTCGCTCGCTCGTGCCTCCGAATGCTCAAATGGGAACCATCAAGGCGCATCTGCTGCTCCAAGCTCGTAATTCAGGCGCTGCAGGTTCAAACAAACTAACCGAGTGCGCACGAAATGCCTGAGCCGAAACATAACCAAAACTGAAGTGGGCGCCTGTGGCGCCTCCAAGTATATTTTTGTAGTTGCCTTGCAACGTTTACGTTGTCTTTTCGCCGTCGTTTAAGTATGATAAAAGCGTGTTATCATCTTTGAGAAAAAATGTACTACCGCATTCAAACATGCAACGTAATTTGCATTTGTCAGCCTCCGGGTTCCCTAGCGCGTCACGTGATTTGTAGTTGCGAGCCTCGGCCGTTTGGCTGTGGTGGCGATACCTGTATTTCTGTTATTCTTCTTTACTACCTTATAACAGCTCTGTTTTCAGTAAGAGTGGTCTTTTTTTTTATCAGGAACTGGCATTCTATCGATGCTAAACAACAAAGCTAAACAAAGCAATAACAATCAGCAACAGAAGCCCCCCAAGCAGCACGTCAGCCGGAGAGATCAGCAGATCAAGCCGATGGAGCACCGCTGGTTTTCATCGGAGGAGGAGGAACAGCAGCTGGCAGAGAAACAGAGACCCCAGTCCCGATCGAGATCCAAGGGACGGGACTTGACAGCCTACTATTCCCAACAGAAGACACAACAGATCAGGCCCAACCAGCAGGGACCACCAGAAGCGATAGGGGCGACGCCAGACAAGCTAGAGCACGACAGCAAAAGGGTAAGCTGGGCTCAGGTTGCCTCTCCCACTGCTCTAAACGGGTATGGTCCATGCCAGGATTGCACTAGGCTCGAGGAACAAAATAGACAACTGAAAATAAAACTATCAGAACAACAGAAACGCCTTAATAAGGTGGAACAACAACTACAACAACTGCTACAAATGGGTCAGAAGCAAACTGCCCCCAACCCTCATCAATAGTATCGATACAGCCACAACTGGTACAAAATGCTGTAAACACCTCCGCATCTCAACCTCAACAGGCGAGTGTACTCCAAACGCAACGGCAGAAAACGCTTGCGCAAACTCTCGGACTTCACACTCAAGAAAACGCACCTAGCATTCTTACTCAAATGCAACAAATGATTATTCAAATGCAGAAGACCATGACACAACTAACCAAACAACTCCAAGACCAAAAAATTGCCACGCAAACTCAATTTGCGGCAGTTCAAGAAGAATTCAATTCGAAAATCCAAATAATAACTCAGGGGGTGCGAAAACGCACGGGAATCCCCGATGACCCTCGACTAAAAACCCACCGAAGGTCCGCTGGCATGACAGATCTCAGCGACTGCGAGTCAGTGGCGAGTAACGCTAATGGCTGCCTCCCCTAACCGGCAACCAAACCACCTAGAGCTCTGGCAGTGGAACTGTCGCTCCTTCAAGAGGAAACGCAGCTCCCTGCAGATGTTTATTCAAAACCAACCGATACCTCCGGACGTCATCTGTCTCCAAGAAACAGGATGCACAACATACCTCAAAGGATACCTCACATACACCCATGACACGGCACCTAAAATAGCTACACTAGTGGCCCCCACACTAACAGTCATACCGCACGACCTTCCCTTCAGTGAAATTAATCAAGTTCTCATCGAGATCATCTCTCAAAAAAGAAGAAAGCAGAGTGTGTTTGTTCTAAACCTTTACAGTCCTCCAAGCAACACGCAGGAAGATTTCAAGCCACTTTTACTGGAATGCACACGCATAGCGGGAACAAACCCCCTTATTATTATGGGGGACCTAAACGCTGTACATACGGCATGGGGCTACCACAAGGACACCCCGAAGGGAACCAAGTTGTTGGAAGCGGCTGAGCAGCTGGACCTCTGTCTTATGACGGACACCATGTCCCCCACTAGAATAGGAAACAGTGTAAGCAGAGACACCTGCCCAGACCTAGCTTTCATCAAAAACATAAGACATTGCACCTGGACCAACCTAGAAGAAACACTTGGCAGCGATCACAAAATCCTTAGCTTATCCCTAATGACAACCCGTATGAAAAGTAACATTGGCTCTACTAAAATAACAAACTGGGATAAGTTCAGACAAATTAGACGGCCACACGACGGCATCAAAACAATTGATGATTGGGTTCAAAGCCTGAAGGATGCTCATGCAAAAACGACCAAGACTATCAACACAACGACAAAAACCCCAGAAGTAGACAGACATCTCCTACATTTATGGGAAGCCCGAAAAGTCTATTAAAACGGTGGAAAATGCAAAAATTAAATAGAAAACTTAAAATGAAGATAGCACAGGTTACGGCTGAAGCACAAGAGTATGCTTAAAGCTCGCCAAGCAAAACTGGGCAGATTTCTGCAATTCGCTGAAAGGTACCCTAAGCACGGCTAAAGCATGGTCAATATTAAGAAGCATGATAGACACATCAAAAACCAAAACGGCCACAAGAAGAACCTTCCACACCATAGCCCATAAATACCCGGGCACAGATGCAGAGTTGATCACCGCCATGCACAAGAAATACATAGGAGACCCTACTCCGGCTTGCCAAACTTCATATGCGGGTCAACCAAACCCCTCCCTTGACTCCCCCATAACACTGGCGGAGGTCTACTCAGCCGCCCGTACATTTACAAGAAACACTGCCCCTGGAGGAGACAAAGTCACCTACGCTATGATTAGGAACTTAAGCACCGAACATCTGCAAGACCTAACGAAGTACATCAACGAAGAACTGTGGGAGAAGGGACAGGTCCCATCAGCTTGGAGACACGCGGATATCATCACCATACCAAAGGCTGGAAAGCCACCGGCTGTGGAGAGTCTCCGTCCTATCTCCCTCACTTCTTGCCTGGGAAAACTCTATGAAAAAGTAGTCCACCTAAGGCTCCAAAATTACATCGACGAAAACAACATCTTTCCTTCCTGCATGCTGGGCTTCCGCAAGGGACTCTGCACGCAATATGCTTTCCTCCGGATTAGGGAAGAGGTAATCAACACCATACCCCGAAAAGGCGAAAATTTCATTCTGGCACTAGATCTCAAAGGAGCATTCGACAACATTGGCCACCAAACCATATTGCAAGAATTAAACAATATCAACTGCGGAGAGAAAATATTCAAATACGTGAAGGCTTTCCTCTCAGATCGCACAGCCACCATAGGAATTGGAGAGATCCGATCACCAAAAGTACCCATGCCGAACAAAGGTACACCGCAGGGTTCAATAATCTCTCCAATGCTATTTAACATAGCAATGATAAATTTAGCAAAAAAACTGTTGACCCGCACTGATATTGGCTTCACTTTATACGCGGACGACATCACCATCTGGGCTACTCAGGGATCCTTGGCGCAAAAAGAAGCTCTGCAAGCCGCTATAGACCTAGTCGAGGAATTTGCCGGGGAGAGTGGTCTTCAATGCTCCCCAGAAAAATCCGAACTTATCAGGCTACACAGAAGAAATTACAAGTCCCCAGGAGAAATTCAGCTCTCTCTAGGAGACCAGATAATTCAAGAGAAGGACAAGATCAGAGTTTTGGGGCTGTGGTTGCAAAGCAATTTGAGAGTGGATTATACAATCAAAACACTCAAAACCACAGTCAACCAAATTTCCAGAATGATTAGAAGGGTGACCTGCCACCGGAAAGGGATGAGGGAGGAGGAAACCCTACGTCTTGTACAGGCCCTAGTCGTTAGCAGAATTACCTACGGGCTCCCATATCACGAAATTAGATTCACTGATAAAAGGGCCATTGACACTATCATAAGAGGAGCCTATAAAACGGCCCTAAACCTCCCGCCAACAACATCAACGGAACGTCTTTGGGCACTCGGAGTGCACAACAACTTCGAGGAGCTCAAGGAGGCGGTTCTAGAGAGTCAGAAACAACGCCTAACAACAACGCAGGCGGGTAGGGAAATCCTGTCAAAACTAGGGCTATGGCAGGCACTAAGAACTTCTGAGATCAAATCACAAATTCCGACATCCACAAGAAACAACATCTATGTGAACCCGATACCCAGTCACATGCACCATGAGTTACAGAAGGGTCGAAGGAAAGCCAGAGTCAAATCATTGGAAAAACAATTGTCTAAAGACGCGGAAGTTGTCTACGTGGACATAGGGGCTTACGGCGAACCTGGCAAGTTCACAATAGCTGCAGTTGACCACAAGAAGAGGCCAATTATTCAGGCTTCGATCTATGCCAAGGATCCTGCGGAAGCGGAATCACTGGCAATAGCCATCACCATAAAAACACAAGACAACCAAAATAAGTAATCACACGTAGTGACGGACTCCCAACCAGCCTGCAGGGACTACCTGGCCGGGAAACCTCACAAAAGAGCGTGTGCAATATTACATTCCATCTCCCAGACGCACACAATTACATGGACACCTGGACACGAAGGCCTAGAAGGAAATGAGGTAGCGAATGATCTAGCCCGAGCTCTTACAAACCGGGCGGATCCCCATCCCTACCTCACCCCTCTCCTAGGACCCTACGGCGACAGGCTGGAACACCTACGGTTAGAAAGAAGAATTTTCTCACTACCACACAAACACCTTCCTTCCTCGGACGCTATAGACTGGAGAAAAATACAAAAAAACACATTCCCTAATCTTCAAATTTTAAATAAGATAAGCCCAACAAAATACACGAGTTACTCTCCTTGGTGCGGTGCAAGCCCCACACTCTTTCACATATCTTGGGAATGCCAGGACAAACCTGACCCAACGTTAATAGTGCCATGCCCGACACGCGAGCAGTGGGAGGCGGCCCTGACCAGCGACAACCTGGACCAGCAAGCCTGGATTATCCAGCTAGTCCGCAAGTCAGCTGCTGCCAGCGGAGCCCTGGACTAGGGGCACCGACCACCCAGCTCCTGCGAATATTTACTGATTATATGCTCATTAAAAGTTTTCTCTCTCTCTCTCTATCGATGCAAACCCACTTCCTTTCTCTCTTTAGTGTCCCTTTAAGAGCGGACGATCCTGTACATGCAAGTACGTTGATTGCTCGGTTTACATGATCGCCACGTGCAAATGATACTGAGTTTCAGCCTTTGGTTCATTCTTCTTGTCGAGGTGGTCAAAATATTCTGCCAGAAACGATAGAGCTTCTTTTATTGACCCGTTATGTTGTGAATAATTTCCTACTCATAGGCTAATCGAAAGTCAAATTTGTTTTGTTGTGGACGTAGACAAGTTTCCCGACGATGCCGAAATTTCTAACTTTGACTATGCCTTCAGTATCCCATCAATATGCCGAGAAGCAAGGCGTAAAAAACAGTATAGCACGTACTCATTGATGAATACGTAGGACTATCGTTTCACATCAAGATGCTATTGGCTGTTTATTGAGAACGAAACTTAATGAGAGTCATAACGTGAAAGGGAAGCAGAGCTTGTTGCCAAGAGAGCCTGGTGAGTTAAATTATTGTGTCTGTGTGAGATATTTAGCAAGAATACAGAGGACTCACAAGGATCAGGCTCGCTTTTGACATGGTATTTTTCGTTTTTGCGCGCTTTGCATCCTCACTTGCTCCTCTATTATTTTATTATTGTTGTGGCTGTAGGAAGAAGGAAAAGAAAATGCAAGTGTCTGCTACTGCAGCTGTAGCCGAGCCACCTCCGCTGCCTCGTGCGGAGAGACGAGAAAATAGAGAAGAAAAAGAAGAGTGAGAGAAAGACGCGCGCCGCAACAGCCGTCGTCCACCACCGAAGCGGTGGCGCGGGTGCAATGACGGCCTACAACAGATAATTCGGTGGCAGGCTAGCTAGCCCCCGCCGCAAGCGGCGGTGACCAACCGATCCCAGCCCCATCAAGGTCAGAACCAGCCACCTACTCCTATTTTATTATTACAAAAACAATACTAGTCCCATTTTTAGCCCTTCGCGTAGCCACGGTCGGTAGGCCCGTTCGACCTTTGATGACCCCAGATGGCTGGGACGTCATACCAGCTGCGAGAGATGGGCTACCAAGTCCAGTCGTCGGGTGGTGGCGGTCGATAGAAAACAGAAAGAAAAGTCACGCCGTCTCGATGAAGCCAAGAAACGACAGCGGGCTACAGAGACAGATAAAGAACGGAAACAGCGTCTCGCTCGACGGCGCACTCAAGTTGTAGCTAGACGAGCGCGTCGCGCTTCTCTTGAGTCGTCCTCAACAGGTGACGACTCCGAATGGAATATAATGGACGCTTTGAACAGTGAAGACTCTCTGTCGACGTATTCACTCAGCAGTCAAGAACGTAGGAATGCAACTAGGCGGCAACGACGCGTTCAGAAAACAGAAGAAGAACGGCAACGACGGCTACACTACGAGCTGAACTATAGCGCAGTCTTGCTATTACCGCTTTCGCAAACTATAGCGCAGTCTTGCTATTACCGCTTTCGCAACCTACCGGGCTTAACTAAAGCTAAGCCCCAGCTAATCTTTTTTTGGTCCCACTCATTTTGTAAAATATTCACTAAGGCAAATATTTTTGATGAACCAGAATTGGAGATTTCATATCAAGTATATCTCCGAATACAACAGTTCTTCTATTGGCGCGAGTTGTACTGCATGAGAATATTCAAGAAAGGGAAATGTTTGAATGAAAAACAAGGAAGGAAACGTCAGGCTTATAAAGGTAAAGAGAATAACCTTTCTTGAAAAGCAAAGATAGTGTCGGGGCGTTAAAACTTCCCCTATGCCAGTTAGTAGCTGAGGGGCTTGGGAGATGAAAGAGAAATCGTATAGTGCACAAAGCGCCGTTGTTTGAAAGCATTGCGGCATACAAGCGTCTGCTGGCTCAGTAACATTTTAAACAAATGCTGGTTGCCTGTCAAAAGCAGTGAGCATTCTGGGCCATCACAAAGGACCAGGTAAACAATGCTCTCCGATGCTTTCTAACTACGCAGTCAATCTGACAAAACAAAAAGAGTTTGAAAATGTACGTTTGATGGAGGAAGGGGTGAGGAGATGAAACTGTTCGGTGTGACAACTAGAGAAGATAATGTGCGCAGGAAGGGTCTTGCTGTGTGTTTAAAAACTCTTCCGCGTAAAGTCTGCGGTGAACCGTTGCCTTTCTCTCAAAGAAAGGAAGAAAGCCTGAGCTGGAAACAATGCCTGCTCTTCAACCTATAGAACGCTCTCGGAAACACATCTTACGAACCACGTCCTACTCTTCCTTGAAAACGTTCGTCAAATACTTAGTACGTGACTTGTTTAAATAGCTTCCCTTTCCCGAACCGCGCATGGCTCAAAATAGCCTTGAAAACACATTCCGCGAACATAACGAGGCATTACAACTTGCAACTGCCAACCCCGGGTTAAATCTCGCCTCTTCATCTAGACTTACTCATCCATGAAAATTCATGTCGCACGGAAAGCCGTGGCAATGTCTGTGTCCGCTCTTCCAAGTGTCCAACTTCGATCCGTCGGCACCCCCGATAAGCACGTTCTGCGGTTGCATACGAATGCGCAATTTTCGCGTCGGTGGAAGAGAGGGGAGAGGGACGGAAGGTGAGAGAGGGTGATGCCAGAGTGTGCATACCAGACGGCTGCGATGGCACGCGTTCCGCAGCTGGCGTAATGGGCCGCCCAGCTGTTGCGGAGCGTGTCGACCGACTGCAGCGTGCCGTGAATGTGACGCTCTCTCTTTGCCGGGGTCTTAATACAAGCCGAACGGAGCAACACGCTCCCAGAGCATGATGCCCGGCGTCACGAGATGAAGGCAAACTGTTGGCCTTCTCGTCACGGGGAGAAGTTCGCAGTGCCGCGTGCGAGCTTGTACAATGGACGTCCACGGAAAGCGTCGTCGCTTGCTTAACCTCACCGGTTGACCTGTTTGTTGGGGTAGTGGTCGCACGAAAGTATCTAGGGCCAAGGCCGAGTACAAGGGCCAGGTGAGGGTATAATGTAATTGCAGTCAACTACATCTCGGGCGTAAGAAAATCAGGAAAGCAAAGCGGATATCAAGGAGGTAGCACGGAACGTTCCGAAAGTCATGAAATACAAATCGTACTCCAAGAAACGCCAGTTTCCATAATGCCAACCGTAGACGGGTAGTGACGTGAACTCTAAATGGAGGCACAACAAAGAAGTTGCAACTAAAGAGCTATCCCAAGGAGGACTGCAAAAATAAAAAAAAAATAAAATAAAAAAACAACTGTTTTTGATTCTTACCTTATAGCTTGTGGTTGTAATGGGTAACAGTTTTGTTGTTTATTTGAAAGTTTTTGACACATAGTAACTACATTTTGAAGTTTGTTCTGGCCCCGTTACATGCACGGATTAAAACACGCGACAGCATTAACGTAGTACTGAGTGGTACTGGCGCGCAGGGGACTAGACACCGTTTCCAATTTTGTCCATTCTTGTCATCGGTCTCTTCTTAACTATCTTTGCTCTGCTTGAGGTCAGCCTCGTACTCATTATATATTTCTTTACAATATTCATTATAAGAGGTCCCGTCCACAGTCTTTGACTTTGGGACCTCCTTCTGTATTCGTGTTTTGTTAACCTTTTACGTACAATAAAACTTCAAACTTCAAACTTACTGTCACTGGTAATAGGTGACTCCACTGAAGCTTATTTCATCTCTGCGCAGGTGTACAGCGTGAAATTTGTCACCTCTCTCAATCTGATGCGTCACTGAAGCTCATACCTGATGGCACTTGCTTCTGGTTATCAGCTCAAGCGTTCGTTATTATAATAAATCTACCTTAATACCGAGAAATTCTAAAAGCGGTAGCGTGAAAAATCACATGTCGCGAAAAATAGGTGTCGTCACCGTTGGTGTTTGAGTTGATAGCCATGCTCGACAAATGCCAATAGAAGCAAAGAGTTGCCAAAATTTAAAGGTTTGGTTTGGTTTGGTTTGGTTTGTGGGGTTTAACGTCCCAAAGCAACTCAGGCTATGAGAGACGCCGTAGTGGAGGACTCCGGAAATTTCGACCACCTGGGGTTCTTTACCGTGCACTGTCATCGCACAGCACACGGGCGCCTTGCTTTTCGCCTCCATCGAAAAGCGGCCGTCGAGGCCGGGATTAAATTAAAATTTAAATTAAAATTTAAAGGTGGGAGGGGGTAGCTACTAAAGGAAAGTAATTGAGCTGAAAATGAAATTGGGTTATTTTCGGTTGGCGTAGCAGTTGAACCCAGGGTCTTCAGATTGCGAGGCAAACACGCTGCCCTTAGGCTCGAAAGGTCCTTATTGCCTGTTTTGGAAAGTACTGAAAAACCTGACCAAGGTCCGTTGGCACTTTGGCACGTTGGTACTTCAAAACTTAGGCACTGCATTTTTTGAAGGACATCTATAAAGTCAATAAATTTCATCAGTGCCCCCTTGGTTCTTGAGTCAATTCAGTACAGGCGCACCTTTAAAAAACTAGAACCAGCAAGGCTTTGAAAATGCATAAACCATATATAAAGGCACAGCGCATAGATAGGAATCTCGTTCTAATCATGCAAAACCATGCTCTTTCTTATGAAGACGAGGTATGTGCGGCGCTCCTGTATAATGAATCCAGCAGCGCTGAAGTTTATTTTGGTGCAACGACTAGTGGCTGGAGCGACTAATAGGTTCATAGCAAGAAAATCAAGTTGTGTGTACGCGTCTACTTTCCCCCTCCAGAACTGCGCTTTGCTGAAATGACTGAGCAAAAGGTTGATTCTGAGGCCAAATACTTGGTGAGCTCGTCCTTTTCATCGTGCGTATTTCACGTATGCGTTCGCGTGCGCCTTTCAGGGCGTCGGCCGGGAGATGCTGCTGTATTTCCTGGGCCTGAAGCAAAAGACAACTTAATAATGGTCGATGTTTGGACGTAGTGTTATGTTCTGCTTCCATCGAGGCTATGTCGAAATTATAGGAGCAATTCACAACAATGACGCGTGAGAGGCTACAGCGTGATGTGGACCACGAAATGGCTGACACGAAACCTGAAGCTCAAATAGCCCACAAGTGGCCCTTCCAGCTGTTTAGTTGTTAGCGGCCAGCAAAGATCACTTCCCGCCTAGGGCATGCGAAGGAAAGGGGGATCGACGTCTGGAGATAACCACCGTCTTTATTAAGATACCAGTAGTGACAGAAGCATGAAACTCCCGCCCGAAAAGTATACGCAGGAAAGCAGTTCCTGTGTGCATTCGAATGTCTAGCACACCATAGCTAGATTCAAGTTTTGGGAAAAGCTTCGTGTGCTTGGAATTGTGTATAGCCAGGCCCGCCCGAGACAAATATAGGCTGGCTCGGGTTGGTCGAGGCAGAGGGCCTTCGAGCTGGCCTGAGCCCGTTGCATAGGACGGACATCATGAAAACTTTCCTCGCATTGGAGGCTCACGAATGGTGCCTTACAATAATGCCTTGTTGCGTCAAATTACAAAACATAAACGCAGCCCATTTGCTTTCTACAGCAGTTATATTTATTTATTTATTTATTTATTTATTTATTTATTTACATAAACAATTGAAGGTCAGAATCAAGCAGAGTGAGCAATAACTTTAACTACTCGCTTCGAGGAGAGGAAAATTTTCAGAAGAATTTGCTGACTATCGTAAACATAGAATATTTATATGAACTTCCTCGCAAAAGTGTCTTGCAGTATTCCACAGTTGCCACAGAACCTTTAAGCTATTCTACAAAGCCATAGCAGGCAACATTTCGTGTCTTCGTTACACCGCTCTGTCGCGCAGAAAAAATCACTCTGCTTGCTTGTAGTTGGGCTGTTGGACAAGTTACGCATTCAGTGCAGAATGTTTATTATTACATATTTTGCTTGCAGCGGTGCAGCGGTGGCGTAAAGGTAGAAAATCCGCCTTGCATGCAAGAAGACCGTGGATCGAATCCCGGTGCTATGCAATTCTCCATCGGATCAAACATGAAACAAAAATTCGCATGTCGATGGAATTGCATAACCAGATTCGGAGTGTGACTTGATGCCAGTGCACACTTCCGGCAATGAACTCCTTCACCAGAACAGGAGTTGGCCGCCCTGGTGCAGTAATTGGCCACACCTTTCATGATTAGTCCTATTAAACCCCGGCCCTCAGTCACCAGCGGCTGCGGAGCAACTGACCACGGCGGCGGTCAGCCCAGTGACGCAGCGGGGCTGCTAACAATTTCTGGCTCCGCTGGACCGGCCGCCATTGGAAACTGACCCTGGCAATCTTTAACGCTAGAACCCCAGCTAATGAAGATAGTTTAGCAGCGCTGCTAGAAGTACTAGAAGGTATGAAATGGGACGCCATAGTGCTTAGTGAGGTTAGGAGGCCGAGTGAGGCATATACTGTACTGAAGGACGAGCATGTATTGTGTTATCGAGGTTTGCCGAAGCGGCGAGAACTAGGAGCAGGTTTTCTTGTCAATAAGTATATAGCTGGCAATATAAATTAAATCTATAGCATTAATGAGAGAAAGGCAGGTATAGTAAGTAAGATTAATAAGTGGTATAAACTGAATGTTGTACCTCCATGCACCTCCATGTAGTCCCGATGATCAGGCAGTTGAAAGTTTCTGCGAAGATGCAGAATCGACAATGCGGAAAGGAAATACGCGGTATGACGCACTAATGAGCGACTTCAATGCCAAGGTAGAAAAAAGCAGGCAGGAGACAAGGCAGTAGGTGACTATGGCATAGGTTCCAGGAATAGCAGGGGGGATTTACTAGTTGAGTTTGCAGAGCGCAATAACTTAGGAGTCACGAATAACTTCTTAAGCAAACGAAAGAACCAGAAGTGGACATAAAGAAGCCCTAACGGGGAGACTAAAAATTAAATGTGCTTCTAACCCGCCGTTATTCAGGAGGTAGAAGTAATCGGAAAAGTACGATGCAGTGACCAAAGAATGGTACGGTCTCGATTTACTCTAAATTTGCAGAGGGAACGAAACAGATTAGGGAGAAAGGAGTCTATCAACGAATTAGCGATGAGGGAGAGGGTAGAAGAGTTCAGGATCCCGCAACAGAATAGATATTCAGCTCTAATCGAAGACAATGACATTAGACTAGAGGCAATGAACAGTTATTTGAGAGATATCATTACTGAGTGCGCTGCGGAAGTAGGTGGTAGGACAGTTAGATAGGATACCGGTAAGCTGTCTAAGAAGACGAAACATTTGATTAAGAACACCAATTATAAAAGCTTCCAATTCACCAGGCCAGATAAAATAGGCAGATATATCAAAGCTATATCAATAAGCTCAAATTGGCCGATATAAGGAAGGATAACATTGAGAAAATTAAGCATGCTGTAAAGAACGGGGGAAGCCTTAAAGCGGTAAAGAAGAAATTGGGCATAGGTAAAAACCAGATGTATGCGATAAGGGACAAGGCGGGCAACGACATCACGAATATGTACAAGATAGCCAAAGTAGCCGACTAGTTTTATACTGATCTCTACACTAGCCAAAGTAACCAGGACAATAATGAGATTGGCAGTAGGGCAACGTGGTGCGACGTTCCGTCAGTGACGAAGGACGAGGTTAAGAAACTATTAGAAACTATGAAAATGGGGAAAGCAGCTGGAGAGGATCAGATACCTACAGATTTGTTGAAGGACATGAGTGGGGGGGGGGGGGGGGGGGGGGATATCGTGCTAGAAAAACTGGCCACCCTGTATACGCAGGGCCTGGTGTCATCGATGGTACCGGAACCATGGAAGAACGCAAACATTATCTTAATCGGTAAGAAAAGGGGATGGTAAGGACCATAAGAATTAAAGACCAGTCAGCTTACTGTCTGTTACGTATAAGGTATTTACTAAGGTAATCGCTAATAGAATCAGGACAACCTTAGACTGCAATCAAGCAAAGGATCAAGCAGGGTTTCGGAAAAGGTACTCTACTATCGATCATATCTATACCATCAACCAGGTGATAGAAAAATGCTCGGAACATAACCAGCTCTTATACAAAGCATTCATTGATTACGAAAAAGCCTTTGACTCAGTAGAAACATCGGCGGTCATGCAGGCATTGCGAAATCAGGGTGTAGACGTGCCATACGAAAGAGTGCTGAAAGATATATACATAGTGGCTGCACAGCAACCATAGTTCTGTATAAAGAAAATAACAGAATGCCTATAAAGAAAGGTGTTAGGCAAGGAGACACGATCTCCCCAGTACTCAAAGACTTGGAATGAGAGCAATTAGGGATAAGGTTAGATGAAGAATACTTCAGTAATTTGCGATTTGCTGATGACATTGTCTTGCTAAGTAACTCTGGGGATGAACTGTAAGGAATGATTGAGGACCTAGACAGGAAAAGTAGAAACGTAGGCATGAAATTCATAATGCATAAGACTAAAGTAATGTTGAACAGCCTCGGGAAGGAACAGCAGTTTACGTTAGGTAGCGAAGCATTAGACGTAGTACGCGAATATGTCTACTTGCGACAGGTAGTAACCACAGATCCGGACGATGAAAAGGAAATAACAAGCATAATAAGATTGGGATAAATTGTATTTGGCAAACAGTGGCAGATTATGACTAGCAGCTTACCAGTATCGCTCAAGAGGAAAGGATACAACAGTTGCATCTTTCCTGTACTCACCTATGGGGCTGAAACATGGAGGCTAACGAAGAAGGTTCTACTTAAGTTGAACACAATGAAGAGGGCTGTGGAACGAAAAGTAGTAGGGGTAACATTAAGAGAGAGGATGCGCGCAGAAAGGGTCAGAGAAATAAGTCACTGACATTGTAGTAGAAATAAAGAAAAAGAAATGGGCACGGGCAGGGCATGCAGTACGAAGAGAGGAAAGCCGATGGTCGCTTAGGGGAACAAACTGGATTCCAAGGGAAGGAAAGCGTAGCGGCAGCGACAGAAAGTTAGATGGGCAGATGAGGTTAAGAAGTTCGCAGGGGTCAAGTGGGTGCAGCTAGCACAGGGCCGGGTTAATTGGAGGAATATCGAATAGGCCTTCGCCCTGAAGTGGGTATAGTCAGGCTGATGATGATGATAATTCCGCTTCTCCATATCTTTTATCTAATGATCAAGCAAAAGCAACACCAAACCGGACCGCATAACTTTTTGACAAACGGTTATGACTATAAGACAAACTGCTGTTGCTGAGAACCGAGTTCTCTTTGGCGCTGCAGGCGGCATTCGGGCAGCCGATGGGCTACGCGCTGTAGTTTTCAAAAGAAGGGTCATTAAGGCCAACTGTTCGCGTGTGCTTCATTGTGTTTCGTGATTAATGTTTCGAAAGTAACATAATGTTAGCAGTCTTTGCATGGTGCAATTTTCACCTGTCTACTCAGCAGGAGTGTTTGCCAGCGCTTACTGTGTACGCGGAACGAGATTTGGGCGAGCGCTTTGTACGCACGTGCTCAAGAGGACGTGAAACTCCGCGAAAACACTATTGTTGCGGTACACCGCTGAGGTGTTGTTTGGGCCGGCGAAACAACCACATAAACATGCCCCTTCCGACGAAGTTCACACAAGCCACTCACTTTTCCTAGCCTATACGGCCTATACTTGAACGCCGCCTTTTGTTAGCATGCTTAAGCGAGTGGTTGGTTGACACAAAGCTCAAGGAGTGCATAATGCCGCAGATTAAAACTAGAGCAATGATGCGTTTGGAGGACCGTTGAGAGTTTTAAGGATCAAGGGGATTCAAACACAACAATATTCAAGGTGAAAGCCTTTCTTGTATAAAAAGTGGTGTTAGCAGAGTGTGTTGACAGAGTCTATCATCAGAGCATGTAGGCAGAGTGCGTCCGCACAAACTGACGTCTAAGAAGAAAACACTACCTTGACTGGCTTTCGAACCCGCGCGAGAACGAACAGTTCGGCCCACGCACGAAAGCAATGTATAATCACCGCTTCTCTTTGTGTACTCAGGATAAGGAAAATTTACAGAAGAACCGTCAGCCGTATTTGACTGCCGGAACATTTTTTTTTTTTGTACGCAAGCTTGCCATAAGGCATATTATAGAAACTCATGTAAATGGTTTTCCGTGAGGAACCGGAGTAGGCTTCGGCTCTTAGCGTTGTCGGTGAGCCATTTAGAAACGTCCTCTTCCTTTGTTGTGGTTAGTCCCACTTCGCTCAGAATTCGTGTCCTTGATGCCCTTGTCTCTGCACAAGTTCATAGCAGGTGGCGAACCTCCACTTCTGCAGCTGGTGTGAAACAGTTCGGGCATGTGGTTGGTCCGATGTCTGCTCGCGATTCCCATCGGCATTTTACCGACGGGGTAAGGGCCGCCCCAGCTCTTATCCTTCTAAGGGAAACCTCCTCCAATCTCGTTAAGTTACAAGGGAGTGGGAATGTACACGGGGGAATGAGGGCACGTGTACTTTAAAGAAAATGCTAAGATGGGAACAGCGAAGCGGGCATCGAAAGGGAGCCTGGTGGGGGGCGCATTAGTGTTCGGAACTTCGTGTGTGAGGTGGTCAACTTTTCTCTGCTCAGCGTTCTCAGCATCTTCTTGTGTCCAATGTATCTGGATGCTTATCTTTGTTTTTTTATTGAGTGCGTGGATTTCCTGGGTAACACATAGCGAATTCGTCACTTTCTTCAGTTGCTTTATGGCGGCTAAGGAGTCTGCATAGATGTGGGCTTCTGGTATGGAATGTTTTTTTTTGTTTATGGCCTCCATAGCATCGCGGATTGCATAGAGTTCCATCACAAGTGGGTCCGGGTATTCTGAAACATATTCTTTATGTACCTTTAGTTCGCTGTGTGTTGGACTAATAGCTGCTGTTCTACCGCCATTTTCTATAATTGATGCGTCCGTATATGCAATGCAGGTACCTGGAAGTGCATCAACCAGAGGTCGAGATGCCAGCTTTTCTTTGCGACGAAGCCGAGTGGTCTTGTTTGTCGTAATAGTCGTGAATTCCCACGGAGGGGGGTCAGCCATTGGTGGTGTTTGAACTGTCACTTCGTTGTACAAGGATGTTAGGGGCGTAACGTACTTTCGCTTCATATTCCTTGTTGCCTCTCGTTGTTCAATTAATTCTGTCAACGTATTTATCTGTGCAAACTTTTGGATAATAGGGATAAGGGTAAGTTTTGGTAAGGCCGTGATAGTGCGCATTGCGTTTCTATTTATTGTTTCCAATTTCGCCCACTGCCACCTCGTGAGTCTTTGGAATTGGGCCTGGTGTAGTATCCTCGGCTGTAACACCGATTGTACAAGACGTCTTGCCATGTCCGCTCGAGCTCCTCCTCCACTAGACGAAATGCGTTTTATCAAGTTTAAGGAAGTCGCAGCTACTTTTTTCACCTTATGAACTGCCGGAACATGGCTAACGATATTTAATTAATATTAAGGTTTCAATGCACGGAATCTAGGAAGGTGCAGAGTTCTGCAATTTAGATAACTTCACAACACCTTACGATAGCTTCCTTAAAGAATGGTCTCACTGGACTTGCGTCCAGACCTGCGTGGCTCCCCATCATCCTGACCTATATACTGTGCAGGCCTAACGCCATTACAAGATAATGTGGACTAGCGTCTTTGTTTTCAATGGGGAGATGCCTGATACCACGAGGTTTAGCGAAATATCCTTCTTAAGAGAACTTTGGAGAAAGTCCCAGAAGAAAACTGCATTACAGCAGTCCAAGAAAACGTGCTCAATGGTTCATTCTTTTCGCACAAAATACAGTGTATTCTCGAAAGCACAAAAAATGGTTTTCCAGCGACCACGCTTTAACCAGCAAAGTCCCGCTACCTGCCCGCTATCCGCCCAAAGTCTGGAGTAGTGTTGCGTTGATCATCTCGAAGACTGATGAGCGTTCGGAAATCCATATTATTGGCCAGCGTTAGCGGTGGCTTTTGATGCTTCCCTAGCGCACCTGCTCCAGTTCTTCATGCAGAGGTAACCCCATTCCTCGTGCTGCAGCTCACGCCTCGTCATCGTGTAAAACTGCAACGCACACTATGCGCTGTGCAGTAAACATTGCCTCTTTCAAGAATTTCAATCTGAGCCGCTTCTTCATTTCAACTATAGGATAAATACACCATGCACATACACCATCTGGGAGGGTATGGACACGATCGGCGAGCGTAGTGCCACCACCGAAAGTACTAGTCCTCCGGCACTGAATTTGAGTTAACGGCCATCAACGAGGCCCTTCAACTCTGCATCAAATAAACAGGTCGTATCATCCACAGCTAGCACAGAACCGGGTTAATTGGAGAAATATGGAAGAGGCCTTCGCCCTGCAGTGGGTATAGTCACACTGGTGGTGGTGGTGATGATGATGATCATCATCATCATCATCAACCCCTAGTACCGACGCAGTGCCGATTCCAAGCGCAAGCAAGCGATGCCAAGTGCCCTCATATACTTCATGTCGGAGTCTGGCGCCCTCAATCACACCTAACCCACCCACTTCCACTCTAGGCTTCAGGTCATCCTTGATGAATGAATGAATGAATGAAGCCGCCAGGCGGTGTCACAGAACAGAATGAACAGAAAAGGATGCCGACGCGTCTAGTGTCGCAACAGCAGCAGCAACGCTCTGGATTCACATTTCTCCAGTGCTGGGTCTGCAGTGCTCTCAAAGGTTTGTTGTTGTTGTTTTTTTTTTAACTTAGAAGGGGGGGGGGGGGGGGAGACGAAGCGTTCTGGGGCTAGAAGATCCCGTTGTCACCTAACTATTCGCTTGCATTACCGAGCTATTCTGAAGATAAAAAAGCAAATGATCAAGCTCACCTTAAAAAAAAAAAACAACTGCGCTGCGGTTATTCTGCGTTGAATAAATAGGAAAACTATGCAATAAAATGCTCACCCGAAACAAGGATTTAACGAAAACCAACCGCGTCAACAAAGCAACATAATAATGCAAGAACGCGATAGTTATTTGACTGCTGCAGGAACCTGCGTGTGAAAAGTACTAACCTGCACACAAAATCGCCTAGTTTGTTGGAATGTCGGCAAGCGTTAAACCTTCGTCTTGAATAGTAATGCGCAAGTGCACGATCAGTAGGTTATGCTCGAAAGTTTTCAAATATCTGGTACCATTATATAACAAAATAGAATAATTCACTATGACATTTTCCTTCTCATCTCACTGCACATCGCGACAGCCTCTGCATTTTCCGCATTCTTGGCCAGTACCGACAAGTCGAGCTTAGTGCACCACTTATTTTTGCTGATCCGCGCGCGTGTCGCACGTTTTACACGACTTTCTTGCCTGCTCCATGGAAGCTGTTCTGTTTTTACTTTGTCAGGCTAACCTACTATTTTCTTCGTGTCGAACAAGTACTAAGGCCAGCCATGGCTGTCAATGTCCCTGCTGTTACTCTTCTTAGGACGGCCACTCCGAACCGACAGGGCGTCCTCTTTCACGCGGCCCGCCTTTTCTTAAGCGCTGAGCAACCAGACCTGCAAGTTGGAAACGCCTAAAGTGGGCGCCACTTGATCTTCTCTCCACTTGTTCTTCGATTTTATATTTTCTTCTATTGCTTCTCTCGTTGGTTCCGGAATGCGAAGGGTGGATCGAGGGGTGCATGAACGGACGCAAAGGAGCAGTTCGAAACGACGAATATTGAGCGAGGGCAGATAGGAGGCTTGTCACAAAGGGCAAAAGGAGGAAGGAAGCTCTTACGGAGGAGGCCAAGCAGACGTCAGAGAATGTGCTAGCTCAAACAGCCCATCGATAAGCGGGAAACCAAAACAACAGCAGTCGCATCTTGCAGAGTGAAGAAGGACGGCAAGACAAAAAAAAAAAAAAAAAGGAAGTGAGAGAAGCTGCCTCGGATTAGACAGCCAGAAGAAAGCAGCAATGATAAGGCAACACTGTCGCAGCGTAGCAGATGCAGTCAGCTTTCTTTAATGGCCTCTATCGCCACGCCCTGCGCATCGGGTAAAGCGCGCGCTTCCTGCGTGGTGGCTGCGTCTAAAGAGCCATTTTCCGCTTCTGCCAATTGCCATCTTTTGATCGTTCCTGTTCGCGACGCTGTCGCGTGGATGGCAGCACTGTCGCTCTTTTTTATAGCGACGCCCATATCGCTGCTGAGCAATATTGTTTCTTCGTGTGTAGGGTTGTTTCGAAAGTAGTTCCGAAACAGAACTTAAGGAACCATCATATAATTTTTTTTTTCTTCTCAGGTCCGGCTACACCGCGGTAAATACGCGCGAATAAGCAATTCAGTCCGTTGCCTCACTTTGCTACAACAACAACAACAACAACAAAAAACAACAGCCTTCCATCCCGGTTTGAAAACAATTTCAAGGACAACTCAGGGAGTCGTAAATATATTTTGGACGATATATAGCGACGATATATACAAAAAGCTTGCAGTCCTAACGGAGTCAGAAAGCTCTCAAAGATGCACTTCTACTGGGCTCAGGACTGATAAATACGATCTGGGCTTTGAAACTATTTCGAGACTTTTCAGACTCAGAGCGTTCCGCGGTTCGGCTCCCGGCAACCAGCTGCCAGCATGACTTTTTGCCAACTCAGCTTTGTTAAGACTGTTTCAGTTCAGTTCAGTCGTTCAGTCGTGTACGACTCTTCGTGACCCTATGGACCATGTCACGCCATGCTTTCCGGTCTCTCACTATCTTCCTAACATCATCTAACTTCGTCTGCAGTGCCTCGAGGATGCCATCTAACCATCGCGTTCGCTGCCTACCCCTTCTCCGGCAACCCTCAACCTTTCCCAACATCAAATCGTTCTCCAGCGACTCCTCTCTTCTCGTCAGATGTCCAAAGTAGCTGAGCATTAACTTTAGAATTTGACCCTCCAATGAGCAGTCAGGGTTTATGGTCGACAATATCGACTGATTTGATCTTCTGGCAGTCCAAGGAACTCTCAAGAGTCTTCGCCAGCACCACAATTCAAACGCGTCAATTCTTCGGAGGTCAGCCTTTTACACAGTCCAACTCTCGCATCCATACATCACAACTGGAAAGACCATATCACGAGTTATACGGATCTTGGTTGGCAGACTAATGTCTCTGCTGTTTACTAGGCGGTCAAGGCCAGAAGCAGGCGTCTCCTAATTTCATGGCGGAAGTCTTCTTCCGAGGTAATCTTGGAGCCCAAGAACAGAAAATCTGAAACAGCTGCCACTTCTTGTCCATTGATGCTCCAGGACTTGATAGGGCAAGGCGCCATGATCTTTGTCTTTTTAATGTTCAGTTTAAGCCCAAACTTCTCACTCTCTTCTTGTACGCGCATCAGAAGTCTCTTGAGCTCCACTTCACCTTCTGCCACTGAAGTGGTATCATCCGCATATCTAAGGTTGTTGATACGTTTTCCAGCAATCTTCACTCCAGCTGAAGACTCGTCCAGACCGGCCTTCCTCATGATGCACTCTGCATATAGGTTAAATAGGCAGGGCGACAGTATGCAGCCTTGCCACACTCCTTTCTCGATCGGAAACCAATCAGTAAGACCATGCCCAGTTCTGACTGTGGCCTCTTGCCGTTCATACAGATTCCGGAGGAGACAGATGAGGTGAATTGGAACTCCCATCTCTCGGAAAGTTTGCCACAATCTGCTGTGATCTACGCAGTCAAACGCTTTCGCATAATCAATAAAGCAGAAGTAAATGGGTTTCTGGAACTCTCTTGCTTTTTCCATGATCCAGCAAAGGTTGGCAATTTGGTCTGTAGTTCAAGCGCGATCGTGCGGTAGTTGGAACAATCTTTGGCACTGCCTTTCTTTGGATGGAATGGGGATGTAAATTGACCTCCTCCAATCCTGTGGCCACTGCAGGGTTGTCCAAATCTTCTGACATAATGTATGCAGAATGTTAACAGCCTCATGGTTGAGGTTTTGAAGTAACTCAGCTGGAATGCCATCAATTCCGCTAGCTTTGTTCTTAGCAAGGCTGGCTAAGGCCCATTCAACTTCACTCTTCAGGATGCCCGGCTCGAGATCAGTAATCACAACCGTCTTATGTTGGGTTTGCACATTCGGGTCTTTCTTGTACAGTTCTTCTGTGTATTCCTGCCACCTCTTCTTTATCTCTGAGGCTTCAGTGAGGTCCTTGCCTCGTTTGTCCTTTATCACGCCCAGCTTAGCACAGAAGCTTCCTTTGATATCTTTGATTGTCTTATACAGAGTTCTTGTGTTCCTTAATTGGCTGTTGTCCTCAACTGCTTGGCACTGTATGTTCAGGAAGGTATTCTTATCTCTCCTTGCTATTTTCTGAAAATCCGCATTGAGAACCTTGTATCTTTCTCTTTCCCCCATAGCTTTTGCCATCCTCCTTTCCTCAGCTATTTGCAAAGCCTCTTCAGATAACAAGTTTGCTTTCTTGCATTTCTTTTGCTTTGGAACCACCTTAGTAGCAACTTCTTGTATTATATCACGAACATCAGTCCACATCTCTTCGGGCTCTCTGTCTTCTAGATCTAATGCTTGAAATCGATTCCTCACTTCCACAGCATATTCTAATGGGATTTGATCCAGATCATACCTTAAAGTCCTTCTAGTTTTCTGCGTTTTCCTCAATCGAAGCTTAATTTTAGCAACAAGAAGCTGATGATCGGTGCCACAATCGGCCCCAGGCCTTGTTTTTACTGTTTAGACTTATCTAATTAATTCCATACACAGGTTTTCATAAAACTCCAAAATGCTCATGCGCTGAAGTTGGCTCAGGGTCAGTTCAATGCGTGCCTAGTCGGTAAAGTGAAAACTTGTAGAGGAGGAGAACTGGAACTGACAGCTTGTACTCACAAACAAAAGAGTGCGAAACCAACGCTGGCAAAGGCCGATATAATTGAACGAGAGAAGTCAAGAGACGCCATATATGTTATATCCCGAAGGGCAGCTGTTTCACGTGCTCCTTCAGCAAGCAATCTTGAGTCCACTTCCGTCTCTCACGAGCTAAATGTCAGCTGCGCTACAATAAGGGGATTGTGGACCTTGTATACTGCCTTCGTGGACACGAACTGTTGATCGAAAAGCCCCGTATGAATATTAACGAACACGTCAACGAACCGGGCGATTGAGTTCAATAGTCGCGGGCGACTATTGAACTCAATACGCGACCAGGTCCTGGCATCGCTCTCCCATCGATCCAGTGATCGACTAAGGGAACGGGGCCGGAACGATCGAGAGCGAAAAGCTGGTCTGAAAAATGCATTCGGTGTTTCTCGCCTTCCCCCTGCTGGAAGGAGAAACAATTGTATAACTTGGTATAGGAGAAAGGTTGGGCACCACAAATAGGCGCTGCATTATTAGCAGGAAAAATAGCGCTGAAGCGATACGCGTTACCTTGTTCGAAGGACCCCTGGTGGAGCATATTTTATTTAAAAAGGCTGAAGTTTGTGCCGCCAGCCTGCACTGCCCGAATGTGCTCAATTTCGCTCACCAAGTCGGTCGGATAAATTGTAGAGATTTTGATGATAATTCTGGTCGATTTTTTTTTCAGGTGCGCAGCTATGGTTAAAAACCTCCGAAGAGTTAGACAATAATACGGGCGTAGTACCTGCTGAAAAGCTAAAATAATTTGCAAAATGTGAAATAGATAAAAAGGTTAGCACGTTACGGCATAACATTATTTTCACAGCAAGGAATAAAATCCTGTATTCTGAAAATGGGCAAAGCAGAAACTTAGGGCACTATAAAGCATATTTCTAAGCAGAAATTTGTTCAAAAATCTCGCAGCCTGAAGGAGACAGAGTGCAAGAAACAGCGACGGGACATCCGTTGCGTTTATCTCGTTTTTGCGCTGCCTTGGCTTAGTGCTGTGCAACCACCACCCCTTCCTTCTTATAAATGAAGTCTGTTGAGAAAAGTCTGAGAAAAGTCTGTTGAGTTGCCCCAGCTGACAAAGACTGTGACAACGTATAGCTCAACAGGGGGTACCGTTTAACTCAATACAATGAGAACAACGCGAAAACACACGCACACACCCACCCACACACACACACACACACACACACACACACACACACACACACACACACACACACACACACACACACACACACACACACACACACACACACACACACACACACACACACACACACACACACACACACACACACACACACACACACACACACACACACACACACACACACACACACACACACACACACACACACACACACACACACACACACACACACACACACACACACACACACACACACACACACACACACACACACACACACACACACACACACACACACACACACACACACACACACACACACACACACACGCACACACACACACACGCACACACGCACACACACACACACACACACACACGCACACACACACACACACACGCACACACACACACACACACACGTACACACACACGCACACACACACACACACACACACACACACACACACACACACACACACACACACACACACACACACACACACACACACACACGCGCGCACGAGGGCTCAATATGTATGAGAAATGTGTTTCAGGAATTTTTCTCTTTGTCAGTTTATTTCATTGGCATTTCTTAGTAGCCTTTCTACGATTGATTGCTTCACCGGTAGAACCTATATTTATGATCACTTGAGCTAACCTGCCAGACCAGAAATAAAAACAATGGGCGTTTTACTGTGAGGTAACGTGTACTTGGAAACAGCAAATAAATTTTAGTTCTACTTGCAGCCGCAGTGATCGTTAGCCATATCTACAATATTGGAGATTTTTTTTTTTTTTTAGAATGAAAGCATAGTAGCCTTGTAGATGCATGGCGATTTTTTTTATGCCTACGGCGCATACGCAGTTTCACGGAGTGAAGCAAGATGCGGAACGCAAACTGGAAGGTGAGGTGGCAGGTAAAAAGCCCACTTTCCACAGCGAATGCGTAGAAAGCGTGCGTTAATGCCTTCTAGGTCTAGGCTGATACGCCTTCGCCATTTTAAAACGCTGCAGTGTACTTCCGGATGAGGTTCGTGTTTTTCGTAAACAGTTGTGTCTGCTAATGTTTTCATGACCTCTCTATACGGTTTCGAGCGCTAATAATGGCCCTGAAAGCTAACAAAAATTGTCGTTTACTTAGGAGCACTTTATCGCAGAACGGTACGCAGTACAGTCCTGTAGGCCATGACGACAAGAGTAAACACACGCGAGGCCGAATTAGAACATCAGATATTTATTTGTGTACTGAGACTTCTTATCTGCGAACAATGCTCTGCCCCATGCAGCTCGCCCGGATCATTAGCGGACGAAACAACATCTATAGCCAACGCTACCATAAGGAATAAGGCTCGGAAATGCATCGGTTCCTTTGCATGCCCCCTCAAATCTCTAACAAATGACGTTAACTTCAGGTGGTGCCGATCAACGACACGAGGCCTAGACGAGAGAAGGGGACAAACTCAGCGCTGTGTTTGTCCCCTTCTTTTGTGTAGTCCTCGTGCTGTGGCGCTGCGTCACCTGAAACTATGTCTGACCAGCTAGCCCACTAGTTTATGAAGTAACGTTTATATAGCACATACAGGGTGTTTCGAATTGTTCGACAGATATTTTTTTCACAAGCCTTGAAGCCCATGATGGGGCTCTCTGGACAGGTGGATTGTACATACATCGAGGTGGATGTTATTTTTACGGTAAAACACGATGGTAATACCATTAATAAAATAAAACGCAGTAGTGCACTACTTAATTTTTATTTTAGGGCACAACATTATATTGTGAAACTGAAGGTCTTCAACACTGAAGGTGAGTCGAGCTTACAAGATTTCTTAATCGGCATCGTGGTTCTAAATATCAAACGTGAAAAATACGCTTTTTCAGTATGCTAAGTTGGCTATTTGCCTCACTGCACAATGCTAAACGACATCCCTGTGCGTTATATTGTCATCAGAATAACGTAAACGTCTTCTACATCATAAAATGCGGGAACTCTATTTGTCCTTCATTCAAGCGACTCGAATTTACCGAAATGTAGAGCGGCAAAGAAATCTTTAGGAACTTCGAAAGCCAAATTTTAACTTTCTACCGGGATGCCTTTATGAAACATTAAAACCTTGGCTGGTCCTTTATTTTGACAGCTTTTAACTTCAGCTTGCATTCACAGCTTGAAAATGGCCGAATGGCAAATTAGGCCAGTTTAACAGATTGGAGTGAAGACCACTTGCATGCTCTCTGCTGCCTGCGTTGACCTTTCCTGACTTCGTTCTGGTCTGTGTTCCTCTTAATTGTGTCTGTGTTCCTCTTGAGCGCGTCAAAACTAAGCCTAATGTTATATATTTACACTGTGGTAACTGATGATGGCTTCACTAGAAATGGCCGGAGCATTGGTGGTAGGGCGAATGTTCCTTTATAGGCTATATGCAGCATGCAGGAGATCATACTGACAAAACGACAGCGCTCCGTGCCGTAGGTTCGAAAAATAAAAAGTTAGATGGATGAAGGAGGATTGAAGTTGATGGTAGAGGCGATGTGGTGAAAAAGGTGAGAGTGATGTGGGCGTGGCGCGTGTTTTCTTCGATTGCAATACAGTCGAACATCGCTGCAACAAAACTGAGCGGACGCGCGAAAAATTTCGTTGAAGGAGAAATTTTGTTGTGGCGAAAGCTGCCCCAAACACACTCGGATTTGACTGTATGCTTCATAAACAAAAATTATTCCCAAAAATACGACCATCTTCTTGTGTCTTCGTCCTTCGCATACCAGCGCCGTGGTGCGATGCTCGCACACGGTAAGAAGCTGCATCGCGATGTCGTCATCGTGGTCGCCAATGAAATTGAGAATGACGTCAAATGCGCAAATCACATCCAGAGCAGGAGGCGGGACAAATACATCTTATGCCTTACTCCTATTGTCCGAAGAATCGTCGTTATGACGAACTTCAAACTTCAAGATGGCGAATTTAGAAATAGTCTACAGCGTTTTGTTGAAGATTCGAAATTAAGCTGTAAGGGGCCCCTTGTTTTCTGCCGCTTCAGCCTCGTTGGAACTTTTTGAACTGGAAGGAACGTCACCTTTGTCGCCGTGCTGCTGTAGAGAGCATAAGGTACACAAGCCCAAATTATGGAGCAGGTGGAGGGATGGAGCGTGATCTAGAATTAATGCGAATTGACTGTCGCATCGGCTTGGAAAAGCAGACCTACGCCTTTTCGCCAGATGGCCAGCCAAGTCGTCATCAACATTGAACAATGACACCAATGTATGAGTTTGTTTACGAGTGCTTCACGTAGGTACAAATGTTCATTGAAACTAAACGGAGATAAGTTACATACGGCTGGCCATTCTGCTTAACTAATAATAAATATCCAGCCCCAACTCACTCAGCGAAAATTTCGTTAAAGCGAAAACAAGCTCGAAAAACGATTAGTTGTGACGAGAACTTGGTTACATTGAATTCTGTTGTTAGCTGGCGGGAAGCTAGAAATATTTTGTTGAAGCGGCATTCTTTGTAGCACGGTTCAACTGTATATCGGAGTCCATGACACCTCGCGCAGCTCGCAGACACCTTAGAAAATACAACCACTTGCCCACGTCTATGACAGGAACCCAGTAGACAAGACGCAGTATTCGTACGAAGAGCGGGGACAGCGCACTTGTCACAGATCACACGACCACACACCGGGATGCGAAGTATTAACAGCGAACAGTCCTAAGCTATTGTGGCTTCAATCTGAACGTTTTTTTACGGCAATGTAGGGGGGTACAGTCCTTGTAAAAAGTGCAGATCCCAGGGGGTCTGCTTCTGAACAACTTCATGCGGTTCGCGATGCATTTCCAGTGCTCCGATTCTCTTGATGTTAAGGCGATTTTTTATACTATCCTCTCCAATAAGAAGGACCTCCACTAAAGGTTAATCAGCCCCATTGGACGGATCAGAAACAGATTCCCTGGGCTCTACACTTTTGACAAAGGCTGTACATATAAAACTGTGCAATTCGCAATCAACAAACGTGATTCGCTTTCCCGCCGCAGTAAGTCGTGGCAGCGGATTAGAGAAATGCGATACCCTAAAACAAAACGACAGTTGAGTTTCTACGTTTAACGTAGAGACACTGCTCAGGCTGCAAAGCTGTTAATAAAGAAGGCGGAAAAGGACGGAAGCGCTCGCGCACACACTTGTTACGACCGGTTATTTAAGTGGGGCCGCTTATGATGTACTGTATGCAACAAAGGTTTTGCGCGATGCCCGTTCTGGGAACAATAATTTATCGCAGCTTTGGCTGGCAACCACACCGCTTGATCCTGTGGCGAGGGTGCAGAGCATGTTCTGTACATACGCTCATATTTGGACCTATTTCATATTTCAGGCGATTGGATTAAGTGCCTTCGCCTGATTACATATTTTTGCGTATGCGCGCATTCCGTGAAGCTTTATTTGCTGATAGTACGTTCCGGCTAACCCAGTTTATCCTTTCTTTTACTCGAAGATACTGAGGCAAGTTATACAAAATTAAACCTGCCCAATTCTAACTAGTTTGCCTGACAGCCGTTGTTTTTTGTGCTACTGTGTCTTAGGGCGGGTCAAACTTGCAGAAAACAAAAATGAAGATCAAGTCTATGAGCCATTGCTCATAGACGGGATTCTTTCGCAGGTTAGCTTCTTTGCAGCGCATAGGAGAATAAAAACGGAGGCCGTCTCCCACTCTAGTTAAAGATTTGGAGGTATGTACGTATTCCTGTGTTGTACGGGTGTGCTTTCAGCCAAAGTTAAGGAAACATGTGCACGCGAACGTGAGCAGCGCACGGAAAGGCGTGCTCCGATTCTTTCAAAGTGAACTCACGGTAGACGTTGAGCAGTAGCGTGTCCTCCCACACCTCCCCGGGCAGTCGCGTATTCAGTGCTCGGCACGTGAGCGTCGCCTTGTCGGCACGTGCCGTCAGCACGAGCAACAGAGAAGTGGCTGTCAAGTTGGTCTTCTCTTCAGTCAGATATGGGTCCAGGCGTTCATCGTCCAGCCACCATGATACCTGGGTTGCGCGAAATAGCCACTGTTAGTTGGGGCAAACAAACAGCAAAGGCGATACTTCAAACTACGTTGGCTATACTTAGTGTCCACTTAATCTTCTTAAGGATAGTTGGTTCCGCGTTTTGTGCGATGTCAGTGCACGTTAAAGAACCTCAGTTGGTCGAAATGTCCGGAGCCCTCCACTACGGCGTCTACTCATAGCCTGAGCTGCTTTGGAGCGTTAAATCCTACAAACCAAACCGATATTTGTTTCCGGTTCTTTTTTTTTTTTTTTGATAGCTGCATTGCCTTGCAGAGGTCTGACAACCACTAAGACAAAAGCGATCGCATAGCGGAAATATTCGGGCCCTGTGTGCTCTGCGCTCAGTTTCCACAACTGCCGGGACGAACATTGCAGAGCAAGCATTCATTACGGCGAGTCTCAGACAAGCGCTGTCTAGCCGAGGAATTTCAAATCACCGGGCACAACTGAGCACTGGAACTTAGAGCACGCAGAGCTCATCCTATGATGTCACCCTCGGGAGTGGAGTGGAAACGTTTCGCAACCCACGAGTGTCTGTTCTCCGTTTGCGGCTTTGGAGAGCGCGCAGGCTTCGTAGATATTACTGGTCTGATCAACAACCTCTTCTTCCAGGTATTTGCTGACTCTTCTGTGGTGGAAAATAAACCCGAGAACTTCCAAACACGACTAGGAAAATTTTTAATCGTTCGATTACTCTATTTGTAGCAATTACGGAGACAATCATATGCATAGATGCATTCCAGGTAAATGTTATAACTTCAGGTGATTGTTTTATGCCATTGAATATAAAGTGTTATTTCAAGGTTTCTTTTTTTTTCTTCTGAGCCGAAGAGAACGTGCTACGAACACACTGACGGCAAAGAAAAGAGCTAATGAATCATATTCTAGTCTATATTGCGCACGTATTCCCAAATTCTACCGTTTCCCTTTAAATTTCTATTATAATTTTCTTCTAGCTCTCATCACGAAACCCTGGCTAACCCACTCTTGAGGCTGTGCGTCATTTTAGAAGAGCTGAACAACAACGCATATCCTGCGCAGAACAATAATCCATAGAACATTCCTTGCTTTTCGCAGCCGTTTCACTATGATGAGAAGGTTTTTCGAGAAGCCACTGCAACAGATTGTCTTTAGCCCGACCTTTTTGTAGTTTGGCGCCGCCATAATTAGTAGAGCCACAGGTATGTTTTTAACTCCTTTCAAAACTTCTTAATAGAATCTAATCTTCTGCTTTGCTAATATTTTTTGTACCATCTGGCTTTACAAATTCCTCACTGTTCGTCTCCGGCGTGAGTTATAATTTCCCCGTTTTATTTCCATGAATAATTTTTTATTTACTTATTCCTCATTAATAATTTTATTTTTATGAAGGCAACGACAACACGCCACGTCTGCGGACCAAAGCGTATCGTTGATGCGGCCTGTTTCTTACCTATCGGTACGCCTTTAAGGTGTATAGAAAGACAACAGAGAGAAAGAAAGGGTGGTTTCGTCAGGAGGCTCCACTTTAACAGCAGATTGACAAATGTCCAATGGTGTTCTGGTGCTGCAGCACGTAAAGTAACAAAATGGCACTGCGGGCAAACTAATGTGGTTAGGTTGAAACCTCATGAGGTTGCCTACCTCAGCAAGAGGCATTTAAAAACCCCCTCAAAGCCTGTTATTTTATCGATCAGTCCGTTCAAGCTAAGTCAGCATGTCAGCTTCAAACGTGGAGAAAAGAAAGTAATCAACTTGCACAAATACAAGTTTATTGGCCGAGAGGAAAGTTCTTCAGGTAATTTACTTCCTCTGCGATTTGCCACTCCCAATAAATGTACTATGTAGTAGGAGGCAGAGCAGATTTTCTTTTTTTTTTTATCGTTTTGTCGATCATTCAGGTGCACGTAACGGGGGCCCCATAATTAACGAGACACTTCATCGGGACTCTAATGCTCTGTACCTATTGATTACGGGAGTGCGAGAGTACCATTCAGCTCCCTGTCGCGCTCTGAAGACTTTAGTTCGCTGCCTGGTAGGCTCTTGAAGTGCCTTCCGACTGTCAAGCATTAACGCCTCTGATGTTTTTCGGTTCAGCAGAAAATGTTATTCAGTAAATATTTCAAGTGGCGCTAATGCCGAAGGTTAAAGCGGCAGGATTGGACATGACTTCAGAAGAGTAGCGAGAATGCCGCGGTACATGATAGGCATCGCAAAATAATCCTATTTGTTCATTCAGTTTAGATAAGCAAAAAGAGTCAAAACTGGAAGAGTTCTATCAAGCGATAAAATTGAGCTATACCTTTATTAGAAGGGAGCTAAGGAAACAAAAAATAAAAAGTCGAGGTTAAAAAGGCAAAAGAGGTACCAGATAAAGAAAATAAAAAGACAGAGAAAAGGTTGTTATGGGTGAGAGATTGGAGCGGGAGTAATAGAGAGTGCAGAAACGGTTAGCCGGCTACGTCAATTTCATACCAGGAAGCCGGAAATAATGTTGCCACACTAATTAAAAACGAAAGTTCTAGTTGGTTGTACCAATGTTTTTCAAGGAAGCCGACAAATAAAAGTGATAAAAGGGACAGCTAGCATTATGACTTACTTGAAATATTATTACGACTGTTATTTTTAAACCAAGCCACCTCAAAACACATCGTATTTGCCACCTCTCGAATTTTAGCTTTGTACATTCGCTTATAAGCCCATTCTGTTTACAGCCGTAGGTGAACAAATGAGATCAATAGCTATAATTGCAAAAATAAGAAAACAAAACTGGTAAGTTCTTCTAAATCGGTAATCTAAACTGGTAATTTCTAAGTCGAAAATTTAAGAGGAAAAAAACAAGTTTCGAGAAGTACTTTTTACATTTTTCTCCCTATATTTCTTTCCTGTCACGTTTCTTTTTTAGCTACCCCTCAGAGATCAATGTTTCTTTACTGGAGTCTTTGTAAGGTATCATATCGGTCAAGTTTTCATTGTTTTCCCGAAGCAGTGACTCATTGTCGATGACCTTCGTGGTCAGAACTTAAGTGTACCCTGTTACGACCCTGCATCCGCATTTGCGCGCTCTATTGTTCGCCTGTGGGCATGGATAAGTGTTGTGGATATGTGGTGATGGTCCAATGGCTCTAAGTGAGCCTGTTTCCAGGAATCCTGTTTTGTAAGCCTGTTTTGCTTTGTGGACACCCTGCAAATTCGCCTGTGGGCATGGATAAGTGTTGTGGATATGTGGTGATGGTCCAATGGCTCTAAGTGAGCCTGTTTCCAGGAATCCTGTTTTGTAAGCCTGTTTTGCTTTGTGGACACCCTGCAAATGCCAAATTGACCCTGTCAAGAGAACGTCTGGAAAAACACAAAGAAACGTCCCCCTGCGGGAAATGCAGGAAGTGCTTTCTTTCTTTTGTTCACCCTTCCAGTCGAGAAGCCCTATCGTCCAGTGAGGAATGCCTACTTTCCAAAGGAGACGACAGAGTGACATGTCCGCTGACGTGCAGGACAAGAAAGGAGCATGACGCATACAGCCATTAAGTGATTTCCCAGGAATGCAGGAAAGATTTGCAATTGTCGAAAACGGACAATGCTGGGAGCGTATGCGGCGCCCACGTGCACTTGGGTTTCTGAGAAGTAAACCCACTAATCAGAACCAGCCTGTGGTTTCTTTGCTGAAGAATAGAAATGTACCTCCTCTCCTCGCCGTTCCCAAGCTTTTCCCGCCAACAAGTGATCACGCCCAACGAATTAATGCCGGACCAGTCAGTGCTTCAGACCATCAGTACAGTGATGTGTTCGATTGGATGCCGATATCTGAGGGGCGTGCCCTGGATTTGGTTGGTCAGCATCTTCAGAGAGGGGCTGGACATAGGGGGTTTTAAGGACAGTGCAGAGCCGAAAAAAGGGCTCTGGGCCCTGGGTAAACGGCTCATCCAGTCGCTTCTCGCTATGAACTCTTAACGCTTGCCATTTTGCTGATGTACCCTTCTTTTTCGTGTAAATAATCTTGTAAATAAGTTTCTCAAAGTGCCATTAAACCTGCTTGTACATATTTCACCAACTTCGAAGATTCAATCCTACTTCAACCCCGAGTCTCTGCACGCTACCAAGTGAAGGCCGGGTCGACGTAGCCCCAGCGTCACGACAACTGGTGACCAGCGGTGGGATCTGAATCTACAAGCCACAACATCTGATGACTGGAGGTGGGATCTGGATCTACAAGCTACAACATCTGGTGATTCGAGGTGGATCAGAATCTACAAGCCACAACATCTTGTGATCGGAGGTGGCATCTCAAGCAACAAGCAGGAGCAACAATCGGCCAACAAGAAAGCAGCTCGGAACATCGATCGCATGTGTGGGTGAGTGCTTGGCTTTTCTTCTGATGTGGACCAGGTTCTAGAACAGGGTTATATTTTAGAACTGGTAAAAAGTGTTGAAATGCCTTTAGGTTTGGTAGTTTGCACTGTTGTTTTGGAAGTAGCCGACACTCGGAGCGATCATGGACCTACAAAAGCTGCAGAAACCGGAACTGTTGCAATTGTGTGAGGAATTGGGAATTGATACAAGTGGTTTGGCACGAAAACCTTTGATTATAAAGGCAATCACAGATTTGGGAACCGATGATGAGGAGCTCAGTGAAGCATGGAACCTCATCGGTCAAAAAAAGGAGCAGCTCAGACAGCAGAAAGAGCGGGAAAAAGAGGAAAAGGAGCGGGAAAAAGAGGAAAAGGAGCGCGAACGTGAGAGGGAAAGAGAGGAAAAGAAGCTAGACATTGAGCTCCGGAAATTAGAACTAGAGTTGAGCAAGAGGTCGGGCGATTGTCCCCAGCTAGCGGTACCTCGTCTCAACAAGGAGGCAGATTTCAAGATGTCAAAGTACATGCAGCCATATGTGATATCAGGGGATATCGGTCTGTATCTGGCTAACTTTGAGCGAACCTGCGAAAAACTGTCCTTCCAGCGAGACACTTGGTCTCAGAGATTATTGACGGTTCTGCCCTGCGAGGCAGCGGAGGTTGTCGCGCGGCTAAGCAAGGAGGACGCGGACAACTACGAGAAGGTCAAAGCTTGCCTTCTGAGAAAGTATAGGCTTAGCGCCGAGGCGTTCAGACAACGTTTTCGGAATGCTACTAAGTCCAGGGACGAGAGTTACCCTGAATTCCTGTACAATTTAAGAGGTAATTTGAGCGAGTGGCTAAAGAGCACTGATTCCTACAGTGATAGGGACGCTGTAGTCGAGCGAATTCTTTTGGAGCAGTTTTATAACTGCCTCCCAGAAAAAGAAAGAAATTGGTTACTGGACCGAGGCGACATTAAGTCGGCAACTGAAGCTGCTGAACTTATTGAGGAGTATGCTTCGCGCCGACAATTCAGCAACCCAGCAGTGGATAGGCTCCGCAATCCCAAGTTCAGTGTGAATAACCGTCAGAAAAGGCACTTTGCTAGATTTGCAAACGAAGAAAGGAAGGCTTCTTCAGGCAAACGCCCTAGAAAGGACGGCAGTGAAAAAAGTGGGGAAGTGACCAACGCGCAGAACACAAAGAATAAGCTTAAGGCTAGGAAGCCGCTCACATGCTTTAGGTGTAATGAGCAGGGTCACATTGCCGTCAACTGCCGGAAAGAAAAGATTGCTTTCTCGTATGTCAGTGACTGCGATGAAAATATTCAGCTTTTGGAACCCTACCTGCATGACCTAGTAGTCAACGGGAAGCCTTGCAAGGTACTGCGCGATTCGGCCGCAACGATGGATGTTGTCCATCCGGCGTATGTGTCGCCTTCCGACTATACAGGACAGTGTGCATGGATCCGCCAGGTAGTGGAGGAACAGAGTGTGTGCTTGCCAATCGCGAACGTGGTCATCGAGGGCCCTTTCGGCAAGTTAACAACCGAGGCTGCCGTTTCAGGAAAGCTTCCTAAGTGCTATCCGTATTTGTTCTCCAACAAATCGGACATGCTACTGCGAAAGAGGGGCATCCTTTTCGGAGACAGAGTTGTGCAAGCCCTAACACGTTCAAAGGCGCGAGAACTAGCTACACTGCTCATACCAGAAAATTCCACAGCGGAGGAAACGGCAGTTAAAACAGTGGTCTATGTGGAAGATAGCGGGTCAGAAAACTTTGAGAGCGAGGCATTTCAGATAAGTCAACATGAAAGTGAGCTTGATAAGACACGGAATGAGGACGTTCTAGAGAGTAACCTCTTGCCGCCGGTGTCTAATAATCTCACGAGACTTTTAAGTGGAACCCGAGAGGACTTAGCTATGAAGCCTTATGTGCAGAGGGAAGCCGTGGTAAATCTAACGTTAAACCTTCCCGAGGAGATGGGGGACAACGTGATTTGCATCAGCGGAAAAGGAAGCAACGCTCAGGCGCTTCTCAAAAAGACGGAGCAGAGAGGAGAACTAAAGAAATCCCAGCTGTCCGATCTGGGCGAAATAATAACAGAGTTTGAGGCCTGCTTCGTGGACAGGCCAGGCAGGACTGATTTGGCTGAGCACGATATTGAGCTGACTTCAGACGTGCCAGTGCGATCAAGGTGCTACCGATTTTCTCCAAGGCAAAGAGAAATTCTGGATAGGGAAGTAACTCGCATGCTGGAATTGGGAGTAATAAAACCCTCGGAAAGCGATTATGCTTCGCCTATGATCTTAGTAGAAGCTCCAGGTAAAGACCCTAGGCCTGTGGTAGACTACCGAAAGCTAAATTCTCTCACCAGGGATCAAGTGTATCCTATTCCGAATATTGAGGAGAGAGTAGGACAGGTCAGTAGAGCGGCATATGTGACTACGCTGGACCTTACTCGAGGATACTGGCAAGTACCGCTCACTGAACGCGCCAGCAGATACGCGGCGTTCGTCACTCCGACGGGCAGCTACCAGCCAACAATGATGAGTTTCGGGCTCAAAAATGCTCCATTTTGTTTTTCCCGACTCATGGATAGGGTTTTAAAGGGGTGTGAAACATTCGCGGTGCCTTATTTAGATGACATTGCGGTTTTTTCCGACTCATGGGCGGACCATATGGTACATCTAAGAGCTGTACTGAGCCTTTTGCGTCAAGCTGGACTAACCATAAAGGCCGAGAAATGTTGCCTGGCAAGGGCGACCGTGGACTACTTGGGTCACAATGTAGGTCAAGGTTTCAGGAAACCCAGCGAGATTAAGATTTCTGCGGTAGCAGACTACCCGCGGCCGAGCACGAAGACGGAAATTCGAGCATTCCTGGGTCTGACGGGATACTACAATCACTACATCCCTAACTATTCAGCTTTGGCTAGCCCTCTGACCGACGCTCTCCGCAAGACAGAACCGACAAATGTAGTCTGGGACGAACAAAAGGACGCCTCCTTCGTAAACCTGAAGGCTGTGCTGATTAGCCGACCGGTATTGCGAGCTCCAGACTATGCCCGAGAATTCACGGTCCAGTGTGATGCCAGTGATCGAGGGTTAGGTGCTGTTCTCTGCCAGAGAGATGACGACGGTAATGAGCACCCCGTGCTCTACCTGAGCAGAAAACTGAGTTCTAGAGAGAGGGCTTATTGCGCGTCAGAGAAAGAGTGCGCTTGCATTGTATGGGCCATTCAAAAATTGCAGTGCTATCTTGGAGGGGCCAAATTCACCGTAGAGACGGACCATTGTCCCCTGGCTTGGCTGCAAACTGCGACATCGAAGAACAGTCGCCTTCTTAGGTGGAGCTTGATTTTACAGCAGTACAATTTTGAAATAGGATACAAAAAGGGGAAGTTAAATGGGAATGCGGACGCGCTTAGCCGCTCTTTCTAAGCGGTTCGAGATGTTCCTCACCATGTATCCAAATTGATAATCAGGTTTTTTTTTTTTCTCGTGCGCTTGTATATGTGTGGCTATGTAAAGCAGCACGTTTGGTTTTCTAGGAATACGTGGGTCCTGAACGTCTTGAGAGTGGGCTTTTCTCGAACAACAATGGCAGTTTTCTTTTGACCTGGTCTCTTCAGACGGGAGCCGAGTGCTTGTTTAGACATGTGGTTGAGTTTCAGACAGCTCGAGCAATTTGGCCTACAACAATCAAGACAACGCGACAAGCAACAGCGAGCTTCAAGCGTTCACGTGCAGGCCATTAAGTCGTCTCTTCATGCAGCAGCTGCGACTGCTGCCCTCCGAGACTCTTCTGGCGGGGGAGGAGGCTGTTACGACCGTGCATCCGCATTTGCGCGCTCTATTGTTCGCCTGTGGGCATGGATAAGTGTTGTGGATATGTGGTGATGGTCCAATGGCTCTAAGTGAGCCTGTTTCCAGGAATCCTGTTTTGTAAGCCTGTTTTGCTTTGTGGACACCCTGCAAATGCCAAATTGACCCTGTCAAGAGAACGTCTGGAAAAACACAAAGAAACGTCCCCCTGCGGGAAATGCAGGAAGTGCTTTCTTTCTTTTGTTCACCCTTCCAGTCGAGAAGCCCTATCGTCCAGTGAGGAATGCCTACTTTCCAAAGGAGACAACAGAGTGACATGTCCGCTGACGTGCAGGACAAGAAAGGAGCATGACGCATACAGCCATTAAGTGATTTCCCAGGAATGCAGGAAAGATTTGCAATTGTCGAAAACGGACAATGCTGGGAGCGTATGCGGCGCCCACGTGCACTTGGGTTTCTGAGAAGTAAACCCACTTGTCAGAACCAGCCTGTGGTTTCTTTGCTGAAGAATAGAAATGTACCTCCTCTCCTCGCCGTTCCCAAGCTTTTCCCGCCAACAAGTGATCACGCCCAACGAATTAATGCCGGACCAGTCAGTGCTTCAGACCATCAGTGCAGTGATGTGTTCGATTGGATGCCGATATCTGAGGGGCGTGCCCTGGATTTGGTTGGTCAGCATCTTCAGAGAGGGGCTGGACATAGGGGGTTTTAAGGACAGTGCAGAGCCGAAAAAAGGGCTCTGGGCCCTGGGTAAACGGCTCATCCAGTCGCTTCTCGCTATGAACTCTTAACGCTTGCCATTTTGCTGATGTACCCTTCTTTTTCGTGTAAATAATCTTGTAAATAAGTTTCTCAAAGTGCCATTAAACCTGCTTGTACATATTTCACCAACTTCGAAGATTCAATCCTACTTCAACCCCGAGTCTCTGCACGCTACCAAGTGAAGGCCGGGTCGACGTAGC
Organism: Amblyomma maculatum; assembly: GCF_055883805.1. NCBI lineage: Eukaryota > Metazoa > Arthropoda > Arachnida > Ixodida > Ixodidae > Amblyomma > Amblyomma maculatum. Next base: position 95,778,607 of record NC_139345.1, read on the forward strand.
CCCAGCGTCACGACAACCCTTTCTGCATAACAGCAATACCTTATCTCATCTATATATGCAACATTGCATGCTATTTTCATCTACATTTCTATTACAATGCTTTCTAGTGCAGCCCTTTATCGTAACCTTTCAGCCTTGGGATACGGCTTTCTTACCCACTCGCATAACGAATTGCTTACTTTTATGAGCAAAGTATGGAAGCAGTTTGTTTTCTTCTTCGTTTTGTTTTCTTTGCCGCGTATTCTATGCCTATGATACAAATGACCGAAGCAACGTGAGACGGCCGCGCAAGAATCGATACCTGCAGGCAGCGGATTGAGCGGCTGTGCTCGGATTACCGGCGTACAGTGAGCGGACAAAAGGGACGACCCAAAGAGCACCGAATGAAATGCGATCTCGAGGCATTGCACTAACGGCGACTATACGTTCTTGTGACCTTCCATAATTTTTCTAGCCCTGTAGCAGCAAGGGACCACTTATATAGGCTCAAACATATGTATCTGCCGCACGAAATTCCTAGAAGCGCCCTCTCTCAGAAAAACTCTACAGCGTGCCAATAAGCGTGGTAAATAATAATAATAAAAAATGAGACATTCAAGTGGTCAGACTGGAACTGAAGCACTTGGTCGTTGTGTTTCTTTTTATGCACACAACGAGAAGTGCACTTGGCTCATTAGTTTACCCGTTACTACGCTCACGTTTCCTTGAAACCGTACAGCATTTTCGCTGAGAGATCGATAAACCGCTTCCATGTTGGTATTCTTTTCAGCTATTTTTTGTCTCCGGCTACGCCAGAGAAACGATTCCTAAAACACCAACCCTGGTAATATCACAGACGGAAGTAACAAGCATCTAAGCGCTTCATATTTTTCTTCCCGAAAAGGGAGCGAGACAAATGTTGTTGCGTGTTTCGCCTTCACAAACAAGCTTCGCCGCCAACTTTACTGGAATATCGAACGGTCTTAGTTATATAAAAAAAAAAAAAGTTCCATACAGAAAAGGAGAGGAGAGGATGTTTCAAGTGGGCGTGATCGAAGAGCTCACCTTCGGTGGAGGTCTCGATCCGACCACTTCGCAGCGGAACTCTGCGGAGACGTCGACTTCAAAGGACCGGTGTGTACCGAGTATCTTCACCGAGACGGGAGGCACTGCGAACGCAGAGAATAATGAGGCGTATCAAAAACACGCTCGAGTGTCCAGTGTTTTCATCCTTGTACAGTGAGTAGCATATGCGACTAAGACGCCGAGCAGTAACTTTTGAAAGCTATGCGCACAGTAAGAAAGATTTGCGGACCCTTCAACACACTTTCTTTCGATCTTGGCGGTTGCTATTGACAAGTTATAGAAAGAAAAAAAAAAGCGCTCCCTGTAGCATATGTGCCAATTTAATGATAGGCTTGCACAAACAACAACAACAACAAAACTTCTTATAGCACATCGAGATGCCCCTTTGTTTTCACATTTTAGTACCAATTAATGCTGATCAACCCATGACCGACTTTCGAATGGTACACACTGTGATTTCCGAATGAAAAATAAAATAGTTATGATTGCCGTTGCGATCCTGAATCATAGCCGGTGTGCATATTGAAGTGGCGGTCAATTCTCGTGCTGCTTAAAAGCCTGGGTGAGATCTCAACGACTTCAATCAACATTTATTTTTGAGAAAGCGTGGACAGGTATTTGGCAATCCAGAAAGCTACAGCAGAACCTCCTGAGTGGCTCTCAAGGCTAGAGACTTTATTGTGTAAGTGGGACTTTTAGTGTGTCATATGTAAATAGCGTATGTAAACAGCATTTGTGTGATTTTTGTTGATTTGTTTCTCGTGAAATGCAAAGTGTCAAAACCAGGCATTAAAAAAAAAATCGAACCAGTTAAGTCTATTTTTTTCTCCATCTCGTACGCTTCATGTGCAAGCTACACGCAAAAAAAAAAAAAAGAAAGAAAACACATGCCCGCAGGCAGGCTGACATGCCTGAACACCACTCACTTTGAGGCAGCGGTGCCGGCGGTTAGCAATAACAACTACATGACAGGAGCAAGCCCATACTGAGCACTGCAGTTCACGTAAATTAAAGTCTATGCGCTGGAAGTACTACTGCACTTTCCGCAAACAGATATGATTAAACGAAAAATTGATGACGAATGTGGTCCTCATTTTAGTCGATGTAAAGCATATTATTGGTTTCCGTTCACCTAAGTGGAGCATCGACATTTTTTATTTCTGCCTCGATGGCCTCCTTCGGTTACACTTTTCTGTTTGTGGAATGAATGCTAAGAACTGGCAATAGAGGGAACAGACCATCGTATAAACTCAGTGGCCAGATACTTTTGCGACATTTCTTCTGATAAGCCTGTATCCATATCATGCTACTCATTACTAGCCAGACCTCGTACCATAATGTAACCTAGCTATTAAAACATTCGGACCGTCCTAGCTCTGTGGAACCAGCGAATAGGCGCTAAGAGTCGCGTGGTCAAATCTGCATAATATATTCTTTTCCCAAATTTTGTTAATTGTGAATAATAATTGCCTAACCATTGAAATATTGAATTCAAAAATAAAATGTCAAGGAGTTATAGGTGGTCTTGAAAGCAACTGACTGTATTGTTTGTACCAAGCTACTGTTTACGTAGTCCTTATAAGCGGCTTTAAATATAATCATCACAATAAAAAAAGCATCCACCTGGCAATAGTGCTACATATTAGCAACCCCAGAAGCCTCTCAAAGAACAAATACCGTGTTTTTCAGGAGCGCATTCGCCTATGTGACTTTACACACGCACTGTTCAAAAGATATGCGCCAGCAGCTGGTCACGTGATTGCTCTGTTTTAATACCAGTAAATATAGCTTGGTAAAGGATGTTGTGGTGCAAACAGTATAGCCCGCTAATTTTTGACACGTTCTATAACATCTCTATTAACAATTTATTCCTGATGCCATTGCTTGATAAATTGACCAATTAGTCGCTACTAATCGCTTCTGTTGGGAGAACGAAAAAAAATATTGCAGACTAGGCTGCCTGACTCCCAACACCCCTTAGTAGCTTTCACTTAAGCAGGACACTCATAGATATTAATAAAGTTCGGTCACTTTATGCTGGGATAACTGACTTACAAACGTCGCTATTTTCTATCCTAATGAATATGCACTTTTAAACTCGCATTTTGATCACGTCGTTGCATCCCATTGCACTTGGCTCTAGCGGTCAAAAAACAACCACAAACTTTGGTCTCAGTAGCCAAAAGCCGTGCATGCTATATACTTCATGTTTAACCGACTACTGGGAAGGCCCGGTCTGCATTGTCGATGCCTTCATTTCCTTGTAACATGCATAACGGGCGTGTATTTGCTTATAAAGTAATCTCATCACACGCAAGAAAGCTCGTATCAAAGTTTAAAACAGGAATCAGACATCAGCGTCAGTCAGGGCGCTTCAAAAGCTTAAAAAATATATTATTTGAAGACCTAGAAGAACTGGGATGGGGACCCTGCCGTACTTGGGAGACCCGGACGTGCAGATAATCGCAACCAGGTGGGCCGCCAGTATTATGATAAAAAAGAAAACACAAAAGCTTGAGGGCAGTGGGGTCATGCGAGATCCCGGGGGCCTGCATACCACAAATTCATGAATTTGTTTTTCATTCATTCACTTTATTTATTGGTATAATCTGCAAATATATATTGTTTAATGGATCTATAGCCTACACTAGTGCCGGATCCGTGTTCATAAATATGAAGAGTGAGGCGGAAGATTGCCCGCACGAATACAAAATAAAATGACTACATACTCCATGACATTAACACACACGCACGCACGCACTCACACGCACGAACACAAACAAACACACGCACACACAAACACACGCACACACGCACACACACACACACACACACACACACACATACACGCGCGCGCGCGCACATGCAGACGGAACACGCACACACACACACACACACACACACACACACACACACACACACACACACACACACACACACACACACACACACACACACACACACACACACACACACACACACACACACACACACACACACACACACACACACACACACACACACACACACACACACACACACACACACACACACACACACACACACACACACACACACACACACACACACACACACACACACACACACACACGAAGAAGTATTTAAAGCAAGTATTAAAAAGCGGCCACCACGGCCCTGATTTGATTCTGCGCCCTTGGGTTAAGCAGTCGAGCTCCCTGACCCCCGAGCCATCGCAGTGGGGTACATAGCAAGGAATTTGACACGTACAGGAGAAATTGACACGCACAGGAGAAAGGGACTTCTTGCAACCTGTAATCCCTGCAAATTGAGCTGCTCCTATAACAGAATAATTTACAGGACTATCGTATGACATGCACAGCTGAAAAATGTATGTCTTAGCGTATAAAGTTTTATTTTGCTGGGGAATGTAACATACCTATCCCAGAACCCCCCCCCCCCCCCCCTCCGTCTCCTGAAGCGACGACATGTGAAGGTGACCGGCAGACCCATCCCTCCTGCATCGATGTTCATTGCTAAAGTATTCGTTAAAACCTTTAGCGCCCCTGGTTGTGGTCCGCAACTAGCTCTGCGCACGACGCCCGGCGAAGGAGCAGTTGGCAACTGACTTCTGAGGGCGTTCAGCGCAATAAATCAGTTCGAAAGTTAACGTCATTGGGGTTAATTTGGAACTGATTTATGTCGCTGTACGCGCTGCGAGGCCAGGTGCCAAGTCCTTCAATGACGGCCTTCGCAAGGGAAGTTTACATATTTATTTATTTATTTATTTATTTATTTATTTATTTATTTATTTATTTATTTATTTATTTATTTATTTATTTATTTATTTATTTATTTATTTATTTATTTATTTATTTATTATTGTGTAAGCAATAGTACGCCAGGTTTCAGCCCGTCGCATAAACCGGGCCGGTAGCCGCGTTTGACCTTTAGAGAGACCGCAGATGGGGCGCAGAACAAGAAGAGGAAAGAACCGAAAGAGGAAGCTACGTCGGCGTTGCTTACGCAGCCTATTTGGTTTAAATAAAGCTAAACCCCAGCTAACTTTATTTATTTATTTATTTAGAATTTCCCATAAACAACGCAAAGTCCATTAGAGAGGGTGTCTGCAGCCAGAGCGTGACACGAGGGACGTCTACAAAATCCATGATGGCACCATTTCTTTCGACACCACCACCGGCAAACGACCGGGGCAACAAACAGTCGAAGTTCAAGGAGTAAGAATGTACTCATGCGAAATGCACATGAGTCGCCGTGGGCAATCATGTATGGCTGCGGCGGTAAAGAAAGATTCATCACACATGGCAAACAAACAAAAAAAGAAAACCTAAGATTATCGGTAAAATACAAGAACATAAATTGAAGCTGGCTCTCCTAAGTGTTCAGCCTCGTCAGCTAAACAGGCACCACTGAGTCCCGTCGCTGTTGTTGCTCAAGGAAACGCCGGTTCTGAAATAATACAGACGTCGGAAGCAACGTTGCGAGGAGGAAACGGTTCTAAGCGCGCATTGCCTCTGACAAGGTTGTAGCAATAAGCTCCGGAAACAACGTAACAGCCATGCAGACACCAGGCAGGCTGCTCGTCAGAAATATAATGCTTGTCTTTTTTTTCTTCTTCTTCTTCTGTGCTGCGGTCAAACGCATTAGAAGAGGAATTAAGCCCTGGTATTTGCGGCTCTCTTCAGTATAAGGGATGTTCCGGCATGGCTCTGCTGTGGCTCCTTGCGAGAAGATAATACTGTTTGCACCGAAATATCCAGAAAATATCGTTTAAGAGCTACACTTACTCTTGCATACTTTTGTTTCTTTCGCACCACTGACATGGCGTAATGTGTTCCTTCAAGAGAGACAAGCTGTTCCTAAGGACGACGAAAATACTAGTATGCAGGGCGTTTCAAATTATTCAATGCATATTTTTCTTTCAATACCTATGAAAGATAAGCCGGCGTGCTCACTTCAGATGAATTGCACGGCAAGGCGAACGATATGTAAGTGCGTTATAAAGCTTAATGATGAGATGATTAATTAACTAAAATTAACTAACCAACTTGTTATTTTATATTTTAAGAGGTATTGTTATATTGCGGAATTGGAAGCCTTCAACATCAAAGATCAATGCCCTTTTACATTTTCTTAGCCGGCATTGTCGCTCGAGCCCTGCCGGGATGGTGCAGTGGTAAGACGCCCGACTACTGTGCCGGAGTACCCTGGTTCGATCACGACCACGGCGGCTGCGTTTCGATGGAGGCGAAACGAAGAAGCGTCCGTGTGCTGTGTGATGTCAGCACACGTTAAAGATCCCCAGGTGGTCGAAATTACTCCTTAGCCCATTACGACTCCTCTTTCTCTTTCCACTTTAACTCCCACCTTCCTCCCTTCCCTTACGGCGCGGTTCAGGTGTCCACAGATCAAGTGTGACAGATACTGCGCCTTTCCCTTCCTGTGAACCAATTATTATATTATTATTTGTGGCTCGAAAATCGAACGTCAAAAATACGCTTCAGAAAGCTCTTTAAGTTGGCTCTCACACATTGCATACATATAAAATGGCGTTGCCGCATGTGATAGTGTCACCTAAATATTATTTACGTTCTCTACCTCATAAAATACACAGATTGTGGCTGTATTTGGTGCATAATAAAGTCAAACGACCCCATTTTGTCTTTAGTAGCTCGCGAGACTATCCAACTGCAGAAGGCTTCGTCGCACGTAACTTCCGTTGTGACTTCTCAGCGAGTTAAGCTTGCATTCCTAGCGCGGTTTCAGCGAAGAATCTGCAGGCGCTCGCTTTGCCTGAGCCGTGCGTATAAGGGCATCGGATAATTCAGTGAAAGCTTAAATTGGTACAAATAAAGGTTAATGTAGACCGTTGTGGTTAGATATATTTATTATCAAAAAGAGCGGCATAATTCACTTCTTTTAAGTCTCTGGCATCACGGATTGCACTTTGGCACCACTGCGTTGTGTCCCTCAATAAAGCGATGCATTACCAGAAAAGTTTTCATCGCTTCCTTCATCGCACTTCGTGCTGTTTAGTCTTGAAACCGGGATATGCGCATAGTTATACTTCCCTGATGCCTTACCGAACCACTAGGCGGCGGTAAAGGAGCGACACTGAAAACGCACAGCTCTACTCTATAGACGGCACCCGTCTCTTTGTGGGGGTACACCAGCCGCAACAATAGGCAATGCATGGCGTCGTCACTGGGCGACGCCCAGCCACGAAACATCGCCTCATGTGGTTACCACTTTGCTTGACTAGTATCGATTATACTTACCAGACAGCGAGAACGAAACTCGGCAGCTGAAAGAATATTGTATTCTTGCTGACGCGGATTTTGTTGCCGCCTCCTTTTCGCACACGTCCGACACATTATGCGCATATATGTATGCAGTGCTTTGGTGGTACGAATGGTTATGGTTGCGTCACTTGTCGTGTTATCTTTCGCGTTTGCGTAAGTATTGTTGAAAGACCGCTTTTACTCGTTTCAGATAAGAACAAGTATTATATATATATATATATATATATATATATATATATATATATATATATATATATATATATATATATATATATATATATATATATATATATATATATATATATATATATATATATATATATATATATATATATATATATATATATGCATATATATATATATATATATATATATATATATATATATATATATATATATATATATATATATATATATATATATATATATATATATATATATATATATTTATATATATATATATATATATATATATATATATATATATATATATATATATATATATATATATATATATATATATTAACATCCGCAAACTAAGAAGTAGAAAGGCAAAAACACGGTAGAAAACCACTCGTTTTCGTCTCACATTATCAAATTCCACCGCTACTGTAAGAGTTAGAGCGCATTGTGACGTTGAATATGTTCTCCTCAAGTTTCAGCACAAGCGGTAAAGAGAAAATTTCTGCAGGGATATTCTGGAGTCATCACTGAACATGTAAATCGTATTCTGTATTAATATACGCTATTTGGTATTGGTTTCGGTGCATACCTCGAGCTGAAGAGTGCAAGGGATATCCTATAAGCCAACAAAACGTGAAAACAACGGCGAACACTAGTGTTTGCTAGCCGTCGGCTTTCACTTGACAGAAGGGAAGAAGGAAGGAGAAGGGGGGGGGGGGGGGGGGGGGAGAAGGAGAAGGGACGAAACGGAGGAACGGGGAATTTCGGTAAACTGTGATGAGTGCCTCTATGCTTTCGGTGACTGGCCTGATGTTATTAATGCCGTCGTTATTTTTTTTTTTTTCCTCACTCTAAAAGCTTCGAGCTTTCACAGGCGCTCCTCCGGCCTTCTGTGCTGTAAAACACTGGGTTAAAGTTTGTTAAATCTAAACAAGAGCAAAGTTCCTCTTTCAACGAGTAAGCCTCTTCTCGTGGCGTAAAAGCAAGAATAAAACAGCACCGACACCGTTAAATTTTTTGCGTTGAAATAAAAAAAAATAGTTTTGCTGCGTCGAATTACCTGGCACGTGCGCTAACAGTATATTTTTATACTTTTTAGGCAAACATTATTATATCGCATGAACAGTCACCTAAGAATGCGAGGAAATGCAAAACAACAGTGGTTCTCCCGCCCCGCTAAACACAGTGCGTGCGGCGGGGTCAGAGAATATGGCCGAGAAAATAACCTTCGCCCGGCTCCGCGATAACTTCGCAGTCCAGTTCGGGATAACGACTGTGCTGCCACGCTGTGCCTGCCTCCGACAGCGCACCACGTGTGCACACACTCGATTCACTGACAGGCACCAGCGTGGTGAAAGGAGCCATTACCGCCTAATACTCATCTTGTTTTTAATCGTCCTTGCCGCGGCCATGGATGGTTTAGCCGTAACGGCGCCACGCCTGGCTAGTGCGCCAAAATCGCTTTCACGCCAGCCGAAAACGCTTGCTGAACCTTTACGTAGAGAAAGATTACGAGCAGTAGGGGCATATTTAGGAAATAAAATTTGGGTATGCTAACTGCAGAAACTAAAACGCCTCGGGCTAGAAACCGGAGGCTACTTTGTGCACTTGCCTATATTAAGCACGTCGTTGTAGAGTAGAACAAGAACGCTGGTAGGAGAAAAACATGGCACTTAAAGTGAAACTTGAGCGGAAAATTATCATTTAACCGTGGTGGTCACGCCGACCGTTGTCGTGAGGGCTGATGTAAGCATGTAGCAGCCGCTCTTTTTAAACGGATAAGTTATTTTTCTGCGATCGTCTTGTTTTCTTTTGTCTTTGTTCGTATCGCGCTTCAAGTAAGAATAGATTTGCGATGAGTAAATGAACACTTCCATCAGCGAACTTTCTTTTTCTCATATTGACCGCAAGAAGAAGGAGGAGTCCGCTATCACAGCCCGCACCCACAGTCAGAGTTCCTCCAAAGAGGTGATGGCAGCTGACAACGGAGAGCTCCTACAGGCAGAATGTTCCTGACGTGCTCTCACCATCGTGGCCTGATAAATGGAGGATGCCAGGCGAGCTCTAAGATGGCGAGAGATCACCCTTAATGACCTCGTGAATCTACTATTATTATTATTTTTCGGCCATGGGTTCGCTCAGGCCGCAAAAGAGAAAGTTTATTCTAGCTAGAGAAAAAGAACAAACCAGAAAAGTTCAAAAATGCGATGATCGTAGGCGAAAAAGAAGAAAATTTTGTGTGTGAGAAAAAAAGTGAAAGAAAAATAGAAATCTGTAGCTCGAGCTGGCATTAGTGCACTATACAGAGGCTAGCTCGCGCTGGGAGAAACAAGGAGGGAGCAGCAAACAAGAAACAAGTTACACAAGCGAGCAAACAGGAACTGCGATGAGCGTTGCGCGTGTGAGTAGCGAGCGGAGAGAAAAACTCCGCGTGATCTCGTTGGTTGGTTGGTATAGCGTCATCACAAGCTCGTTTCTGGGCCGACTTGTAGCAACTGGGTTTCTCGAGGGTTTTGGCTCGAAGTGAGCGGCGGGAGCCGTCGTTAACCCCCCCCCCCCCCCCCCCCCCCCCTCATCTCTCTCATATGCTCGTAGCAGGCCTCTCCAATCTGTCCTCCCTATACTCTCAACACGTCTATTCCCTCGTTTCCCCCTTGCCACCTACCGGTCCTCGCTCATCTCGCCTTTCCGGCCCGCGGAGGAGCATCGCGCACCTTTTTTGGCTGTAGCAGCTAGGTAGGGTTTTCCATCACTGAGCCCTCGACCAAAGGTGCGTGCCGGCGCAGCAGCAGCGGCACTCGACGCCGCGGCAGCTAAAGCGGGGAGCGGTATTCTTCCTTTTTCCTCCTTTTTATTTCCTCCGGAGCCGCAATCTCCCGCGCGTTTCTCGGCTAGGTACCCAGCCGCTGCTGCGCTGGTCCGATCTTGAGTAGGAAGAAAAGTTTTCCGTCTACCGAGTTTCTCTGGCTTGCCCACTGCTGGACGCAAACAGCAATCGAGAGTATCGGAAGGCTACTACTGCGTCTGGGTGCTAAAGTATAATGAAAAAAGGAGACCACAAGCCATCCTTTCTCTGTTTCTATCTCTATCTCTCTCACACACACAAACGCACGTACTTTCGATCCGGGCGCATCTGCAGTGCGGCTCAGGCCGCCTGACACGCTTTCTGGTCGTTCGTCGTCCTGACTGATTATGTGGAGGGCGAGGGCAAAAAGTTGGAAAGCCATCACTCGGAGCCTACGCTCCGCAAATCTGCATGGATGCGACCGGCACACTTCCTGCCTTGTTTTGATCTGCTTGTTAGTCGAACGCGTTGTTAGTGTTCTCTTACAGGCTGTGTTCTCCTTGTCTCCAAGACGGTCAAGGTCACAGCATTAAAGGCAGTAGGCGTCGTACAAAGGCCTAAGGAATGAGAGGAAAAGATTACTGGCTGCCTTGCATCTGCAACAGCATACGCGGAATGCAAATTCCCGCTAAACGGATGCAAAACAGTGCGAGAAACGCTCACCGGTGATTCCGGAAAAGGCCGGCAGTACAAATTTTTAATCACGAACACAAATCATACAAACCTTTCTTCACTTCTCCCTTTCGGCTATATCTGATTTTTTTTTCTTGTGCTTTTCCAGCACATATGTACCAATAAATGTAAGTGTGAAGCGGTACCCTGCTAGAAAAATACTGCTCGCTGTCTCGATATCTGTTGCCTTGGTACAGCCGAAATGGAACGAGAGAAAGGTGATGGCTGTTAATTCGCAAGAGGAGATAGCGGTGACTGAGAAGGAATGGATCAAAGGAAAAAGCTCGTTACCTCACACTATGGGGACACCTGAAACGCGCCTTGAAGTGCGAATTCGGAAGCAAAACAAGTGGGGAACAGAGGATTGCATAGCTAAGGACTGCACAATCCTTGATGGGTGTTTTTGAGAAAGTGAGTTCATCCGACGTATAGTTAGCGTCGAGCTGTTTCAAAACGTCACATGCTATCTTTTGCAACGTTTCAAGAACACCAGCGCGGTGGACTGAAATTAAAACCGCGATGTCAGAGAGTAAATTCATAGCGAAGCCGTAGTGTCTATAAACGATATGTGACGACGAACCTAGACAGAAGGGAAACTCAGGCTATAGAACGAATTTCCATCAACGTTGTTATGCGTTCTTGCTTCTCTAATAGCGTTGTAGAAGTACAGCTACAATAACTTCCTTGCAGTAGCGTACCGATCAGGAATAACTAATTCGAATCTGGAGATAACTACCGATTTGCTGAAGGACGGGGGGGGGGGGGGGGGGGGGGGGGGGGGGGGGGGGGGGGGGGGATATCGTGCTAGCAAAACTGGCCACCCTGTATGCGCAGTGCCTGGGGTCATCGACGGTACCGGAACCATGGAAGAATGCAAACATTATCCTCATTCATAAGAAAGGGGACTCTAAGGACCTTAAAAATTACAGACCGATCAGCTTAATGTCTGTTACATATAAGGTATTTGCTAAGGTAATCGCTAATAGAATCAGGACAACCGTAGACTGCAATCAAGCAAAGGATCAAGCAGAGTTTCGGAAACGGTACTCTACTATCGATCATATCCATACCATCAATCAGGTGATAGAAAAATCCTCGGAATATAATTAGTCCTTATACATAGCATTCATTGATTGCGAAAAAGCATTTGACTCAGTTGAAACCTCGGCGGTGATGCAGGCATTGCGAAATCAGGGGGTAGACGAGCCGTACGTGAAAGTGCTGAAAGATATATATAGTGGCTGCACAGCAACCATAGTTCTGCATAAAGAAAGTAACAAAATTCCCCTTAAAGAAAGGTGTTAGGCAAAGAGACACAATCTCCTAAGTACTATTCACAGCTTGCTAGAGGAAGTATTCAGAGACTTGGAATGGGAGCAGTTAGGGATAAGGGTAGATGGAGAATACCTCAGTAACCTGCGATTTGCTGATGACATTGCCTTGCTAAGCAACTCGGGGGATGAACTGCAAATAATGATTGATGACCTAGACAGGAAAAGTAGAAAGGTAGGCTTGAAAATCAATATGCAGAAGACTAAGGTAATGTTCAACAGCCTCGGGAAGGAACAGCAGTTTACATTAGGTAGCGAAGTACTGGAAGTAGTAGACGAATATGTCTACTTAGGACAGGTAGCAAGCGCAGATCCGGACTATGAAAGGAAATAACAAGAAGAATAAGATTGGGATGGAGCGCATTTGGCAAGCACTCGCAGATTATGACTAGCAGCTTACCGGTATCGCTCAAGGGGAAAGTATACAACAGTTGCATCTTACCTGTACTCACCTATGGGGCTGAAACGTGGAGGCTAACCAAGAGAGTTCTACTTAAGTTGAGGACAACCCAGAGGGCTATGGAACGAAAGATGGTAGGGGTAACATTAAGAGATAGGAAGCGTGCAGAGTGGGTCAGAGAAATAACTCAAGTTACCGACATTCTAGTGGAAATTAAGAAGAAGAAATGGGCATGGGCAGGACATGTAGTGCGAAGAGGGGATAACCGATGGTCGCTTAGGGTAACAAACTGGATACCAAGGGAAGGAAAGCGTAGCAGGGGGCGGCAGAAGGTTAGGTGGGCGGATGAGGTTAAGACGTTCGCAGGGGTCAAGTGGATGCAGCTAGCACAGAACCGGGTTAAGTGGAGAACTATGGGAGAGGCCTTCGCCCTGCAGTGGGTATAGTCAGGCTGATGATGGTGGTGGTGGTGATGATGATGATGATGAATTTGAATCTATTAGCCACTCACCGGCGTTGCATTTCTTTGTTCCCTGTTCAAGCGTTTTGTGCGTACAAAACACAGAACCAAAGAAAAAAAAACATTCGTTACTAAATTGCTCGATCGTGACAAATATATTCTTGCCGCGTCACGTGACAAGACCACCAGACGACGACAATTCTACTGTCGATGTATTTTGCTTTTTTCCCATTGGGCTATCAAAGTATGCCACGCCGAAGGAAATGACATCGCCCACTATTATAGCCACTGCTCTGGAATTTTGCCGCAGTTTTAACAAATGGTGGAATGGCGGTTGCCTTATCCGGAGAAGAACAATCGTAAAACACCAGCCGTTTGGAACAGATTTACCAGCACTGCATGCTCTCGAAAACAGCGAGAGATAAAATATTGTTACGTATATAAAACACGCTGCTTTTTACAGCGACCGCTGTTATTCGGGGCTTGCCTACAAGCCTCAGCCGTTGCCAAGTTTAGCTGGTAATTATCTTCTGCAATGATCATTCAAATATCGTTTCAGGAAACGCAGCTTCACTTCGGCCAGGCGTCCCAAATAGCAGCGTTCCAAATAGCATAGAGCATTTCTGAGAACGGTTCGTTTTTTTCTTGGTGGGCATACCACGATCACGTTTCGGCATTAGCAGGCAGAGTAATTATAGTTTCCCGAGCTACAAATTAATCGTCAAAGAGGCAGTACAATTTCAATAATGTTTGAACCTGGCAGAGCAAAAATAAAACTGCGGAAAAACGTTTGCTCAAAACGAAACCAACTAACAGGAAACGCATTAAATGCGAATATGCAAACCGATTTTCGCAAACCTGCGCCAAGCTATTGCATGAGCACTAACAACAGCTCGACCACAGTGTTAGAAGGAAGTAATGAGAGACCGAGGGAGGCAAGCTGCCCGGAGCGGGAGCATCATTACGTGCAAGCCAAAACACTTGTGCTTCTTGGCGAGCCGAAACAGGTCGTTAATGATCTTGAAATAATGAACGAAAATAAAGAGGAGGGAAAGACGATGCTCGGATGCGGGCAGCAGCAGGCTGGTTTAGACATCGGCCACTTAAACAAAGAAAGGGACGAACGCATTAAAAGTAGGAGCTCGAAAGTGGAAGGGACGGGGGAAAGTTTCGTGGCAGACACGAAGCGCCCACACACTCAAACACCGCCCAGGCTATCTCTCTCTGAAGAGCAGTGAAATTAAAAATGAGCCAGGAAGAAAGGCGATACAAAAAGCAGTCCTCCCGACGAAATCCAAATCCATTAAGACGTCGTCTTCTCTTCTCTCTCTATCTCTTCCTCTTTTCCAGAGAAAGGTTCCCGTCGCTCATTGCCAGGTTCTCATTACGCCTGCCGTTCTTGATTTTTTGCCGAGCCGCGTCCGGCTTCCCTTCTTTCTTTAGTTTCGCCACAATATTTCTTTTTTTTTTTTTTTTTAGAGAACGCGCGCTACCGAGGGCTATCCTTCTGTCCGGCTTTCGTTCCTATTTTTTATTTGTTCTTAAGAGCTCGCTCAAAAGCCGGCTTCGCTCCGGATAGTTTACCCGGCATGCTCTTCATATCCTCGCTCAGCCGCCTACCACGATATAAACGATGCGCCTCGCTTAGGCCTAACGATACATCAGGCCTCCGCTTTTGTGCAAAACTGGCCGCGCGGCCATGCGCAAAAATAATAGGGAGAGAAAGGAGGAGAAAATCAGCGTCCCCCTTTTCTCTCCTTTTTTTTTTTTTTTTCCAGGAAAGTGTCCCTGCGCTTAAAAAAAAAAAAAGAGAGAGAGAGAGAGAGAGAGACGCGGTGAAAATTGGAGGAAGGGAAAGAGGCAGTTCCTTCCAGCTCCCCAGCCATCAGCAGGACATTCCGCCGCGACCGCCCGATGTTAACGCTGAAGGCAGCAGCGCCAGTTTAATGACCACCACCCAAAGCGTGAATCTGAAATGCAGTCATAGTTGAATTGGAGAGCGAAAGCCGCTCCGCGCGAGACGATAGTTGGCCGAAAGAATTAACCCTGCGCGGAAATGTTCTCTGGCCTGTCGACAAGAGGAAAACGAAAAAACGACGCTGAATTCGGGATGACGAAGATATACACTTTACGAAGTAGAAATGTAAGAAAAAAGCTGTGAAAGAAGCTCTGCAGACGGGAAAATTCGTAAGGGCATTCATATGTTCATTTGCACGGCTTTTTTTTTTCTTGTTCGTTTACCACGTCTTTCCTTTATTGCGTTTACTCGAGAGACGCTTAGCAGTTTTTGCTTTTCGATAGCCGTCTGTGGATGAGTGAATGTGTTCTTAATTAACCCTAATTGCCCTCCGACAGGCCCCAACCTTCCCAGGCGTCGATGTTCGCCGCTCGTATTGCGGTAGAAATAAACGCTGGCGACGAAAGGAAGCCACTCCGCGCATACGAATGAGCCGAAATAAATACAGCGCTGATTTCTTTCGAAATAGTCTCTCCTTCGTGAGCCACCCACGCTTAGCACTAAGGTCAATAGGGTATAACCTACTTTGGTTCACAAATTGTTTTAAACGTTCAGCTTATTACCAGGTAGTGTTTTAACCGGCCTATTACCATAAATTTAAGCCAAAGCTGTGCACCTGTGCAGAGTTGCGTCTTGTTGGAATGTTACGATTTGCGCTGCAACTCTCTTCCTAACTGCTTGAAACCTTCTTCTGTTTCTCTCTTTTTTATCATCTATATTTAAGTGATAAAAAAATATAAGCTGGGTACGTTTCCTCACACGCAACGTGGTCTTCTAGTTTCATGGTTACTTCTGTGCGACTGAGTCTTGCGAGCCCCGTTAAAAAGAGAACAAGATTTTACAAGTATTCCCGACGAGTGCGAGGGATATATTTCGCAGCGCATGAATAATGAGCATTGCTAAAATATCGAATTAAACTCTGCTAATCGGTCTTGCTAGTGCTTGATGCTAGGATATTTTTGCTTTGAGGAATGACGTAACTTCTCTTTACGTATAAGCTGCTTTGGCCTAACGTCCGAAGACAGGTTGCAGGCGTTTACCATTTCTAATGTACAAAACTCCTACGAGTAAAAGAGAAAGGGTCCCATACAGACGCCCACCAAGCTCGTCTTCGTTGCTCCTCACCACGAGCTAAAGTAGAGTACTGCTATAATGCTCTCACTTCAGGTTGGTTTGTGAGGTTTAAGGTCCCAAAGCGACTCAGACTATGAGAGACGCCGTACTGGAGGGCTCCAGAAAGTTCGACAACCTGGGGTTCTTTAACGTGCACTGACATCGCACAGCACACGGGCGCCTTGCTTTTCGCCTCCAGCGAAAAGCGGCCGCCGAGGCCGGGATTCGATCCCGCATCCTTGGGAACAGTAGTCGAGCGCCCTAACCACTGCGCCACCCTGGCGGGGGCTGTTCTCACTTAAGGATGTACTCGAGTCAAAAGGCAGCACTGAAAGTTTTAAGAACAAGGAATAGCGCCACGGAGAGTTTTTTTTAATGTGTTTCAGTTCGTTTTCACTTCATTTTTTTTTTTTTAAGAACAAGCAATAGCGTCAGGGAGAGTTTTTTTTTTTTTTTAATGTGTTTCAGTTTGTTTTCACTCCATTTGAGCAGGATGCTGAGAGTCCCTCGCACTGAGTCCCTCGCACTGAGAATATGCGCACTTACTAGCGCACTCACTAGCGCACTAGTATACTAGTATCATCTGCTTTGGAAAAATCGAGAACGGTAGTACATGCGCGTGAGACGGAATATGCACCCACGGAAAAATAAAGCCATTAGAAAACGCAACCCCTGGATTACACGTGCTGTAATTCATGCAAAGCGCCAAGTTAATAGTCTTAAAAAATCGATGAAGATAAAATCTTGCTCAGGAACAAAAAGTAAACTACCTCGAGCAGTACAAAACCTAAAGGTACAAATAAAGGCAGCCAAATTACACTACTTTTCCTACACTCTACCCAAATTTATAAGAACTGCTCCAGCAAAATTTTGGTGTTACCTTAACCCCAAGGTTACCAATGATAATCCTGTCGGAGAAGTAGATATCACTAAAAAAACGAATACATATTGAATGGTTATTTCGCTTTGGCGTTCATCAAGGATGATGGTATAGTTCCTCCTCTGAGTAAACAGACATCAAAAAGTATTGAACCTGTAAATATAACTGAGAGTGGAGTACTGAAACTGCTACGTACTATATCTGGACACTAAGAAGGGGCCAGGGCCAGATAAAATCCCAAATTCCTTTTTGCATAGGTATGCCGAGTGGGTATCCAAATACTTACATATAACATTTATTAAATCCCTCACAACTTGTGCTCTGCCAAATGAATGAAAAATAGTCAAAATAATACCGATACACAAATCAGGAAACAGGTCAGATGTTACTAATTACAAGCCCATCTCCATCACCTGCACCGCGTCTAAAATCCTCGAGAATTTATTCCTTAAGCACAGAAATGTTTTTCTCGAAACTAACAACATATTGTCTTCATTCCAGTATGGCTTCCGTCAGGAGTTTTCAACCGTAACTCGGTTATTAGAATTAGTGCACAGCTTACCTCAAACCATAGACAACCAGAACCAAACAGACCTAATACTCATGCCTTTTCAAAGGCGTTTGATCGGACTTGATTCGCGCTTGTAAAGCAAGCTGTTGTGTCTGTATATATATTTCATATGCCTTCTCCCACATCGTCACCCATCATGACCTTCTTTCTTCTCTCCTTCCGCTTCCCCAGTGCCGAGTAGCAGGCCAGATTTGAATTATTCGGGCCAACCTCTCTGCCTTTTCCTTTCAATAAATCCATCTGGGCATGGTGTTACTGATTGGTTTCCGATTGAGAAAGGAGTGAGGCAAGGCTGCATACTGTCGCCCTGCCTATTTAACCTGTATGCAGAGTGCATCATGAGGAAGGCCAGTCTGGACGAGTCTTCAGCCGGAGTGAAGATTGCTGGAAAACGTATCAACAACCTTAGATATGCGGATGATACCACTTTAATGGCAGAAAGTGAAGTGGAACTCAAGAGCCTTCAGATGTGCGTACAAGAAGAGAGTGAGAAGTTTGTGCTTAAACTGAACATTAAAAAGACAAAGATCATGGCGTCTTGCCTTATCAAGTCCTGGAGCATCAAGGGACAAGAAGTGGAAGCTGTGACAGATTTTCTCTTCTTGGGCTCCAAGATTACCTCGGAAGGAGACTCCAGCCATGAAATTAGGAGACGCCTGCTTCTGGGAAAGAGAGCAATGGTTAGCCTTGACCGCCTAGTAAATAGCAGAGACATTAGTCTGCCAACCAAGATCCGTATAACTCGTGCTATGGTCTTTCCAGTTGTGATGTATGGATGCGAGAGTTGGACTGTGAAGAAGGCTGACCGCCGAAGAATTGACGCGTTTGAATTGTGGTGCTGGCGGAGACTCTTGAGAGTTCCTTGGACTGCTAGAAGATCAAATCAGTCGATATTGTCGACCATAAACCCTGACTGCTCATTGGAGGGTCAAATTCTAAAGTTAAAGCTCAGCTACTTTGGTCATCTGATGAGAAGAAAGGGGTCGCTGGAGAAAGATTTTATGTTGAGTAAGGTTGAGGGTCGCCGTAGAAGGGGTAGGCAGCGAACGCGATGGTTAGATCGCATCCTCGAGGCACTGCAGATGAAGTTATGTGATGTTAGGAAGAGAGTGAGAGACCGGAAAGCGTGGCGTGACATGGTCCATAGGGTCACGAAGAGTCGGACACGACTGAACGACTGAACAGAACTGAACTGATGCATTTTACATTCTTTATTTGCTTTGTATATATGATCATGTCAGTGTGTGTTCCTTATATGCTCTATATATACTTCTTTGTACTAACATATGCCCACCTGCCACAATCCCGAATGGGATTAGTAGTATCTGTAAATAAATAAATAAATAAATAAATAAATAAATAAATAAATAAATAAATAAATAAATAAATAAATAAATAAATAAATAAATAAATAAATAAATAAATAAATAACTAAATAAATAAATAAAATACCAATGCTTGTCGACGACGTAGAATTCGACTCTGTGGCCCTGTGAGACTTTGCACTACCAAGAAATTATTCTCTCAGATCGAGCTGCCCCGGAAAAATTGTTCTTTGCATATTGTGATTCTTTTTGTTCTGCAATTTTTTCACACACAGCTGGCGTCCATCACCCCATGCATCATCTCTCTCTCTCTCTCTCTAAAGCGCACGCCCATGGATGGCGTTAAATCTAGCGGTGCGCTTACTGTGCATTGCGTAGTCGTAGAGAGTGGTTGTTATCAGAGGCGCTTTTTATCGAAGTAGGTCAGAGAATAAAGCAAATCGACTGGAGGCTAGGTGAGTGCATTGATCGTAAGCAATTTCAGTTGCCCCAGAAAAACTCCATCATTTACGCGTGTTCAATAAGTACGAGACTTCCTGATTATCCATCATCGCTACTACAAACTCATGCCTGTAAGAAACCTTCAATGTTCTAATATTAATCTGCGATCGAAGTGCGCAAACCAAATTAATAAATGCCTTTAAGGGAAGAAAAATGAGAAGTGCTTCTAGCCGGCGAAGTTCTACGATCCGCGCCCAGAGTGCACTTAGTAATAAAAATTTGGGAACATATATTAAAGCATAAACCGCATCCTAGACACGTGCTTGCGTTTCCGTCGCCCTAGTTTTATACTGGGTGCTCGGTAAACTTCGTTGCTTCATTTTTTTAAACTTGATGTTTTCAAGAAGCCGGATTCGTTTATATTTCCAGTAAACCGTAAAACAGAGTAACTACAGTTAATGAGGGTGGAGCAGCAGCAACCTCTATTACTATGTCCCGGTCTATCTCCATTGGTAGTTTCAAGCATCATCTTCTAACGTTCCCTCATTTTACTGCTTTCATTACGACTCGAGTGAACTAAAGTGTAGCGCCAGGACCTGTTACACTGACATCTAATTACACGTGCTCAGGGGGCCATGAGGAAAACTGCATCCACTATTTGCACTAGTTAAAAATCGATTCTAGGACTCTTTCGGTGCATGGTAGTGTTTTTCCTGCCGTAAAACGCGCATTTATTGCTAGAAAAAAAGATAACTAAAGTTTTCTTCCCACCACTGGATTAAAACTAGCGTCCCTTTCAAGCCACCCGCATACGAAAGAATCCTTGGCGTAACTGCTCCACCCTCTATATGTCGCCCTGTTCATTGTATCCGTTCTCTCCAGCAACCCGCCAGTAATATGTTTTGTGTATTACATACCCCGAAAAAGTCCCTTCCTTCTCTTAACTTCATTTCGAGTATCACTGCTGCTCTCTTATATGGTCTGCCTGAGTGAAATATACGTAGTACTTAGATTTACGAAATCCACGTAGTACACGAAAGGAAGCAACGACGGAGGCTCAACCCATGACTGTTTATTATCAGGCGCCCGGACACGAGTTTATAATTCGATAGTCACTTGCCACGATTGCAAACTTCTCTATGTAATCCGAAGCAACCCGCACAACCCAACGTAGTAGAAACCATTCACCGTGGCTCACGGAACTATCTTATCTTTCGATCTTGAACGCAGGTTGAATCCGGCGAATAAGAGTGCTCTGGAGGGAGGGGGGGGGGGGGGGGGGGGGGCGTTCCAGAGCAATGTTATACTAGAACCTCTAGCAACGTTGCTCTGGAGAGCCTCCCAGCAATGCGTACCTTATGCGTCCAAAATGCCTCTAAAGTATGAAGAAGAAACCTAATTTCGTCATATAGCCATTGAAGATCCTTCGCGCCAAATGAACAGTCTAAACTCAAAGTAGTGTTTCCGCCGTTTGACAATCACGTTCAACGTAATTTTTCTTCCCACTCCATTTGTGGACCACAAAACACAACGAAATTAAAGGCTCCAGCTCAATTCAAATCATCTAAAGCTCGCTAACATGTACAAACATCTGTGCTCGTGGATGTAATTTTATTTCAGTCTAATAGAAATGCAGATATCATAGTTGTATAGTCCAAACTAAATCCCGCAGTGCCATGTTCGGCAACCACACGTCTTAGATAACCACTGAGGCACCATAACGGGTGAGCAGAGGAAATTTGCAGAATTTAATTATCATAAATATTTTAATAGCTGTACGTCCAAGCTGCAACAAAAAGCGCGATGGCTAACTTTATTTGTACATTAAGCGTCCAGGCAAAAATAACTCTATTTAGACGAAGGAATTTAGATATCCCATTTGGAAACTGTCATACTTATGCTTCGTACTGACGAAAGCAAGAAAGTGTTTCGATATGAGAACTTTAAGGACAACTTACGTTTTCTTTTTTTTTTTTTTTTATTGAGGCTTATGGATCCACATATCAGACATGTCTTCAATCTCTCATAATACAAGAGAAGAGAGCTTTAATCAGCAGCATCTTGTAGAGCGTCACGATATATGTTCACACAATCGAAAACAATGACTAACGTGCGCTGACATCGCACAGCACACGGACGCCACTTCGTTTCGATGGAGGCGAAACGAAGTGGCGTCCGTGTGCTGTGCGATGTCAGCGCACGTTAAAGATCCCCAGGTGGTCGAAATTACTCCGTAGCCCTCCACTACGGCTCCTCTTTCTCTCTTTCCACTTTCATTCCCACCTTCCTCCCTTCCCTTACGGCGCGGTTCGGGTGTCCACAGAGCAAGTGTGACAGTTACTGCGCCTTTCCCTTCCTGTGAACCAATTTATTTATTATTACTTTGCGTGATTGCCGCATTGCTTTACTTGTTTACAAAATAACACATAATCAGACATTTTTCTTTCAACTGCTTTCAATTCTCCCCGTAGTAAATCACGTTCTGCTTTTGGACGGAAGTTGTCGGTACCACTTTCTCATAACGACTATGGCAAGCGGCGCCTGAGTGCTGTGAACACAACGAACGACCTTAAGCAATGTATATATCCCTGCCACCTTTTATACCTCAAATACAATAGCGTTACAAACATATTTTTGGCGTGACATTTTTAATTTAAATTCTCACTGTGCACGCTGTAAATTATATATGACTATTAATATATGTCTGCATGTGCATATATTTATGAGTCTGCACATATATTATCATGATGTTTTGTGCACAGCAACATGCTTGCGCTATAATCTTATGGGTTAAGAAATGTGTGATGTAGACATTTTCTCTCTGCTCACTGCGTACTTTATATGATTCGTCATATTAGTTTTGATAATCTTCTATGGTCTGCAATATGAAAAGATTGCAATTTCTTTGTGCGTGCATGTGTGTGTGTGTGTGTGTGTGTGTGTGTGTGTGTGTGTGTGTGTGTGTGTGTGTGTGTGTGTGTGTGTGTGTGTGTGTGTGTGTGTGTGTGTGTGTGTGTGTGTGTGTGTGTGTGTGTGTGTGTGTGTGTGTGTGTGTGTGTGTGTGTGTGTGTGTGTGTGTGTGTGTGTGTGTGTGTGTGTGTGTGTGTGTGTGTGTGTGTGTGTGTGTGTGTGTGTGTGTGTGTGTGTGTGTGTGTGTGTGTGTGTGTGTGTGTGTGTGTGTGTGTGTGTGTGTGTGTGTGTGTGTGTGTGTGTGTGTGTGTGTGTGTGTGTGTGTGTGTGTGTGTGTGTGTGTGTGTGTGTGTGTGTGTGTGTGTGTGTGTGTGTGTGTGTGTGTGTGTGTGTGTGTGTGTGTGTGTGTGTGTGTGTGTGTGTGTGTGTGTGTGTGTGTGTGTGTGTGTGTGTGTGTGTGTGTGTCATGGAGTATGCAATCATATTTTTGTATTCGTGAGGGTAGCCTTCCGCCCCACTCATTTATATGTATGAACACGGATTCGACACTAACCTTAGGCTATACATCCGTTAAACAATGCATATTTGCAGATTGTACCAATAAAAGGGAATGAATGAAAAACAAATGACTGAATTTGGGGTACGCATGCCCCCAGGACCTCGCATGACCCCACTGCCCTCAAGCTTTTATGTTCCTTTTTGGATCATAATACACTCCGCCCGCCTGGTTACGATTATCTGCACGTCCGGGCCCCCTTCACGTACGGCAGGGTCCCCATCCCAGTTCTTTTAGGTCTTCAAATAATATTTTTTTTTTTTCAGCTTTCGAAACGCCTTGACTGACGCTGATGTCCGATTCCTGTTTTACACTCTGATACCAGCTTTCTCGCGTGTGATGAGATTACTTTATAAGCAAATACACACCCGTTATGCATGTTACAAGGAAATGAAGGCATCGACAAAGCAGACCGGGCCTTCGCAGTAGTCGGTTAATTATGAAGTATATAGCATGCACCAGGCAGGGCTTTTGGCTATTGAGGCCAAATTTTGTGGTTGTTTCTTGACTGCTAGAGCCAAGTGCAATGGGATGCAACGACGAGATCAAAATGCGAGTTTAAATGTGCATATTCATTAGGATAGAGAATAGCGACGTTTGTAAGTCAGTTATCCCAGCATAATGTGACCGAGCTTTAACAAGGTGCAGATGGTCCTACTTAAATTAAAGCTACTAAGGGGTGTTGGGAGTAAAGCAGCCTAGCCTGCAATATTTTTTTTCGTTCTCCCAACAGAAGTGATTAGTAGCGACTAATTGGTCAATTTATTAAGCAATGACATCAGGGATAAATTGTTAATAGAGATGCTATAGAACGTGTCCAAAATTGCAGGCTATACAGTTTGCACCACAACACCTTTTACGCAGCTATATTTACTGGTATTGAAACAAAGCAATCCCGTGACCAGCTGCTGGCGCATATCCTTTGAACAGTGCGTGTGTAAAGTCACATAGGCGAATGCGCTCCTGAAAAACATGGTATTTGTTCTTTGAGAGGCTTCTGGGGTTGCTAATATGTAGCACTATTGTCAGGTGGATGCTTTTTTGATTGTGATGATTATATTCAAAGCCGCTTATAAGGACTACGTAAACAGTAGCTTGGTACAAACAATACAGTCAGCTGGTTTCAAGACCACCTATAACTCCTTGACATTTTATTTTCGAATTCAACATTTCAATGGTTAGGCAATTATTATTCACAATTAACAAAATTTGGGGAAAGAATATATTACGCACAGTTGGCCACGCGACTCGTCTGTTCGCTGGTCCCACAGAGCTTGGACGGTCGAAATGTTTAATAGCTAGGTTAAATTTTGGTAGGAGGTCCCTGTTACAAACAAAAAACTGTAACCGAAGGAGGCTATCGAGGCAGAAAGAAAAATGTCGATGCTTCATACAGATGACCGGAAATCATTAATATGTGTTATACCATGTGAAATGATGACCACTCCAAAATCAAGACGACTACAAGCTCCAGACACAAAAGTAAGATGGTGACTCTGCGACCATCGCGAACGACGGATAGATGAGGCAAAAATTGGGCTCTTGTAAAGTGTCGTACCTAATTAGGTTGTGCACGTACGCTCATTGTTGTTGAAGGTAAAGCAAATCGATCTCTAGTTCGGGGTTATTATAGGGTCATCATGCGTATCATGGCTATTCCAAGCAATAGCCATAGCACTACCAACTATGAAAGATAACAGCAGCAGCAAATAAACACTCAAACGCGTAAAACCAATTAAACCAAGACGCGTGGTAATGCGTATAATGCGGGTTAGTAAGAAGCACTCTCATAACCGAAATGAAATGGGAGGAAAAGACATGAAAGGCTATATACCATGATGGAATTTGCCGAGATGAAAGAAGTGAGCATGACGGCGGTATCTTAGTAACTATGCAATATTGCTTGGCGCCCTAAAACGCACCGAGTTCTTTGGCGCAGTGTGAAGAATGGCCGGCAACATAAAAGGATCGCTCTCGCGAGTGAGCGGGAAAGCAAAAAACAACACATAGTAAGTTATGTGGCGCTCCGTCTAAAAATGGTGACGGATGAATGCCCGAAACAGATCGGCATGGGCAATACAGCGCTGTCTCTTTTTGAACGTAGCAAGAGCAAACGTAAAAGGTAAAAATAGGTATGAAATAACACAATACAAAATAACCCGGCGTTATTTGCAGAGCCCACATATTTTCCGGTATGTTTTTTTTTTTTTTTTTCCTGTTCTCTTGCTGTTTAGTGTGGCGCAGTACGTATTTCTTGTAGCGAAATTTTTGAATAAAAAGAGGGTTTGTCAGTTAAACTAAAAATAGAGATAGTCGAGACCTGCCGCCGCGAGACTAAAAGATAAGCAAATTTTTTCTTTATTGTTTTTTTGGGACGTTGTCATAGTTGTGTCATATTCAGGCGGACACAGAGATGATGGGGACAATACCAGGGGGAAAATGTGAAAAATAAAAGCTTGTCGGCTGAAGAGGCGGCAGAAATAACTTTTGGGCAAAATGGAAAACAGATGACGAGGCTTTTCGCTTTTGTCGTAAGTGTTCGCCAAGAAACAGGATTCGGTGCCTTTGTTCCTATTATGTCCTTCCTCCCTGCCAATCCAGAACAGCCTACCAAGGCTCTCGTGCCCCATACTTGCGCCACGCAGGCAGACGCTGGAGGAGTAAGGATAAAACGATAATAATAACGATGGGAAAAAGTAGCGGGAAAGAAGAGAGTTAAAAAAAAAAAACTTCATACAAGAAATGAGGATATATACAGCAACAACGAGAACTGCAAAAAAAAAAAAAAAAGAAAGAAAAATCTTCTTGGCATGTTTCCAGGCTCTCGTTCTAGCGCCCATCTTATGGCTGCGAACGCCAAACGAAAGCTGCTCAGGCTTGTGGCAAGCTCCTCCTGGCCCTCTTTTATTGTAAGCATAAAATAAAATGAATGAAAATCATCTTGTTGTTCGTATATTGCTCACGCGCATTGTAGCAGGGTCATTTTTTCACAGAAGTAGTTTCTGCTGTCATGGAAAGAAATGCTCGCAATGACTGCCAGATAACTTCCTGCGGCAGGAATGTGGAGTTGGCGCCTCTCGCGTCTACGGCAATAACATACTGACCAACATCGTAGCTTGAAAAAAAAGCGAAACAGTTAAGAAACTTGGTTAAATTAAGGTACATTACCACAAGTAACATAACAATAACAAGAGACTTGGTTACATTAAGTTAAATTACTACAAAATAAATTAAAGCAGCGTCCACTTTAGTGATGCATTCGCAAGGGCCATAGGTTTAAGATAGTTGTTTTAAAGCTGTGACGAATGGTCTTGATGATTCTAGAAGCTCCTTCCCACTTATTAAAATAGTAAC
Organism: Amblyomma maculatum; assembly: GCF_055883805.1. Lineage (NCBI taxonomy): Eukaryota > Metazoa > Arthropoda > Arachnida > Ixodida > Ixodidae > Amblyomma > Amblyomma maculatum. The sequence continues at coordinate 95,805,032 of NC_139345.1, forward strand.
AATTTTTTCGTTTTTTAATCACTGTAGTGCAGTGTAAGTATTTCTTAGCGCCGAATTTTTTTTTTTCCACTGTTACGTTTTGATAAGCTTATAATAACCATTTTTAATGCACTAGTAGCCAAATAAATAGAACGGCCGTGGCTGCTCGGAGTAGGTTTATTCCGTTTGGCACATCAAACAAATTTTCTGGTTGGTGAGGCAACGAGATTGACGAAAGATCGTTGAAATAACACTGTAAAACTCGTTGCGCCCACCAGCGTCGCAGCTTCCGCAGAAGCAAAAAAGAAAAAGAAAACACGTACTCGCTTCAAACCTACTAAGCACATGATATAGGCAGCTTATTCCAAGCCAAATAACAGTGTACTAATTGCAAATCCCAACTAATCACCGTTATTTAGTTGTATGCAGCTAAATTTTGCACCACAGCATAACGCCATAAATTCTTATATAACGTTCTTGGATATTCTTGGTTAATTCTTGGACAATTCCTTCCGTTAATAGATGAATTACGATTAATATTTCTTTACTACAGTATCAAGACATATATCGTCGGATGCTTACATCGAGTACGATTGCACTACACTAATTACAGTCATTAATTCAACTGTGATTAAGAATTGAATTTTATTTTACAACTTCATCGCGCATCGTTGAGAACGTTTGGACGAGCAGAATCCCAAAATAACGTACATCTACCGCTCGATGGTTTTGTGTAACCAGAGTTTCATGTAACCCATATAATATTTATTTCCGCATTTATAAAGTTCTTTACGCTAATAAGCTAATAACAAAACACCAAGACTTTATTTCTACAACCGAGAAAGTATGTAATTGTTCCTTTTATTGGTTATACAGAACAATTTAAGAATTTCAACAAAAAAGGTGGCCTTACTAGATACTCGTGGTAAAATTGGTCGACAAGGTGATGGTTGAGAACATGTCAAATTCAAAGAAACATTACTTGCTGCGCTCTCCAATTTGCGTAAACAGGCGCTTTATTTGCAATGTGAAGGACGCTAAACCCGTCTTACACAATGAAATCCGAGCTATGTAGAGGTTCCCGCTATTTAATGCCGAAGTAAGCAAGTATTTTGAACATTTGCCTAATATTTCGCTCCTTCGAGTAAAAGGTACCCATTTTTACGTTAATTTGAAAATAATTAGCTTTTCTGGGACCTGGATACGCTATTGAGACAGAAATATGTTTACAATCGAAGTTGTAAATTACGCTATAAATGGTTCGAGGTGAGGGCACAATCACTCTTCTTACTTGAGTCAGCTTCGCTTATCTCGCTTCGCATTGCTCAATCCTGGTCACTGAAAGGCACCTGATCATGCTGTGGGGAACCATGCATCCCGGTGGTTGCGGCAGTTACCCTTACCTAGACGCTGACACTCTAAATTATTTATTTTCCTTGAGGTATGTGAACATATTTAATGAGTGTGAAATTTCTCGAGAAAGAGCGGACAGGCTACTTAGCTCTCGCTCTGCCCAAAATATTAGGGCGAAAAAATGTAGGCGAAGTGTAGACAAATCTCGACGAAGGCGTAAGTTAGGTTGGAGCGATAATTAAGCCATTTACACTCTATGAAGCCTTCCAGAATTATGAAGGCACACAAATGGTCCAATGAACGCAGTGGTGCATAATGCAAAGCTTTTTTTCCCAAAATTCAATGGCATGTGATGATGCTAATAGTGACTGATAGCGAGATCGTGCACTATTTTAGGTCCTTCCTTGCAGAGCTCAAGTGGAGTAGGCTTGTGCATGGGGCATTTAGGGTACTAAAGTATATACCAGCTAGCGCAGTACTGATTTCAGGCGCAGTATCCTGAGTTTACGCGTCGAATGCTATCTGATGACTAAGATGATACACACAAATATGCCACGATTCCGCAGTAGATAGACAGAAATTCTACAAAACTTAAATCTGGTATGAGAGAGGAAAGGAGAGAGGAAGAAAAAAGGCAATAAAGCTACACTCTAGCGAGTACCTAAGTGATGGGCACTAAAATGGGTCTAAAAACGCGCTAAGAATTAGTGCAATGTAGTGAGAAGAAATTACCTGCCAAAGAAATAAAATCACTTTGAAAATATGATCTTCGAAAGGTTGCAGTCTACATTAGTACGATGTGAATGTCGTGGCACAATATGTATTAAGTACACGCCAAATCAAAATAACAGAAAACACAAGATGAGTGGGATTCGCTCAGTTTCGAAGGGACAGAAAGGTGGCGGGCGGACTTACGTGTTTTCCAATCCTCTTATTCAGCTCTGTTTGAGTGTGGTCCGGCACTTTGTTGCTTTACCTTCACTTCATATTACCGTTAGCGGACGCACTTCACCAGACGCATACTCCCCGGGTCCTATTCCTGTACGTCTTACTCTTACGTGTGGCATTCGCGTTTCGGATGGCCATTACTGACTTTCTCGTTACAAGTGCAAGCTGACCGTCGCCATATTCAGGAACAGTGTTGCGTGGCATATTAGCTAAGGCTAGGAGGGAAAAGGGATAAGACGTGCCTTAAACACCGCGCACGTGTCCCTGCGCCAAGTAGACCGACCTATAAATGAGCGTCTTCTTTCTCTCGTCTTACTCCGAAAGAACGAAACAATCGTGCATTTGGTGCCAACATTTCTTGATCGCCATTCCTACAGCGACCTAATGCGATAGTTAGTAGGGTTGGCCTACGGTGAGGTTTCTTAGCTAAGCACAACGACATAAAGGTGGAATCTTTTGTGTTAACATGTTGCGTCCGTAGTCACCGTCTTCAATACTCTATTCTGTAACGGAGTAACACATGCGATTCTGTCTTCCGGTCTTTGCAGCAGAGTTACAGAAAGGCTTCCGCCAGTACCATGAAAATAACAAAGTGCAGAGCGAGAGAAACATTAGTGAGCGTTTGCGTGATGACTACACGTGCACCTCCAGAATATTCGCTGTCATTACGGCAGGGTCACTGTGAGGGAACAATGAGAATTCCTGAGAGCGGACAAGGAAAGGTACTCCAGCACTCCAACGCATTCGGGCCGCAGATAAGGAGCTCGTGGAGCCCCGCTCGCATTATATCGCTCCCGAATAGGGGCTCGCTCTGCTCGTGAAGTGGAGGACGGTCTTTGTCGGCAGAGCGCGGCACGGGCAGCCTTAGCGGCGGATAATAACGGTTACAATAATGCGAAATGACGCGCCGGCTGCTTTTGACAAACGCGAATGATGTGCGCTGGGAGGCGTAACGCTAACGCAAACGGAGACATGCCAGCTAAAAGAAAAAAATTAAACACGAGCGACGCGTAAGAGAACGAGATCAAAGGAGAAAAAGGACATTACAATCTTCTCCGAGTTTTGTCCACGCTTGGTTTCTCGACCAAGGCAAAAAAAGGATACGCCAACAAAAGCAAAATGCTGGAAACTGACTCAGACATAACCCGCACCAAAGGAGGAGATGTTCCAACGCTTCCTTTTAAACAGAGGCAGCGGTGGCAAAAGAAGGATAGCTATAAAGGAGACTGCGAATTCCGGGAACAGACAGCTGCATAATGATAAAGGAAGCAAAGAGGAAAAAACAAAGGCATAGAGGGGCCCATAGAAAAGGACGGGACGTAGTAATAAAGGCAGAGCTTGAAGGGAGGAGTCGGGGCACTTTTTGTGAATATGAAACGAGAGGTCGTCTCCGGCGCTGCAGCTCTCACTAAGAGTCGAACGAGTGGCATCAATCTGAAAGTGTATAATGGGAATACTGATGTGAATAGATCCGCGTCGCGGTGTCCTCTGAGCTTTTGAGGAAGACGCCCCTGCGGCAGCGCCTCTCCAAGTCTGGTTTCCAGCAAGAGCAGAAAGCCTCATTTTTTTCCCTGTCCAGTTTTTACGAAATTTGTTGAACAGTGACATTGAAGCCTCTCTTAGGGCGTCCATACTTTGCAAGTCATAGCGTGAAGGTGGAAAGCCCTCACCAGTGAGGGGGCGGGGTGGATTGGTGCAAATTTTAATGGCTGGAAACATCCACGCTTGTTTCATAACCCTGTGCCAAAGTAGACGAATGTTGAGTCAGGGTTGTGTCTCAATTATATTATTACCAAGAAGACACTGAAGAATGGCCTATAGCGCACCCCAGGTGCTTTGAGCTTTCTTCGACGAGAGTCAGTAGTCATCTCAATGTGCCTCTGAGCAGCCTGACGACCAACACGCACAGTCTCCACAGAGCACCGTTTAAGCTCCACTTTCCCCACTTCATTCCGACGAAGCTAAGCTAATTTATCATCGAAATTCCCGGTCACCGGGATTGAAGTTAATTCTACTTCCGCCCGCTTGCTTGTCCTGTGTCGCGGTAATAAAACGTGCTACAACGTTTCCCTCTCGCTTCTAGTTACCACAACAACTGTGAACTATAGAAAACGAAATCATCATCGGGAAGATTATGAAAAGGAAGACATTAAAGAGCACGCGCTTCGGCAGTGACGTCTCGCGTGCAGCAAAAAAAAAAAAAAAAAAGAAAGCTGTGATTTTAGGCATACCTTTGAAACCTAATAAAAGAACAGCTTCATATTTTAATCGACCTAAAACTGCGTACAAAAATATCAGTAGGTCGCATTTACTTTTCACATACTAAAAAAGCAGGCTTCTGTTTTCTATTACTGACAGAATGGTCTTCTGATTATTTCCATCGTGTTCATTAGGCCAAAATAGACTCGAAAGCTACGTATTTATAGAAAACAGTTCAGGACCGTACGCACTTAGCATCGAGTTAGACCAGTCATGACTGTTTTATGCGCTAACAACTCCAATGGAGTAAGGTTACCGAGTGGGGTAACAGAATGAACCGCCTTTCCCCACGGACTCTGCGACGTCCCTTCATCTCGGCGGATTAAACGCAGAGAGTTTATCATTTTCTTAACGACGTCCAACGCGCAGAAGTCAGACCTCTCAAAGAGAACTGCTAAACCAACTGAGGACGGAAAGAATGATTGCTCTCCGAAGCAGTTTATTCTTTCCCGCAATTGAGTAAATTCATTACAGAAAGGCCTAGGGGAAAACTCTGCGAACCACCGTCGGCACTCGTGCGGAAGATGACTGCAGCAGTGCGAATTGGCGCTTGCGACATGTCTAGGTCTGCGGGTGACGTCAACAGGAGCACTGCTTTGGTATGTGCGAATTCCTTTTCCTCCGCCGCTTAGACCCATGTTAGTAGCGCAAACTATTAATCGGGCTTCTGGGACTTACTTAAACGGCAGCTTTAGCAACGTGAGGGCAAAGAATGTGTGCCGACATTCTTATCTCTAACTTCTCCTGAAACCCGCCGGATGGCTTCAGAAGGGTTCACGAAAATGTTTGCAAATTTCCTGTCCGCCGCAGGGACTCCGAGGCTGCCTGCGGCGGGGTCATCGTAGAGACCGAAACAACCCGCGCTAATGACGATGACGGCTTGGCGCCTAGCCAGTTGGAAAAGTAGACCTCGCCATTAGGCGCTCGTTAAAGCGTGGATCCACTCGAATGATCAGGTCGGAGAGGGCGACCAGGACGGCGAGAGTACGCGGGCCACGTCGATAGCCGTGCCGTAAGGGCGCATTGTTATCAGGAAACGTGTCCCGCTGGCAAACATTTCGACAAACAGATTACTCGGCAGCACAACTCTCGAGAGTGTTGCCTTGCGTAAGGGGCAGATGATGATTCGAACGACGGATTTATTGGAGGTGTGGGAGCGAACTTTTTCGTCCACGCAACACCTCTGCGACATTGCCTAGTTCTCCTCTTTGGTGAAGTTGCATCAGCACAGGACCATTTCGGTAGTGACATTAGGAAAGCAGTTTACAAAAGTGTGGCACGCTCTAAGTATCGAAACACTTTCTACAAGTGCACCAAATACCTCAGATATTGTTTTTTTTTCTTCTCTCACTCATGAAAGCATTCGTTTCTAAGAACGCGTCGACGAACACTTGGAGCTTTCTAAGATCCGCTTCCGGCAACTCAGGCGTTCCGGTTGGAACCCATCAAAAGGCAGACAAATTTCCGGGCAGCAAATGGGCCACTTTAAGCCATTAAACCTCCCTGCCGGATACTGAAAGGAACATCTTCGACTGCGAATGTTTTCTAAACAATAAAATTGCTTCTCTCACATGGCGACTTCCACCGCAAATATTTGCAGTGTTTTTTTTTTTTTCTGTGATTTTTTCTGGGGAATCCCGTAAGCCCTAAAAATACTCGAAGAAAAGGAAGGAAACGAAGGTGAAGCTTTTAGGCTTAGGAATTGTCTTACCGTTGGCGCCCAAGTCGATCGTAACTTGTTCAAACTACTCGACGCTTCAACACCGGGCTCGGATTCCACCAAAGGCACGTGTACAGATTTTCTTCTGCATTTTTATCAGCTACAAATGCTTAACTAATAGGGTAATCAATAAATTCTTGCTCACGGACACCACGAAAAAAATATAGAGAATAAGTGCTACTGTTTCGGCAGCGTATGCGTGAGCATTAGCGTTCTCCATTGTGGAGAAGTCATTGACGCAGACATGTCGCAATCGCGCGAGCGGGTGGCGTGATATAGTCTGCTAACCACCGCGTTACACGTGTCCCTCGCTCCATTTTCGTGCTGAAATCCTCTCCAGTTTGACCGTCCGTACTCTCTCCACCCATCACCTCTCAGCTTCTCTTGGTCTTCCAAAGTCAACTTCCCTCTGGCCGCTATTATGAATTAATGCGCAGAGGAAGATTTTTCTCTCTCTCTCTCCACATCGCCACGTGCCAGTGAAGGTTTCAGATGGATGGAGAAATTTTTAGAATATGAGGCTTCCAGCGAAAATACGTAAAAAATACATGCCCCTTTGCTTTCATTTGTGTGTGTGAGGTTAAGAAGTTCGCAGGGCTCAAGTGGATGCAACTCGCACAAAACTAGGTTAATTGAAGGAATATGGGAGAGGCCTTCGCTCTGCAGTGGGTATAGTCAGGTTGATGATGATGATGATGACGTGTCATTGACCTTTCGCTTCCTAGTTATGCTGCAAATCAGAGGGCTTAAAACCACTTACTCAGAGGCGTGAGATGTCGTTATTTGTACCTGGAAAATGAAGTTCAGTCAATGTACTGCGACGAAAGGGCCAATTGAGTTAAGATTCCAAAACGGCTGACATTTTCAGAAAAAGTGGTAGTTGTGCACTTAACGACAACCTCTGGACAGTTCTATAATATTTCTACAGCCCGGCTCTTACAGCACTAAAGAGTCAACAAAAAGGTCCGCCCACTGACCGCCGTGAGATGGGATGCAGAACTATACATCGAGCACGCGGCATAACAGAGACTTCAGGAGGAAGAGATGTAGGAAAGCGCTGAAACTTCGAGTTGTAGAAAACACCTTTCACCAAATCGGCACAAAAACAATTATTACAGTTGCAATCACGATAAAATAGAGATTTTAAGCTAATTTGTCACCGGCACCTTACATTGCTTCCACGTTTTGTTATCCTTCTTTACACGTTTCGAAGCTCTTCACATTGCTCTCCAGTTAAAGAAAAAAAAATTGTCTATCTCTTGCGTGACTAGTTAATGTGGAGCATCACTTTCCTTATGGCAACCAAGAAACGGGCTTTCCTTGTTAGCCGTCTATGACGGAGTCCTTACGAACCCTCAATACCAGAAAGTCTCGACACATGAGAACAATTGTTCTATTTGCTTTATACAGATTCATAGCTTAAAAGCTGTGATAGGAATATTTGCTCCACGGCTAAAAAACAAACTTTGTTGCTTAGCTACTTTTGTAAATTCCTGATATTTTGCCAAAACCTAGTTGCTGACCGCATAGATGTTAGCTCAAGCTTTTAGAGGTTTCTATTCTCAAACACCTGTGACAGATTTTCTCTTCTTGGGCTCCAAGATTACCTCGGAAGGAGACTGCAGCCATGAAATTAGGAGACGCCGGCTTCTGGGAAAGAGAGCAATGGTTAGCCTTGACCGCCTAGTAAAGAGCAGAGACATTAATCTGCCAACCAAGATCCGTATAACTCGTGCTATGGTCTTTCCAGTTGTGATATATGGATGCGAGAGTTGGACTGTGAAAAAGGCTGACCGCCGAAGAATTGACGCGTTTGAATTGTGGTGCTGGCGAAGACTCTTGAGAGTTCCTTGGACTGCGGGAAGATCAAATCAGTCGATATTGTCGACCATAAACCCTGACTGCTCATTGGAGGGTCAAATTCTAAAGTTAAAGCTCAGCTACTTTGGTCAACTGGTGAGAAGAGAGGAGTCGCTGGAGAAAGATTTGATGTTGGGAAAGGTTGAGGGTCGCCGGAGAAGGGGTAGGCAGCGAACGCGATGGTTAGATGGCATCCTCGAGGCACTGCAGATGAAGTTATGTGATGTTAGGAAGATAGTGAGAGACCGGAAAGTGTGGCGTGACATGGTCCATGGGATCACGAAGAGTCGGATACGACTGAACGACTGAACTGAACTGATTCTCAAACACAAACCGCATGTACAATAAAAATATATTTAATCAGGAGCAGTTATACGAATTTTCTTCGTTTAAAGTGATTAGATCTAGTCATAATTCTTCTATATATGGCATAATATCCCAAGCAGGAAGCAAAAGCTGCGCTGTTGGCATTTCGATGCCGGTACAGCGCTTATACCGGCTACACCTGACATATCCCGGTGTATGAATTCATGACAACGTAAATAAAAGTGCTGCCTCGTTAGGGGCTACTTATAAAGCAAATTAGAAGATAATTTTACGAGTTGTTACGCGCGCTGAGCAAAATATTTCCTGTAAAAGACACAATACAATGCTCTCCAGAACATTGCAGAAAGTATAGCTACCAATTAACATGGTGAGTCGAAGGCAAATTTTGTAGAATTGTGAACTAGCTTGGTGAAATTGATGAGCGTGACTAGTACGACTCAAACAAGAACATAAACTGCAAGAGTCACGTGATAAAACTTGGACCTTTTTGCTTGAATAAATTAACCACAACTACTCGAAGGTACCGAGTTTTCAGCAAGCAAGGTGAGGGTGGCTAAATGATCGTCAGAGCATTGTGTAGTTATTTATTAGTTGCACATAAACCCAGTGTCATTGGCATTGTCATACTGCTTTCTAATCCTGCCTCCGCTCCTCTCTGGACTCTTAATTATTACTCAAATCAAAGCCGACATGTAAAATAGAGTTCACGTATTTATTAAGATCGTTCAAGTCTTCTACCCACAAAATTGCCATTAAATAGTAGCTGGCAGCAAAAATAAACGCTGAAAAAACATGTGTTTTCAGAATTTACTTGCATTACAGACGATTATGAGGTTGTTTTCCTGCAAATTAATGACGTCGTAGTTGCCACTTGCTACCTCTCTCCGGATGGTTCTGTCTCCGAAATTCTTGTGTTCTGCGATCTTAGATACTTTTTTGTCATTTGTTAACCAAAGTAGCTACAATGTGATACTTGCCGATGATTTTAATGTTCATATGAGCAATAATAGCCCGAAGAAAATAGATTTTGAAAATGTGTTGGTATCTAACGGTTGTATAAATCCCCTAGCCTGTCCCACTCGAATAACACTGCCAACGCAAACAATTCTATATTTGGTAATAACCAATTACGAACAGAACCTTGTTCCCGCTGTTGTTGTTAATTATGCAATTAGTGACCACTTGCCTGTGTGTTGTAGCATAAGAATCGGTAATCGGGCAAACCTCCACCACAAAGTGCCTGCTATTTATAAACCTGTTACACCCACCCTCTTAGAAGCTTGCCACAAGGAGTTAGAAACAGTCTGTCGGGATAATGTCCTTCAAGCAGCAGACGCCAATGTGGCTTATGACCCTTTTTAAAGCTCGTTTCTTTTGTTTTACCAACGTCATTTTGTTTTAAACGCTGTAAGGCAGACAGGAGTTGTCGAAAACCTTGGGTGACAAAGGACCTATTGAAGAAGATTGAAAAAAAAATAAATAAATAAAGCATCTTTTTATGAAAATCCTCCTATCTCGTGCTCGCTGCGTTCAAGAGATTTCGCAATGATTTCTAAGCAGTTGAAGAAAGCAAGAGACCTCTACTATCAAAACGTTCAGTTATAGCGGAAAACGCACCGACCTAATATAACTACCTAAATGCGCTCATGGGCCGAAGTCAGAAAAAGGAAATAGTTGATGAAATTCTTTGTGAATGACAAAAGGTGAATGGAGAAGCAATGGTTAATATTTTCAATAATTACTTTGTTCACAAAAACTTAAATACAACGCAGACAGTATCCTATAATACTTTAGGAAACGAAAACTTAGTACCCTATTTTTCGAATCAACAGATGCAAATGAGGTGTGTTCTGTTTTCTTGAGTTTAAATAATCCTCATACCAGTGATGCTGACGGTATACAAATAAGACCTGTGAAGTATAGCATACGTATACACAGCCCTATTTCGGCGAATATATTTAATCTTAGTATTTCTACAGGTGTTTTTCCTTTCCTTATCACCTTTTTTTAAAAAAAGGTGATAAGAGTGTCTTATATGCGGGCCGGTATCATTTCTTGTTCTTTTCTGAAGAAATAGAGAAAATTACAGTAAATCGTATATCGTGCTTCTGCAGAAAACATAATCTTATCATTACCTCACAGTATGGCTTTAGAACGAACAGGTCTACAGAGTTAGCTTTGCGGGACCAAGTGGAATATATTCTACAAAAGTTTGAAAACAAATGCATCATTATAGGCATTTTTGTTGAGTTCACTTAGGCTTTCGATTATATGAGTTATAACGACTAATTTGAAAAACTGAATCATTATGGAATACGTGGACTTGTTTTGGCACTGTTGAAGAGCTACCTGTCAAATAAGTTTCAATGTGTTGAAATGAATGGATTCGCGTCTAGCAGAAAAAATAATATTTGGGGTGCCACAAGGTAGTATTTTAGGTCCTGTGTTGTTTAATTTATATATTAATGATAGTTACGCGGCGGCAGGCCGATGAAACAGGAGAACAGAGGACAGAAAGATCTTCCATGACAGTGAGATGATGTTTAATGAAACGCTGCCGGGCCTAACAGGGGCGCTCCTGTCCGCGCAACTGCCCGCTTCTTCATACTTGATATCGTCCGTAACATGACCCAGGGCCAACGAGCGATCGTCCGGATAGTGGACGGGGAAGTGTACGATTTTTATTATCCAAAAGCATAGTGATTGGCGTCTGGATGCTTGAAGAAGAAGGGGAAGAAGGAAGAATAGAACGGCTTGCCGGCAAGATGACTCCCGATGAACCTTGGCCAAGGACACTCTCGGGCCACAGGTTCCCACGACTCGATGGTGGAGGCCAAGGCACGCACCGCATGGAAAAGGCAGGGGATGGTGTCTTGAAGTGTAGCGGTGTCTTGGGTCGGGGGGGTTTTTGGTCGGTACATCAGGTCAGTGGGGTCACATATGGTCGTTCGGGTCTCTCCTTGTGTCTTGTGGTCATGTGTGGCCGCCTCGGGTCAGTCTCTCCTTCAACGTGTCTTGTGGTTGGGGCGGGGTGGACGGGGCGGAGTAATGGCAAGGTCTTGCTAGGTCCGGCAGGCTAGGGAACAGCCATGCGATGCATCCTAACATTTCGCCGACGGCGCAAGTATTCGCAGGGCGCCGAAGCACCGGACCAGGATGAGGGGGTGATGAAGTACCTCGTACCTCCAATCAAATTGTTACGCGGCGACAGGCCGATGAAAACAAGAGAACAAAGAACAGAGAGATGTTCCATGACAGTGAGTTGACGTTTAATGAAATGTTGCCGGGCCTAGCGCGAGCGCTCCTGTCCGCGCCACTGCCCGCTACTTCGTCCTTGATATCGTTCGTAACAATACTGTACACATTTGTTCAGACATTAAGTTCATTATATACGCCGATGATACGAGTGTCTTGGTATCTGAAGCTGAGGGAATCCTTAAAGCGAACAGTTTTTTTCGTAAATTAGACTCCTGGGCTTGTAACAATCAACGGAAAATTAACGCGAACAAAACAAAAGTAGTTGTTTTTCGAACAACAGGAAAACAAGTTTCGTTACAGGAAAATAAGATTTAGGTCTGAACCGATAGACGTGGTAGACATTGTTAAGGCTCGGGGGTATATTATGCGAAGCATATTAACGTAGGTGTCACAAGCTGCCTCACCTATTATACAGCGGAAGATGCGGGAGCTTATGGCTGGAATATAGAGCGAAATTCACGGGACTCCGTCGCTCCTCTGGACAAGATTCGACAAGCCGATGGGGCAGTGACCGCCTGTCCTTGACGCGGCTGCTGCGTAGTCGGCCGAGGGTATAAAATAACCGACAGCAGAACGCCCTCACCAGTGCGTTTGGGAAGATTCAAACTTCCGGCCACTCCGCGGTGCTCCGAAAGCGTATTGTGTTCTTCGGGCCCGCGATCGACGCATCGTCCTCTGCACCTGTACGGCCGCCGCTACCGAGCAACACAGCCTTCGACGCCTCAGCAAACAAGAAAGACGTGAGAACTTCGGACTGTTGTTCAATCGAACATTATTTTCGCTTTGTTAACTTTTGACCTGACTTAGTAGTATTTTACGCTGTGTTCTTATGTAACTTTTGCTCATACTTATAATATCTGAAATACCTGCTTTATTATCTTTATAGTCTTCATATTTTTATCACAGTGTTTTGTTCATTGTCGGGTTATTTTTTTTTCTCTTATCATTTATTTCTTCGTCTTTATCAATATCTTGTCGTGACGTTGTATTCTCTTTCATTGTACTCTATTATTATCAGTGTAATTTTGGTCTGCTATTTATAAACCTTTAATTGTTTGTAAAAGAAAGTGACCTATTTGTACTTATTCCTCAATCACACACCGACACACGTGCTTCACGGGTTGACCGGCCTAACTTTTAAATGTGTTCACAACCCTCATAGAGGAACGACGAGTAATCGTAAAGAGGATCCCGCACCTCTTGTGACCGTAAAGGCGGGGGTTTGTGACAGTAGGTTTCGGGCCTTCGCGCGACGCCCGGCGGTGGCCACCATTGACCCTGAAGTGGGATCACGTGACATGACGTCACGTGATGACGTCACACCGGCTGCAGATGGGGCCTCATATCGCGCCGTCGGTCGCCTCCCGGCGGTGGCCAACACTGACCTTGAAGTGAGATCACATGATGTGACGTCACGTGATGACGTCACACCGGCTGCAGATGGGGCCTCATATCGTGCCGTCGGACGTCGCCCGGCGGAGGCCTCCACGCTTCGGTTCGCACCGTCGCGCGCGACGCGGCGGCGGCGCCACCATCGCTGCATCACGTGATATGTGACGTCACGCCAGGGATGAAGCGGCGCGGGCCCGCCGTCGCGTCAGTCTCTGTGTCCGCCAGCGCGCCAGCGTCTTTGCGCCGGGCGTGTGTGCGGTCAAGATGCCTACGACGATTAACCTAAAACCACGTCTCCGTTACTTAGCCCCATCCAAACTGAGGCAGCTGCTTAACATGCTTCGCATCCGCTGGGCTTAACCTTGATAAGCCTCCAATTTTTTTTTTACTTCAACATTACAATGGGATAATGGGATGATCATATTAACAATGTAATAAGTAAATTGAGTTGTATAACGGAAATTTTAAATCGCAACCGCTATACTCTCCCGAAGAAAGTTAAACTCATGATGTACAATGGTCTCTTTACCTCCTACCTGAATTACTCTCATTTACTTTGGGGAACTGCAACAAAAACAAACCTACTGCAGTTACAAAGGCTACAGAAAAAGATATTCGAATCACTGCAGATGTAGAATACAAAGCACCAACTTCTCATATTTTTTCATCGCTTAATGTGCTAAACATAAACAGTATAAGGTGTGCCGCCAGCACCGTTTGAGTATCCAACGAAACAGTTCGACTTGGAAGAAATTGCAGAACTATGCCCTAACAATCCAGTTTACAGAACTCAAATTCCAGAACAATGGAATGTTCCAAAAAGCCACAAAACGTATGGACAACAAATGCTTCGTAACACACTTCCGCGATTATTGAATACTGTATAAAATGATGGCATTGACATATTTATTATATCTCTATCATCAATGAAAATATATTTCACAACATAATAACTTATATAGTTTTCAGAACGGTACTTTATTAACGTTAATTATGCTGAGTATATTACCAGGTGCACGTTGATTGTCTGTTTTTTTTTTTTTTTTTTTTTTTTCAGTGTATTGTCTGATGTGCATTTTTTTAACACTTGCAACCTTTTTGTGCCCACTTTCATTTCATCCTGCTGCTGTACACGCCCAGGGGGCCGAGGACTTCTCAAGCCGCAGACACGGCATTTCCCGCGGCCTCCTTCCACTTCTTTGCGGTGAATAAAGTGCCCATGATTGATTGATTGCTTTATTTTGGTTTATGGGATTTAACACCTCAAAGCGATTAGGGCAATGAGGGATGCCGTAGTGGACGGCGCCAGACAGTTTCAACCACCTGGGCTAAGATTCTTACCGTGCACTGGCACCGTGCAGTATACGAACGCTTTGCGCTTTGCCTCCATTGAATGAGATAGCAATGAAGCTCACTGATCGTGCTGTTATTTTATCGGCTTCGCTCGCGTTGTCAGCGCGTTATAAAACTCTCAGACTTCCAACAAAGCAAAGGTTTATTTGCGTACAACTCCCATTTTACATCAGCATATGCTTGAGCTCTAGCAGTAATTCTTCTCTGCGATGGACGCATGACTGCACGTTTATTTCTATGTTATTTTTTTGTATAGGAATCATGCTTTCGTGACCGTTTGCAATCAAGAGGGCTCTTCCGGATCCTCCTCGTTTCTTCTCAACCTTAAAACGGAGTTCGTGCCCTTGCGCAAGATAAACTAGGCATTGCGCAGACAAGTAATGGCAGAGAAACAGCAGGTGGTAATGATGCCTTCTTTTATTTATTTTTTTCCTTGGAACAAAAGCGTCGCTTGCGGACAAAACTGAAATTGCTTTAGTCACGCAAGAACACCCTAACAACTTCACTTCTGCAGCGTCATTGGACAATTCAAACGTTGAACAGATAAAAGGCACAAGCGGTGTTTATACCGCTCTGTCTTCACCAGCTTTCTTAAAGAAACTTTCGTTGTCTCTTGGATTCAAGCTCCGTGTACATTTTGGGGGCTAAAGCAGTTCTTCATAACAAAATACTTTATTATCGCACTAAGACTATGAGCGATTCCTTGCTTCGTGAGGGGACAATTTTGTGCGGAATCGTTCTCAAAGTCTGGCTGAGCAGCAATAATTGGGCTCTGGTAATTGCGGCTCCGTAGAAACAACTTGGAAGCATCTGCTTTAAAACCAATGGTTCTGATAAAAAGTATATGTAGGCTTTCGAGAACCAGTACTTAGCGTGACTTGAGCTGCAATAGCAGGTAATTCTTTTTATCAGTGGTAACGAAACGTTCGGTGCCTTCTCGAGTTCTCGTGCTTTGCCATTTTATCTGTGCTGATGATTGGTTTCCACTCAAGAGATGATTTCAGCATGCCTTATTTTTGCAGGTGCCCACGCTTCGTTCTGATCATTCTTTCTTAAAACCGGCACGGCTGAGTACAGGGAGCAAGGAAGCCACTTCTGGCAAGGATGGCCACCCTTATTTCGTCGTTGCATCTGTTTGTAGCACTCGGTAAGAGGCAGTTCACACACTTCACTGTCTCTTTCATTATCAAGGGCGGCGAAGAAAATCGGCAGGGATACCTTTCACACCGAAGCGCTTTCTCATCCGGCATGTGGCAGAGCAACATGTGGGTCTGGCAGCGGCATTGCAAACGGCTCATGGAAACACGTGTGCTTCCTTTTGCAGATAGTCGCAAGTGTCGCTGGCGCGTACTTCCTGAGCAATGTTCCCTCTTCAAGATTCCTTCACGGGAACTGCACCCTCACTGGCCCTCAATTCAGTAATTGCTGTCAACCGACAGATGGCAATGCATGCGTAGCCTCAACTGCCTCCGATCTTGCCTGCCTCGACCGCGCATGGCACAACACCGGAACGTCATCGACAGGAATCCGACGGGACATAAAAACGACGCACCGGCCAATCCTCTTCAGTGGGTCTGGCAGCGGCATGATAAACGGTTCATGTAAACACGTGTGCTTCCTTTTGCAGGTAAGCCACAAATACGCTTTCGAATGTTATAGGAGCGATAAGCGTTTCTTGTTGCTGCTGCCACACCCTAGGCACTTTGTGTGTATTTTTTCTTGCGCGCTGCATTCCTTACGAATTTTGTTGCAACTGTCCGGATATGTCGAGACCAATCCAGGCGCCAAGCCAGAGGAAATGCTAACAGAACTGCTAGCCGGACAAGCACGAATCAGCGAAGAGCTTTCCGCGCTCCACTCTAGAATGGCTTCTTTTGAGCAGCGTATTACCAACATCGAGGCGTTGGCTTCAACTGCAAACAACGCTCTTCAGCGCGTTCATGATCTCGAAAAAACTGTTGAGACCCGTCAATATGTCATTACCAAACTTGACCGCAAAAGCGATGACCTGGATAACAGATCACGTAGTAATAACTTAATCATCTACGACTTGAAGGAACCATCAAACGAAACGTCTGAGGAGCTGTCAGCTTCTGTATCGGAGTTGCTGTCTTCCAAACTTGGAATCCAATGTGAAGGTATTGAACGCTGTCACAGGCTTGGCATCCAAAGGAAGGAAAAGACGCGACCTGTAATTTTTAAACTGTTAGACTTTAGAACCACGCTTTCCATTCTCAAAAACGCCAGAAAACTAAGAGGTCCTGATACGTACATTAGCGAACCCTTTTCTGCGCGTGTACGAGAAATTCGAAAGGCTCTCTGGGACAACTCTGTTTGATATCCGCAAGGAAGCAGATAAGTATAGATTGCAGTATGATTTCCTGATAGTCGACAGTGTTCGTTACACTTGGGATGATGCTTGAAAAAGGATCATCAAGGCTACAGTGTCTAGGGACACAGAGTGACTCGGTAATGAGCAGAAACTAACTCTTTTAAATATAAATGCTCGAAGCTTGCTTAACAAGATTGAAAATTTCAATTGGCTTGTATAGTGCTACAGTCCGTCAATTATTTGCGTAACAGAAACGTGGTTGAACAACACCATATCAGATGTAGAATTTTTGCCTTCAGATTACTCGGTTACCAGGAACGACAGACAGTTTGCTGAAGGCGGAGGCGTAGCTCTGTTTATTAGAAAAGGAATTGGCATTTTTATACTGGCAGAACTTCCGAATACCCAGTCTGTTTGGTGCCGGATAAACATTTCTAGTTTCCTGACAGTTGTGTGGACTGTATCCCGCCCGCCCGGTTCTGAAAACGTTATCTCGCACATTGCAGAATGCATAGCGGAACACAGGCTCCACAATTATAACATGATTATTGCAGGTGATTTCAATACTCCTTGTATAGATTGGACCTTGCTAACTGCAACAGGTCGTGATAAGGCTGTTTGTGATATTCTAATTATTATGGCTGTATCATTTGATTTAACACAAGTGGTTGAACGTCCAACTCGAGTAAACTGTGTTCTTGACCTTGTTTTTGTTAACCGGCAGCTGCTACAGTAACGGCTTTCAGTGTGATTCAGTCGAAGGTCTGTCAGATCACAAGGGTGTTTTCATGCAATTTAACGTGGTCTGCGATCCCCATAGACCAAAATTCAATATGGTTAAAGATTTTAACCGTGCAAACAACCTTGCAATTGTTGAATTGCTGGATTCGTCTTTCGGAGATTTCGTAACAGGCAGTGAAATGTGCGGTGTTGATGCTTTGTTAGAGCAGTTTCCTAATTTAGTATATAGCTGTGTGCGTCAGTTCGTCCTCCCAAACTGTGTGAAACATAACCCGAAGCATCCATGGCACACAAAAGACATAATTCACCTCATAAGACGCATCAAGCGCATGCGCAAGCGCAACCGGTCACGAGACGTAAGCCGAGATTCACAACTTTCTTTACTCAAGTCTGAACTGAAGTCAAAAATGACAGAAGCTTAACACTTTTACTTCAACACAACACTGGCAGTATGCATGAAAGAGAACCCATCGAAATTTTGGAAAACAATATTACCCTCTTCTTTTGACTATATATCCTTCATTATCAACGATATGCCTTGACTGATCCCTTAACCACTTCTGAAGCCTTTAATAGCTACTTTCATTGTCTTTCATCTTGATGATGGTACCAATTCTCCTTTTATTCACAGCTCCAAACACGAGTTACCCAGCCTCGAAGTAAGTTATTCCGGGGATCACAACCTGTTATTAACAATTGATACAACTAAGAGTGCGGGACCAAACGCTATACCTAATATGTTCTTAAAAATGTACTCAGAATGGAGTGCTCGTTACCTTACAGTAATTTTCAATAGATCATTGAACACATCCTCCGTACCCCAGGCTTGAAAAATTGCCGATGGCATCTCGGTGTTTGCATATGGCGATAAACAACAAATAAGTAATTACCGACCGATCTCCCTAATTTCCACTTGCTGCAAACTACTTGAGCACATTATGTACAAACACATTATTCAGTACCTAAGTTCTCATAACCTACTCTCACACTGTCAGCACAGTTTTCGATCTGGTTTTTCCACTGTTACTCAGCTCATTGAATTTACTCACGACACAGCTTCCACATTAAATAGCCACGATAAAATTATTGCAATATTTATAGATTATCACCAAAGACTTTGGCATGGTTTGCCATAATAAGCTTCTTCGTAAACTGCGTACCATATGTAACGGAAATAAGTTATTTGACTGGATAATCGACTACCTATTCTTAAGATCCCAGCTTGTCACTTTCAACCACACACAGTCATCATCAGTCACTGTAACTTCAGGTGTGCCCCAATGATCTGTGCTTAGGCCTCTATTATTTATAATTTTCATTAATGATGTAGCAAATGTTAATAATGACACCACAGTAAAGTTACGCCTATATGCCGATGACTGCGTGCTTTATCGCAGCGTTGCTAACGTCCCGGGTCAGCAGGAACTAAACAAAGTATTTTTAATTGTAAGGCATGGCAAATGAAAATTAATTTCACTAAAACAGTTGCGATGACCTTCAGTAACAAAAAGAATCATCTGCATTTCACACACAGTAGCAATGGTAATTGCTTGACCCATGTCAGCTAGTTCAGATACCTGGGTGTTACGTTTTCAAGTAACTTAGAATGGCATTAATAATATTAATTACTGGAAAAGCACTTCGCAAACTTGGCTATCTCAAACGAACCTTAAAAAATGGCACGAAGGAATGTAAATGAACTGCTTAAAAATCACTAATTCGGCCGATCCTGGAGTACACCTCAATTGTTTGGTCCCCTCATCACGTTGGCGACATTGACCGTTTAGAATTAGTTAAAAAAAAGCAATTCAATTCATCTTCGCCCGGTACGATCGCTACTTTTCGCCTTCTTCACATATGCAAACCTTATGATTGCAAAAGAACATAGGCGCACACGTAAACGCATCATCACGCTGCACAAGATCGTTCACACATCATGTGACATCAGGGCACCCTTCTTATTTGTGCCCTCAAGTGCATGTGCAATCCGACGGAACCACGAATTAAACATTGTCCCTTTCAAACCTTGTATAGATAGCTTTAAATTTTCTTCTTTTTTTTCTTCCACTAACTATTGAAGTTTGGAATCGATTGGACGGCCCACTTCGCTCATCGTCAATTGAAGAGTTCGTTGTTCAGTTGCCTAACAATTTGACCTGTTGATCTGTTTTGAATATTTATATGCTTTCTATTTTTATGTTACTGATGTTATTTGTTTCTACCATTGTATTTACTCATTCCTGATTTGTCTCCCCTCCGAGATAGCAGTATTTGTAAATAAAATAAAAAAAACGCGAGGGAGTGAGCGTGCGTTCAATGCATACTCACGCGTGAGATCGACGAGCACGGCCGACTCGAAGGGCCCGCCGATGAGGTTGCTGGTCTCGCAACTGAGTTCCATGAGCAGGTCGTCACGCGTCAGGGTGTCAATGACGATGGAACTGCGCACCACGCCGTCCAGGTCCCGAGAGCCCAGGTCCGTCTCGCGCATGAGCTCGGCACCGTCGCGACGCCAGGTCACAGTGGGCACCGGTACACCTGCGCAGAGAGGAGGTCCGACCGGATACCTTTTTGAGACGGGTACTTTTTTTTTATATCTGCGCCAAAGGATCAAGTTAGTGAGAAGAGTTTGATTGTCACGCAAATGTTAGCTCGAAAATAACTCACAAGGGTACTTTAAGGAGTGGACTAAGAGTATCACGATGAGAACAAGGCACTGAGAGCTCTCCAACCACATCGGCATCTGAAAAGATCACTGTGAAAACTAGCGAAGTTCTTATTCGCGAAAAAGATTTTGTCGAATTTTGCAATCCTAAGCGCACAAAACTGTATTAACTGTTAAGCGTAAATCTACAAAAAAGCAGCATTCATTCATGACGGTCGACGCCTTTATTCTGTACAATTTTGATCGCGCATAAATCAGCCAGACCGGAGTAATAATTGCGGTTGGATTTTTGGCCCAGCTATCTATCCTCAACAGTGAATTTATTTCCATAATTATATATTATTATGTAGCAGGAGCTCGTGTGAACTGTAACGGATATAAAATTGTAAAGAATGAATACCACATCTGGTACATTAAACCCAACTTGAGATCAGCGAGCGGTTGGCATTATCCTGAAATTTCATCCTAATTAACTTCTAGTACCTGGTCGATGGACGCTTGCACATCCACTTTTATATGAACGAAGTTTTCCAGCAATTAAAAGTTCACTTTGCACGTCACAATTAAGACGCGAAGATGGCAATGGTCGCATATGACTCTAATTGACGAAAAGCGGGGAAAGCTAATCTGGGATCTTGATTGCAAAATATCGGGTTTCGACGGAATAAGTGGCTGATGCGTTCGATCGCAAACGTCCCACTTAATGAAAGAACAAGAACCCTCAGGGGTCGTGAAAACGTAGAGATGAAAATATAGTATTGAAAGCAGTATTCGAAAAATGTAAGGTAATCGCACCGACCGAACAAATATTCTCACAATGGCTGGGATTCTACTCCTCTAAGCTAAATACGCTAAATATACTGGGCATGAGAGATGCTTGCAGAGAAATAAACAGCACGGGCAGCATACCGAAATAAATAAGAGAAATCATTAAGGTCAACCCGATTCCGAAAAACATGCATCCGAAAATACACAAGGCCAGAAGAGAGGCAAGATCCGAGGCACACGAAAGAAGCCTCGCAGGAAAAAAAAAAAAAAAAAACATATTGTACGTCGACGCGACCACATACAAAGAACAACGCGGAGCGGTAGCCATTGTGGTTGATCACCAGCTTGAAGAAGTCAACTGCGCCTCGATCAAGAGCAACAACATTCTCGAGGCTGAGGAAGCGTCAATCGCTCTCGCTATCACCCACCAGGGTGAGGCTACCACAAAAATAATTACGAACTCGCAAGAAGCATGCAGAAGGTATAGCAGCGGACGCATATCCACTGTGGCCATCCGCATACTCAAGGCAAGAAAAATCAGCTTTTCGATATGCTTCATAACGTGGACACCAGGCCATGAGACTGTCAAAGGTAACTAACGTGCCGACGCCAATGCCCGAGCATACGCCAACCGGGGGGCTCACAACGACGGGGAACCGGACGCAGTCACTAGACGCTATGGAGGCATCATTGAACATCAAAGAGCCTTAAGGAGGATCTATCCACCTCCCCACGAAGACCTCAATAGAGAGCAGTCGGTTGCCTGGATACAGCTACAGGCTAACACATACCCCAATCTGAGTCTACTCAGTAAAATCCACCCCACTACATATGAAAATGAATGCCCACTATGCGGAGAACCCCCTACACTCTACCATGTTACATGGGCCTGTCAAGAAACGCAGGTAGCACCAATAAACACCACACCAACACCGGAGCAGTGGGAGGCTGCGCTGTGCTGCTCGACGCCTGACGACCAGCTCAAGCTGATTGACAGAGCGCGCAAGACGGCAAAGGCCACTGGGGCCCTGGACTGAGGGCCCCACCAACGCCGGGAGAATTCCCTTTGTGTAAATGAAGTTTTTCATTCATTCATTCATTCCTCTAAGCACCGCTAGTGTGTTAATTAATTTTTATGCTTTTTTTCCTTATATACTTAGCGGCTCATACATCTCCATGCTTGGAAAATAGGTAAGGCTATGTATGAAGCGAATAATTCGTCACATGACAACGCACCCCGCGTTGCCAACAACAAGCGACCAAATAAACAGCAGGTACGCATTTTCTGCAGCGACGCTTGCTGTATTGGAAGCTTTCTAACACTTCGAAAAAACAAAAAGGACACGCTGCTTGCTTCCTGAAGCCGAGGCTTTGCTGCGTTACCTTACTGTTTCAAACACTGTTAAAAACACATGAAAATATAATTGCAGTAAGTGCAAAGAGTTAGGGGGAAAAAGGTAGAGGTTGCCTCAGTATCGACCGGTTTGTGCTGTAAATAAAAGTGCGTTGTTTTTTTCTACCCGATTCGACGCCGATGTTTTAGATGCAAGTGATGCAGTCGCGAATTTGTCCGATGCTTTCCCGCCATACCGATTGTTTCGCAGCTACTATGGAAACTCGAGACTCCGAGTTATAGCGGTCGCGACACAATAAACAGCTTGCGCCTCGAGTTGCCTGGCACAGTGTGTGCCAGGAGTCTGAATTGATATTTACGATCAATAATGTAAACAGCATTTGGTTCCTCCAGTTCTGCTTCTTCGTGCATACCAAGATACTTTGTTGGGCGAGTTGGTTCATGATTAATATAAACAGCGCGAACACGAAGACAAAGGACAAGATAAAAGACACAGTACAAGCGCTGTCTTTTGTCTTCGTGTTCGCGCTGTTTATATTATGTCTTCGTGCATGCCTCGTTGCCCAAGCAGATGCGCACTGTTTCGCAGAATTGGGATGGAATATTTTGTGTGCGCCCTTTCCGCCTTTCCCCCTTCTTTCTTTTTCCTTTGATCGAAAGGTGTATCAGAGAAGAAGCTTAGAAAGCGGTTAGGTCTGTCTTCAAAGAGTACCATGGCCGAAATTTGTATGCCTTTCTTCACCGTCTAATGTAGTCTGCGTATGTGCAGTTTTTTGGGTGAAAGTCGAGCCACCCGCGGAGCCGCCCAAATATGCGCTGTGGGCGGTCGTGCTATTCAGGCGGTGCTGCGGCTCATGGGTAGGGCAGCGGAGCTTCACCGCAGAAGGCCGCGCATCCCTTACCGCCACAGATTAAACTGACCCACAGCCTTATCAAAGAATGAAAAGTAGGGGATCTCGTATTTAATTGCTCACTCTGTGCTTTGTTGCAACACTCCTGTCAGCGCCCTTTGACAATATCCAAAGTAAGGAAATGTGGAAAAGAAAGAAACAACCACTGAATCCAGCTCGCGTTTTGTTATAAACAGTGCAAATTAGCACTTCTTCATAACAACTCGGAGGGGAAGGTATTGGCGGGGCCGTTGATACACACTGTGCATGTGTGCTTCCGTTGCGCAACCTACTGGACGTGTTCCCCTATAATTCGTTTCATCCAGTCAGCATACGATATTTTTAGTCTAGAAGCTTGTTGCGAATTTATCAGTTCGTGAGCTTTGATCGATAAATCGTTTGATTGATTGATTGATTGATTGATTGATTGATTGATTGATTGATTGATTGATTGATATGTCGATGCTCTATGGCTTTTGGCTTTTAATCTCATGAAGTCTTCTGACACCCCGAAAAAAAAGACTATGCAATCTTAACCTAGCTGCAGTACTCACCTTTGACAGAGAGATGGTCCCTGATTATTGCAAACGACGTCACAAATGTTTGACGTAGAGATGATGCGATGATGTCAGAGTAAGAAAGAAGCACCCCGAAATGTCAACCCCTTTCAGTTTCTCTACCCATACGTATACCGAAACGTTAATTTAGAAGCACATTAATAACCCTCTTCATTGAATAACGGCTGCTATATCCCAGTTGCGTTTGGGCGGTATAGCGAAAAACAGGGATACTCTGCTTCAATCGCAGTTCCGAAAAGGCGTTTTTCGTAAGAGGATTTTGTCTCATGCATTTGCAGACAAGACGAAGTCTTTTTGGCAGTCGCAGCAGAGTAATAAACTTAGGTTCTTCATGGCTTTTTCGTCAACCTTCATCAAAGAAGCGAAAGGTAAAGAAACAGGTAATCTGAATGATACATTATTCCGCCACCTTTCGCTTTGTTCGCAGGCCGCGCTCTTCGCCATTAACTCGGAGAAAAACCACACTCAGTTGTAAATCTTTCACTTCGCCCTTTAAAATAACGCTCTCACTGGACCTCTCCCCATTCTCGATCTCGCCATGACATTGTTTCGTCGTATCCCAGCCACCAGGGCGTCAGTGAGGAAACTAGCACTCAGGCGGAGGACGATTTGCGAGGCACTTTCCCGTGCAAGTGTTCTCTTGCGAGCTGCTTGAAAAAGAGGCCTCCTCGGATAGAGTGAGATAGACAGAAAAAAAATAAATAAAACATACGACCGACCGCCCGAGTGTACGGGTAGTACCGGCCCCCATTTGAACGTACTGCTCGATTGGCGCGGAGTTTATGCTCTGCAGACCAAAGCCACCACTCTTTCCGCCCATCAAAAAACCGCACACCTCGGCAACATTCCAGGCGCATACCGAACGCGAGAAAAATGAGGGGGAGGTGGACTAAAGGAAGGAGAGGGAGGAGGAGGGGGTAGTCACCACTGGAAGCTTCTTCCAAGCCCGACTCGACTTCAGCCAGGAACTCTGCGCCATGAAGTAAGGAGTGTAACATGGTTTGCCGCTGCTCGTGATCGACTCTTGTGTTGTTCTTTGCCACTCGGCCCTTTTCCACCATCAGTTCGTCATTTGTTTCACCTTCCCTTATTTCGTATTCGCAATGGTCGAAGTTGTAGCGCACGCTCGGCCGCTAAGTTGGGAGGAAGAGGAGAAGAAAGAAAGGCGGGGAATGACAGGGGAGTAAAAGGAGCAGGGAAGATGGCAAGAGCGAACAACGCAGCTATAAAAAAAAAAAACAAACAAAAAAAAACGAAACATTGCATTGCACTAGTTTGACTATCAGATCGGTTCGAATGATGCGCGTACTTTATCTTCAATGGGTTTGCACCCGCAACAATGGTTTCTTTCTTTTTTTCTTTCTTGCAGCATAGTGAAGTGGAGTCGACACTTATTTTTATGAGTATGTGTTGCTTTCTCTCTCAGTTTTCTTCGTGTTTTTTTTTAAGAACAGACGTTTGTACCGCCCGTCTATTTAAGCCAGTTTTAATTTCGGTTGTAGGTGAAAAATCTAACGCGGATGAAGAAAATTAAGGTAAAAGCTTAACCTTTCTCACCTAAGAATCATCAATGAATGTGGTACGAACAAGCCTGAGCTCCTAAACACCAAGAAATAAATGTTCCCAAACTATTCCGAGCGTGAACTTGCGTTACCAAAAAGTATAGCACATGCTTTTGGACGAGTGGTTCAACATGGCAGATAACTGGCCTAAAACGACGGGATGTAGGGTTTGTTGGTCCTCTCTTTGAAGCAGCACGGTGATTGGAAGACGAGAAAAACGCAATGTCTGGGTGCACCCAGCATCGCTGACTAATATTTGCATTTGTTCATAAGAAGAAAAAAACACACATTTGACGCAAAAGCATTAAATTGGCCAAAAGAAAAAGTTAATCACGTGCTACAGTTAAGTTACACAGATTGCCGATGCGACTCGTGAGTGCGATCTGTGCTCCATATTTTTACCTCTTGCACATGATGTGCGATTTAAAATAACTGCAACAACCTTAATGTGTACGAACAATTAAAATGCAGATAAATACCTTTTTTCTCGCGTTTAACTAAAGTTAGATTCGTCTTGATATCGACCACTGACTTCCACAAATAACATAATTACAGGAAATTCAGCGCAACACAAACACACGCAAGAAAAGGGGCACCACGGGTGCTTACCCCAACTGTTCAATCAATTGAAAGTATCGCACATATATATTCTTCTCGGCGAAAGCGCACGCGTACAAGGTATCAAGGAGAGGCATCAATCTTATTTTTATCAAAGAAAGCGTGACAGACGTGCTTTCTCAGCGTCATAAAGAAATACCAACATGTCACTGACACAATTACATGTGATAACCAACTAGCTCAGCAGCTAACTTTCTTAAGGTACTTTTCCGCAAATCAGATGCCAAATTATCTAGGTTCTATGCTCTCATTTTCTTAAAGGAGGCTACAGTTGTTACTAGAGAGATTTAGCTTACCATTATCCGCGATCCGCCATCGTGACCCTCTACCGAGCGTGGGCGGGGCGCACAAGCTGATTGGTCCCGACGCGGCAGGTCTATGTGCCGACATCAAATAAGTGGCGCCATCCATCGGCGTCAAGGGGATCTGGGCATGCGCAGTCGAACGCGCGGTGGCGGATCACGGTAGCGGATCGCGGATCACGGTATGCTAAATCTCTGCTAATACAGCAGGAACACTACTATAAGGGTTCAAGTTATTGAATGGACGAAAACTATGCTCGTTCTCGCCGTTGCACACCACCCCCTCCTTTTTTCCCTTTTTTTTTTGCCACTAAAAAAAAGAACATTTCATGAGGAAAGATGATCTGCGCACTCCACAATTCTCTTAACACAGAAACCATTTTTACGGATAGGAGGCCACATGTCCACGCGCGATTAGTATGCTAGAGGCTCACGTCCAACATTTTTCTACTACCATGAAGCAAATTGACTTTAAATATTATACCCGAATTTCTTTCTCCTTTGTCATGCATGTATTCCTAAAGCTCGGAATTTAAATTTACTATTGTGATTTTTTTTTCTTCTTTTTTTTGTTCATTTCTTCCAGGACACTCCTCGTTTGCAGGACAGATCAGCAGAGTGTCTTTATGCGTGGCTCTTCAACCGACTACTCTGGTCAAGAGTGAGGAGTTTTCGACAGCTACGCATCATACATCATTTCCTTATCGACCCGTCGTCTGTGTGCGCCGGTGGTTTGAGGAGGCCACGCCTATAGACGGCCAACTCGCTGCTGCAGACGCGTGAGTGATCACACCAGCTTTCGTGGAGCATACGCATGATAGGAAAGCGAATTGACATGCATGCTCCTCGTTATTCCGTGTGCTTTCTTTTTCTCGTTTTATGGTCAAAGTGAAACGTTTGTCTTTCTTTTGTTTTTGGGCCCTCGTTCAGGAGAGTAATGAAGCACTGAGAAGGATGGCTATCAACCCCGAAATACAAAGTTTAGTCAGTTTTGGTGACTAGTACATTCCTGCTTGAGTTCTAGAGGTAACTAGACAATCAAAGCGCTCGCACAGTGAAACGCCACAGTGATGTTGCCACCTAGATTAAAAATAGTATATCGCAACCCCTGTGAAATGTAGCGGTACTGAACGGTGCCTAAATGATGATTTATGTAGAATGACACAGCAAGTGCGTCTTTAAAACAAAAGCGATTTTGATGATAATAAACTGAAATTTCGTACATTTTGTTTAAGATGGAAGCCGTTTGTGACTCATGAGCGGCGTAGAGAGGGAGTGTCAGCAGAAAATGTTCGCAGAAAATGTTCGCACAAAGTGAAATCACAAAAAAATAATATCTCGGCACCGGGAATCAAATCACTATCCCTCCAATCCACAGCCAAGCTCGCAAACCACTACTCCAATCCGGGCTTTTTTTTTCTGAATTGCATGAAAAAGCTTCCGTAAAACAAGAAGACCCTACGCCGGACTCATCAAAAACAGATCATAATTTTCCTTGTCTAGTATGAGAATAATAGTAGGCATGGCAATGACGTTGCAGTTAGTGAAAATAGTCCTGTATTTTTTCAAAGAGTTTTCGAGCGATCCTTCATTACATATTGTTTAACATTTCAATAATAAGCAAGATACCCGCAGATCTTTCATTAGCAGGCTTGCAGTCTTGGCCATTAGCTTCTGAAAACAGGCTTCAGTTCCTATAAGCATGACTTATTTTGTGTGTGTGTGTGTGTGTGTGTGTGTGTGTGTGTGTGTGTGTGTGTGTGTGTGTGTGTGTGTGTGTGTGTGTGTGTGTGTGTGTGTGTGTGTGTGTGTGTGTGTGTGTGTGTGTGTGTGTGTGTGTGTGCGTGCGTGCGTGCGTGCGTGCGTGCGTGTGTGTGTGTGTGTGTGTGTGTGTGTGTGTGTGTGTGTGTGTGTGTGTGTGTGTGTGTGTGTGTGTGTGTGTGTGTGTGTGTGTGTGTGTGTGTGTGTGTGTGTGTGTGCGTGCGTGTGTGGAAAGGGCTACTCTGCAATACCACAATTAGTTACAATAGTAGATACTTTTGCTAAAGAACTGGATATGAATGGTCAAATAGACACAATATTTATAGATTTTAGCAAAAGCATTTGATAAAGTTCACCACAAAAATCTCATTCAAAAACTAAAAACACATTAATCTTCCAGACATTTTTATATTATGGATTGTAGATTACCTCACCAATAGAGTGCAATTTGTTTCAGTCGATGGGTGCAGCTCCAGTTGCCTCCTTGCCACCTCTGGGGTGCCTCAAGGAAGCGTCTTGGGGCCTTTGGTTTTTCAGATTTACATCAATGATATTATTAATGTGGTTACTGCAGGAACGCATATTCGCTTGTTTGGTGATGATTGTGTCGTATTCCGTCAAATTACATATACTAACGATCAGAATGAACTTGACCGGTGTCTTGAAAATATTCTTGATTTGTGCAGTGAGATTTCCATGGTTCTTAACACTGAAACTGAAAAAGAAAAACAGTTTCGATGCAAATAACACATAAAAAGAACCCGATTAACCACGTGTATACCCTTGGATCATCAACACTAAAGCAGATTATAATTACAAATATCTAGGTGTAACAATAACAAGCAATCTTTCCTGAAACTGGCATCTAGATAACACAGGCTCCTCTGCATTTAAAAATCTATGTTTTCTGATGCATAAACTAAGAAATTTTTTCTCACGTAAAACTGCTGACGTATAACGCTTGCATCAGGCCAAAGCTTGAGTATGCTTCGGTTGTATGGGACCCATTTACTAAACTTAGAATCTATAAATTAGAAATGGCTCAAAGAAAGCTGTTAGGCTCATCTATTCGAAATTTAAAATCACCGACTCCCCTACTGAGATCATGGCGGCTAACAATATTGAGTCACTTGAACCGCGAAGAGGAAAATATCGCCTTGAGTTTCTTTATTCTTTACTTAACCATAGGCTAGCTCTAGATTCTTCGCAGTACATATCCCCTCTATCCACACGGCATACCCTACATCATCACATTCACTTATTGACGCCATATTTTGCGAAAACTGACTGTTTTAAATATTCGTTTTTTTCGCGAACAATATCCGATTGGAACCATGTTTTGGCACCGTTATAGTTCGCAAAACTATTTTCCTCATTTTTATGCATACTTCTTTTGATTTTGTTCTGTATATTTGGTGTTTTCTTTACAATATATGCCTGTCCTGCTTGGACCCTGTAAAGGGTATGCAGTATGTACTAAATAAATTTAAGTGCAGACAAGAAATGAACAGTTCCAACTCCACAAGACAACTAAATTTGTCATCGACATGCAAGGTGACAGGCACTTCCTTGTCTTCGAAAATGAACAGAGACCATGACAGAACTTTGAAAAGATGTTGAAGTGTATTATATCTTCTATCTCTATACTTATTTTTCTATAGAAGAGACATGCTTTTTTGGAGAGTGACAACACTTTTTCTTTCTCATCCCTCCGCCTTTCCCTCTCGATTTGGATTCTCTTTTTCTTTTCGTCTAAGGTCTACAGACAAAATCTTTGGTCAGTCTATTCGCATGCGGCACCGGGCTTGAAATTTTTATGGAAACTTCAGAGTATCATGCAGCCTAACAGTGCAAGTGAAGTGTGGTTACCAGTTTAGATTCATGACGATGACTTTGTACACGGTAACACACGTACACGGTATAAGCTTATGCTGTTCTAATATTGTACCCTCATTCTGCCTTCACACACGCACACACTCATGCTCGCGAATGCAGGTGTCCTAATTCTTCGTTGCAATTGCGTCATGAATAACGGAGAGGAGAGATAAATCGTATAACACTGCTTGGGAGAAGGAGCAGGTAAGCAGCCACCGTATGAGTGCGTTGATTACCAATGCGTTTCACCCGGAGAAGACTTCGGTTCAGTCCCCTCAGAGTGGCGAACGCTACAAGCATGCGTTTCGAACAGCGGGTGACCATCTGCGCTTGCGGATGCATGGTCCAAGTTCATGAAATGATTTGTATCGTTGTTTCAGAGTCTTTTAGAAATAGTGTCATAAGTCCATCGCGACCTCAATAGCCTGAAGAGGAAGCACTGACCCTAGAAAACATATGTGAGTTTAAAATGTCGACGCCACTTACAACCGCCTCGTTAAAAGGTTAAGTGAGGTAACCTCCGATGCCGCGTCGGCGCTCGCTATTTTAAACGCTGTCCTGACATTCCTACTGAATTATATGGCTGCGCACATTTTTCAATCTAATTGAAAAGGGTTATGGCACCATGAAATAGCATAATGGATAGATTATTCGCGCGGAAAAATGTGGAACAAAGGCATCTGAGTAATTTCCTGGTTCCTGTGGCGTAACAAACCTCTAGAAATTATGTGCACAGGAAACTGCTTTGATAGCAGAACCTAAACTCTCTTAGGGAATAATTTAGGGCTGATCCTTGCATTCGCGTAGTCGTTTTGCAGGCTATAAATATGTCCCTATTTCATAGCAGTAATGACGCTGAAAGCGCATAATTCAGGCATGGTAAGACCGCGTGGAAAGTACTTACTTTGAACAGGATGCAAAACTAGCCCACCAAGAAGCTTGAAAACGGGTTGTAGTAAATGCGTAATATGAGCAGAACATAACCGCCAACGGTACTGCCTTGAATGCTGTAAAAACACCAATAATAATTCATCAGTGCTACCGCCAAATGTTATTACGTTCCTCCTATTGCATTCGAGGCTTGCGGCATGCACACTAGTTGTAAAATATTTGATTTCGGTTAAAACTCAAGTAAAACATACTATGCCACGGCACAAACCGGATGGTCGCACTAATAACACTATACGCCGCAGGGGCCAAAGAGGCGAGAATCGAGAAAAAGAGATTCAAATTGTTTCTTGCGCCGAAGCAGAAGGAAGTTTCAGGCGACTAGAAGCACCTTAAAAGCACCACTCATATATTGCAAGCACGCAATATATAGTCTCCCATGCACCTGAACAAAACTTTGTCCAGTCCTCTTTCACTTGATTTTTACTGAGATGTTCCAGTACCGTCTTATTCATTGTACTGCTTTCTGTGACGTTGGTGCCTGTATTGCTTATACGACATAGAGCCCTGCTTTAGAAATGAGATTCAGAAGCTGTTTGCCAAGCCTTTTAAAATGCTTACCTACTCTCAGTTTTGTTCGTGCATTTGGATTATCCTTTGAAGTGGGCCTTTACTGAGCATTGCTTCACCACCTACCCTGCTCGAACTGTATGACGACGATCTCTATGAGAGCATCAGTGAATGCAGGGCCCCATTTCATCGTGTTTCATCGGTCTTTCAGAGTTTTGTTTGCTACGGTATTGATGTTTGCTGTATTATGAGCATGCTAAAGCTTCCATTTGCTTGAAGTAACTAGATAGCAACTGCATGCCAGGGTTTGTAATGGCAGAACAATGGATATAGTGGCATGCGGTGGCCACGCGGCAAGCTCCACAACGGCAGCGCGATAAGATAATGCAGATAGGGAGGTGTATATTTCTGGTTCTGGTGTCACTGAACAAATGCAAAAATATATATTATTTGGGCACGCCGATTCCGATTCCCTAATCGCATATTATGGCCTGTCGTAGCTGATTAAATTATAGGAAGGGAAAGGCGTGGTAGATGTCTCACTTGTTTTCTGCGGACACCTCAACCGCGCCGTAAGGGAAGGAAGCAAGGTGGGTGTGAAAGTGGAAAGAGAGAAAGAGGAGCCGTAGTGGAGGGCTACGGAGTAATTTCGACCACTTGGGGATCTCTAACGTGCGCTGACATCGCACAGCACACGGACGCCTCTTCGTTTCGCCTCCATCGAAATGCAGCCGCCTTTCGATGGAGGCTAGGAGGGACAATAACGCATGTTGGATGTTTCGTGATGGAAAGGAAAGTAAGCTTTAGAAACAGAAGCGATTTATTTATTTATTTATTTATTTATTTATTTATTTATTTATTTATTTATTTATTTATTTATTTATTTATTTATTTATTTATTTATTTATTTATTTATTTAATGAAAGGCAATATTAAGTTGTTGCCAGCCTCATACGCAATCCCTCCGAAACCACGTCTGTGCTCGGCGGAGGTGGCTCGCCAACGAAGACGTGCAGGCATTTCACGCCAAGTGCGGAGCAATGTGCATCGGGCCAGCAAGCTCGCTAAGCTGCAATTTTGGTTAGGAATGATGCAGAATAGAGGCATTCGTTTGATGGCATTTCAGGTTCAGTGTCTCCTTTCATTTCGTGACTCGCTGTAATGTTTTTCTAGGTGTGAAATGGAGAACGACGAGGGGCCGGGAAAATATGATGGATTACGGAAAATGACGCAGTTTAGCAGAGTGGAGATGTGTACGTGTTTTCGTGCATGCGTCCGTACGAGAAGGCTGCGATATATCAAAATACAAAGCGAAGCGCCTGCTATGCCGTGAATTCGAATATTTTCGACGTTCGGCTACACTTTCTGCACAAGGGTAGATGATATGGGCAAGGTGAAATGCTCTATTTGAGCGCCCGGCTTAGCGTAAATCTCGGCGCCTGTAGCAGATTTCGCCGTATTGAATGTTATGTCAACGTGCCTACGTCGTAGGAGATAATTGAAGGTTTTAGGACAGGGGAACTGAACGCTTGAGAGCCTGAAACAAAAACGGTCCCAACAAAAATTGCGGACGCTTACACCCTTGGCATTTACCATGGGGTTTTTTCTCTGAACAGCGATGCAGGAGATGCCGTATTGGAAAATTGCGGAATAATTTATATCACCTACCATATTCCTTCCAATCATTTTCTTTTTCTACGAGTAAATATGCATCTAAAGCTCTCTCTACTACCCGATTTGCCTCCGATCCTCGTGTGTGGGTATGCGCCATCTTTTATTTGTCAACAACAACAGCGACGACAACCTGACGATCTTAAACGTGCACTTACATCGCACAGCACACGAAAGTCTGTGTTCTGTCTGCATCGAAACGTGGCGGCCGCTGTCGGGTTCGGGAACTGATACTCCGGTCCAGTAACCTATCGTCTTAAACACTGAGGCACCACGGCGGATCCCTCTGCATGATGCCTCAGCAGATGCAGGTGAGGTGCGCTACGCCTGTGCTCTTGTAGATTATGTGGTCTTGTAGAGCTCGTAGATTTTGTTGGTCAACCAATACGACACCTCATAATAACTCGATCACGTTAACCTGCATCTCAGTGGAGAACTCATAGCGCTGGCGTGTTGAGGAAGTCGGAATTCATCAAACTGGTTTACCTTAACACGTGAAACGGCGGCAATAATACGTAAACAAATAGCGCTGAAGTAATAAAAAGAAAAGCGTGAGATGGCATCCGAACCCAATACCCTTGAATCCAGAGTCAGGAACTTCACGCAGGCTCATTCTTTAGGCTTTGATAAAGCGAACCTCCATATCTGTGTGTCCTGCGGTCCATCGCATAACGCAGTAGCTTAGGACTGTATGAGCATAAGTATGTATTGAATCATAAAAGCAATAATTAAGAGAGCAAGCACCATCTCGAGTCCATCCAATCGCTATATCGCTCAATGTTTCGACAGACCACATTATCCATGATATACTTGCGAATGCCGCGGAAGGATACGTGAGGGCAAGGACTGAGTCCCCAAGACCGATAATATGTGCTAAAGAAGCTGCTAACGGGCTCCATCAATGCTGTCGCACAATGCATTCCATCAGATAAAGAGTCTAAAAGAGATCCCCAGTTTCTTCTTTGCTGGTTAGTGGGGACGACTACTATAACACATTTTAACAAGCACGTTAAATGTAGCCATGAATTAGGTGGACGTCTGAAACTTCCTCTTATGACCACAGCCAAAAATAAAATTTATGCGTGTCTGAGAAGTCGTTAAAATTATTATATGCTTAACTGATGGTACCTAACTTTAATTATTTAGTATGTTCTACAGAAATGAAACGACGGCGGCCAGTATGAAATATCTAATGTTCTTTTGGCTGAATAATAATGATGAGGTACTGATATCTTTGATTGTACAGAATACCATTATCCTTATCTGCGCGCACCATGCATTTACTGTCAGTATGCCTATACCGATAATCTCCAAACAATTTGCGTATGAACTTGCAAAAAAACCAAACAAGAAGCAAACTTGAATTGACCTTTTCAAACACAAATGCGCAATTAATGCTATTGTTGTAGAAGACCTTGAACAAGGCGATACGTCGTCAACAGTCAATGGAACGTTCTGCGATCAGTCGTGAGACGTGTCAGCACACGTACGAGCGTCGAAGCGAGCTTCGTTGTCGTTTTCTTTCCTGCCCGTCACGGGCTTTGAAATGCGTGTCGTCGTTCTCTTCAGCAACAGGCGCTGAACATATCAGAGCCCAATACCTGTTTTACAACTTCCCCCGGGCGAAAAGACGCCATCCTGGCGGCTCATGGCGATGTGACGATGGCCGGATCGTAGTAAGGTTTCAGGCGGTTACTGTGTACTATTTCACGATTTCGGCGACGGTGGTCAGTGGATGGCGTAAGGGGTTCGATGAGGTAGTTGACGGGGGATGTTTGCTTGACAATACGGTAGGGGCCCTGATACTTGCTCAGAAGTTTGGATGAAAGGCCGGGACTGGAGAAAGGCACCCATAGCCAGACCAAAGAGTCTGTACGCTAAGTAGGAAGAAGTGCAGATAGATCTTGGGTGGTTTTCTGCTGTTGCTGGGCGTGAGAAGTGAAGGACCGGGCAAGCTGGCGGCATTCTTCGGCATAAGTTGCAGCTTGTGAAACAGTCGTGAATTCGGAAGAATCCGGTCGGTAAGAGAGAATGGTGTCCATGGTACAAGAGGGCTCACGACCGTACAGGAGGAAGTATGGCAAGAAACCGATGGTTGCTTGTGTGTCAGAGTTATAAGCGAATGTGACGAATGGAAGAACGCAGTCCCAGTTGGAGTGGTCGGAAGCGACATACATTGCTAGCATGTCGCCCATGGTGCGGTTAAAACGCTCAACCATTCCATTTGTTTGCAGATGGTACGCGGAGGTGGCGCGGTGAACGATTTTGCATTCTCTAAGAGCAGCTTCGACAACTTCAGAAAGGTAAGCGGGACCTCTGTCACTCAGCAATTCTTTGGGAGCCTCGTGGCGAAGAATTATATGATGTAGGATGAAGGAGGCAATGTCTTGGGCTGTTCAGTTCAGTTCAGTCGTTCAGTCGTGTCCGACTCTTCGTGACCCTATGGACCATGTCACGCCACGCTTTCCGGTCTCTCACTATCTTCCTAACATCACATAACTTCATCTGCAGTGCCTCGAGGATGCCATCTAACCATCGCGTTCGCTGTGTACCCCTTCTCCGGCGACCCTCAACCTTTCCCAACATCAAATCTTTCTCCAGCGACTCCTCTCTTCTCATCAGATGACCAAAGTAGCTGAGCTTTAACTTTAGAATTTGGCCCTCCAATGAGCAGTCAGTGTTTATGGTCGACAATATCGACTGATTTGATCTTCTGGCAGTCCAAGGAACTCTCAAGAGTCTTCGTCAGCACCACAATTCAAACGCGTCAATTCTTCGGCGGTCAGCCCTTTTCACAGTCCAACTCTCGCATCCATACATCACAATCTTGCGCTGTAGCAGATCTTAAAGGCGCCGTTTGGGCGTAGCGTGTGAGATGATCGATTGCAACGATGATCCAGCGATTGCCTCTTGATGTGCTAGGAAGCGGGCCGTATAGGTCTAACCCAACACGCTCAAAGGGCTGAGCTGGGCAGGTCAGCGGCTGCAGAGGAGTGGCGTGTTGGCGAGGTAAGTGTTTTCGGCGCTGACACTCTTGGCAGGACTAGACGAACCGACGAACATAACGGTACATCCCACGCCAGTAGTACCGCTGTCGCAGGCGAGTGAAGGTTTTCAATAAGCCGGCGTGCGCACACTGGGGGTCGTTGTGGTAATGGGAGCAAATCACGGAGCGTAGATGGGTCGGAATTACAAGCAGCCACTTTCTACCATCCGGAAGGTAATTCCTACGGTAGAGGAGCTCGTCTCTGATGGCGAAATGGTGAGACTGGCGACGGAGAGCGCGGCAAGGAGGTCGTGAAGCGCGGCCAGATAAAAAATCCAGGAGTGAAGCGATCCATGCGTCTTTGCGTTGCTCGGAAGTCATATCGGTGGGCATGTCGGTGGGATGTAGAACGGATATAGCAGGAGTGGCTTCAGACGGCAAGGGAGAACGTGAGAGAGCATCAGCATCGGCATGTTTACGGCCAGAGCGATAGATGACGTTAATGTCGTATTCTTGGAGCCTCAGAGCCCAACGGGCCAGTCGGCCAGAAGGATCTTTCAAAGAAGACAGCCAGCAGAGGGAGTGATGATCGGTGACGACATCAAAAGAACGGCCATACTAGTAGGGGCGAAATTTTGCTATTGCCCAGAGAATAGCGAGACACTCTTTCTCGGTGACGGAATAGTTTGCTTCAGCTTTTGTTAGGGTCCGACTTGCGTAAGCGACAACGTACTCATCAAAGCCAGACTTCCGCTGAGCGAGTACTGCGCCGAGGCCGACGCCGCTGGCATCAGTGTGGATTTCCGTGGGAGAAGAAGGGTCGAAATGACGCAGGATTGGCGGAGTCGTCAGAAGGTGGCGGAGTGTCGCGAAGGCATCATCACTTTCTCTTTGTAGAAAGTGAATAGAAAGGTGTAGAAAGTGTGTAGAAAAGTTTAAAAGACTTCTTATGACTCTTACTAGTGGGCTAGCTTTTCTTGCGAAACATTTTTCTATGAATGCTGTCTCAGCTGTTATTTTGTCTTCTTCGGACCTGCCTGCGAACAACAAAGCGTTGCGAAAATATTTGGCCCCTCCAACTATTCTGTGAGAAAATTGAACATTAATTTTATCGTTTCTTGTATTCCCATTTCAGTCCGTAGTGCTGAACTTAACGGAATTCAAATATGAAGTTGACGGTCACAAGCCACTGTCGCAAATGCGAACAGAACCTAATCATGCATCATATATGAAAGAACATTGTTCTTTCACAAAACATTTTCGGTTCCCTAGATTTATTTCCGACTTATTGCAAGAAAGTATAGATTCATACCTTTCCTACATCAGGCCAGAACATCAAGCCAGACTCCGTCCGTACTGTTTGACTGGATGCGTGAAAGCAAATGAGCATTCACGCATGATTTCTTTCTCGTATGACTTGCTTCTCGAATCATTTGCTTGTCATGATTTGTTTCTGGCATCATTTGTTGTAAGCATGATTTATTTCTCGTGTCTAGCATCTTCAAGCTAGTCGAAACTATAGCTTTTATTTCTTTAAAACGCATTAGATTGCTTTAATTGTACTGTGAAGAGTATGTCAGTAAACTACCCGGGATAAAAGTAAACCTAATCACCATATCCATCCAGGCACTAGTCCACTGGAATAACTAGATATAACAGCCGTTTATATTCGAGTACGCAGGATGCATAGCCATGCAGCAGGAGAATAAGTTACTCATCTGCTGTTAAGCTGACCCCATAAAAAGATTACCAAGAGTATGCATGATTTTCAGTGGGAGCTCCCGTAAAACGGCGGCGGAATACATAGTAAGATACAGGGTACTCGTCATAACCCAACACCCATTCACTCCATCCTACAGTTTGCGTCCAAAGGTAGTGTGAATTATTCAGCATTTTTATTTTTTGCTTTTAGCCTTTTTCTTTCCTTTGGCTCGTCCCATCTCGTAGATGTTGTTGACGCACAGGCTTGAGCAAGCCAACCATCCAGCACGGGTACGGTGCGAGGGACGTTTAATTGCTCCCCTAAATACTCCCTCTGTCCGTCCGCCGTTTAACACACCGTCGTAAAAAGCGTCTGGTCGTCAGCAAGCAGTGCGGTTGTTTCGCGAAAGTTTATAGCGACTCGTTAGTGGCGCTGTGCTACGCCCACCTCACGCGAAGAGTGTCGACCGCAGGCCGACGAGCTGTTTCATGGAAGCTTTACCCGCTGCTTAACTACTGCGAGCTACTTTACAAACGCCTTTTAACATGTGCTCTCGCAGAATGAATATCCTTCTACCGCTGCAAAATCCTCACAGATTCCCCTTATTCAGGCTCCCTGGGATATATACTTCGCTTCGACAATTGGCTAAATTTTCTGAATCCGGCGTATTTTAGCTATAAGTCCTGGCTTAAGGCAAAGGCTCTGGAAAACAAAAATCCACTTGTTTGAAGAAAATTATGAGGTCCTACTTCGAGGTACCCGGCAGATAACGTAGCAGACAACAGGACTTTCTCGCATCTCAAGTTCGCAGTTAATTAACGAGATTTGACTTGGAAAATAAGCTCTGTTTTATACAAATAGGTTAAATCCGCTCAAAAATGGGAGATACACTGCCCTACGCAGACCAGTCGGGAAGAAGGCGTTCCTTCCCAATTGTATAAGACGAGGAATGATGATTCGGCGGAACACCTTTTTGCTCAATATCCCAAATGCTTGCTTGGACGCCAGCTCGTTGTACTCAAGAGGAGACTTTCAACAGTTTTCTCTCTGAAGTTAGTTTTTTGCTCTTATATCTAATAATATAAACACCCAGAAATCAAGTTGCTGGAAAGGTTGCGTCGATGATAAAATGATCCTCTCGGTGACTATATCGTATCTCACAGAAGCTCCCTACTGGTGCGAATATGGTATGAGCGGAACAACGAGCAGCGCAGTGTGCCTATCATGTTATGCATGAAGATGGGACAAACACTTCTAATATACCGTCCGCATTGCTCCTTGAAGCCACGAAGGCAAGCCAATGGGATGCGATTTGCCTCTTACCGCGGTCCAGAAAGAAAACTAAGGACTTGGCTTCCTCCCCCCGTAAGAGAATATGATCGAAATGAAAGGACGCAGAAACAGGCACCAAAATATTCGCCGCACTCGACTAGGAAAGCAGACGCGCATACCACCCACCAATAGCCCATTTTTCTTTAAGCAACGAAAGAAAGTGAGGATCTTACATTTCGCGGCTCACTCTCCTCTAGTCTATTGCTGCGTGTCCTTGTCTGGGAACAACGCGGCATCTTTATTTTACTTCGTTTTGGTTCTTCATTTTCCTCTACCTTTCCCACCTTCCCTCCCTTCCTGCATCGCGCTCTGCCTCCCTCCATTATTGCCCTCGAGAATGGTGTTCTCAGATTCGCATTGTTTTCTTAGCCTGAGTGAGACGGAGAAACGCAAGACGGATAATGCTGGCGATGAAAGTGGCATAAAACAACGGGCGATGGAGGCGGCGGCCGCCGCCGCCAGCGCTCGTTCGGCAAATTTATTTCTCAAGGTTCAAGGCGAGGCGAACAGCTATCTTATCTTACGCAGCTCGCGCGAGTCCTTTGCCGAATATTAATGAAACCCGGAAAAACCGAATATATGCGCGTGCACAGTCTCGTCAGGCTGCGACGACGAGGTACATATATCTCCACGCGTCCGTTTCCGCTCCGCTCGCGGCTTCCTCGCAGCGCTACAGCGATTTTTCGGACGTTTCTCCTATACGGTTTCTCCACTGGAGTAAAGCTCGTTTCCCTATAAGTAGTGAGGCAAGTCTATGCGCCAAATATACGTACAAAACGTGAAACATATAACCTTGCTAGATTATGTTCTTCTCTCCTGCTTATTTATTGTGCGAAGGAGCGCAGCTTTCTCACAAATTCTGGCGTATATGATCTGTTATATATAAAAACAATGAATTTTTTCTTTAAACCCATCATTTGCTAGCATGCTTGTTGTTCACATCCCCTCTCCAAAAACAGGCGGATATATAGCAGTGGCACATTCATCCAATCGTCTTCTAAGACTAGCCGGCTTCAGAATTTAAAGCAGTGGAGCGCGTACTGGGTTTAACGTAACCAGCTGGTAATCTGTTGGTCAGTGAGCAGGAAAATAAGCAAGGAAGTTTAGTGAAACTTGGAAAATGCCTCTTTTTTTTTTTTTTTTTTTTTCTACGGATGCTATATCAGGCGTACCACGGTAACAGGGAGATACAGCTCAGAGCAACCGGCAATCCGCCTCAGTGATGTGTTCCCGTGCACCACCAGCGCGCGCATCCTAATTGTTTCTTACGTTCGTAGTGTATGGCCAACCGTGCGACACATTCTCTGAATCCGTGCCACGAAAATTCAGTTTGACACCGCTGCCAATGTCCGCATGCATCCAGTTAGTCTTTTCAAGGAACTTGAACAAATAGTAGCACAAAGTGAAAGACGCAGTTCAATTAACATTGATTGTGTTCATGAAGCAAGGCTTTTACATAAATAATGCCAAGTTGAATAAAACTGTCGGTATTAGCGACAAATCAAGTTCTTTTAATTTCTCAATTTTCGTGTTTTTACGGAGAACCCTGGTACTAGTAGCAACAGAATATTAGAAAAACGACCAGATTTGTTAAACTGTTCTCGAATCTTACAAAATTCCGCGTTTTCTGCACCATACAAACTGACCACACTTTTGCAGTTGTGTATCGAAAGAAAGAAGAAAAAAATTAAGGAACACGTAAACTGCGCCTTTAAGGGTATGACGCGAGTGCTTTAATGGCTCCCATCCGCGGCTGCTTTGCACATTCTCTCTCTACCCACTTAAGTTTATCACTAAATGCTTAGCATATTCATTGGTTATCTTGCATATACTTATCTTGTCCCCATACTCATAATCGTAAGCATTCACCGCCCCGCCGGGGTGGCGCAGTGGTTACGGTGCTCGACTACTGTTCCCAAGGACGCGGGATCGAATCCCGGCCTCGGCGGCCGCTTTTCGATGGAGGCGAAAAGCAAGGCGCCCGTGTGCTGTGCGATGTCAGTGCACGTTAAAGAACCCCAGGTGGTCGAAATTTCCGGAGTCCTCCACTACGGCGTCTCTCATAGCCTGAGTCGCTTTGGGACGTTAAACCCCACAAACCAACCGTAAGCATTCACCGCATGATCCCTCCCATCTGAAAGGAGCTAGCCGAGTTTGAAGCTCCTACCATTTCGGCTATGTCATGTGGTCTCGGGATTTCACACATCCTATGAAGCTTTTTCCGCCCGTGTCACCTGCGAACTAATACCCTGCCACAGACATTCCTGCAATAGTTCGTGCACAACGCCGAAGACAGCAGTTACCAATGTTTTGAACGCACCTTTTAAAGTGATCGCTTAAAAGCTGTCGTAACGCCAAAACCTCGCCGCCACTGGATGTAACGGAATTCCTTTATTGGTCGAGACAAATGGTAACGTAGCTGGAGCGGAGGTGCGCCAGTCATTGGCTCCCCGTAGAAGGATAATATGCGACGGGTAATTGCATCAGCAGAGAAGCCACACCAACGCTGGGTCTTTCGTCTACAAATTAAAAGTAGAGCCAGCATATTTTGAATGCAAAGCCGCGTCGGCAGGGATGCTTGCAGACACCTCTAGGACTCCGACTTGCACTGCTATGAGGCCATTCAAATTTAAGAAGTGTACATGGGGACAGGCCGCAGTGAGACAGCGAGCGCATCAGTAATTTAACAAAAGGGTGATAACTGCAATGCTATTACATTACTTCGTACGAACAATAACGAATTCCTGTAGAATTTCTTTTTCTCGTACCGAATGCGCCAGTCGAACTAAATGCCCTCTAACATTACCATCTACTCTATTTTTGTTCCCTTTAAAAAAATGTGCCGCGGTATGATGAGCCCAAAATAGAAAACGTTCTCTATCTCAAACACTGCCATTTGCAATTGAAGAAGGGTGGAGAATTGGGCAAGTTGGTATTGGTTCCTACTTTGCTCTACCCTTCCAATATGATTGTTATTCGCCTCTTCTTGCAGCTAAGGCGCTTGTTAAGCCTAATAGAGAACGATGCAACCGTTGCCGGTAGGAAAGTTTGCAAAGTTCGCATGCTTACGGTGCTACCTTTCCGGATTGAATGTATGTCATTCTTTCAAACCTGAAGTGCAGTAGAATAATATTCATTTCAGCAATCGCCATAACCATTTGCGTCCGAAGCACCTTCAACATTCATGCATCTCATTTTTTTTTTAAGATAAAAGTAGTTTGGGCACGCACATTCACCTTGACCAGGGAAAGGAATCCCAAGTGCTTCACTCGCGCTTAGTTAGATCACGATAGCGCAATCTTCGTCTCTTCTTATTCTAAAGAAAAAAAGAAAATCTATTTATATATGAACGCAGGCGCAAACTAAAACGCGTGCGTAACAATTACGCACAGAGAAAAGTATACTTCTTGAGATTGCAGGAAAAAAAAAGTATGATAAAGAAATACCTCACGGAGCAGAAAACGTGAAAGGTGAAAGAACGTCTAGATCAGTATTCCAGCGAGTACCTGCACAGGAGGTACTTGTGCTCGTGCAGTAAAAAACAACCTGCCCTACGCGTAAGAGACCTTTTGATTTCAACGACAGAAACAGAAAATGACGGGGAAAAGGCAACGGTCAAAAAACAAAATCACATAAGCGAGAGCATTGACGCGCAAAACTCGGTCTTGCAGAAGTCACGGATGTGTGAGGCGGTCAGTACCGAAAACGAGCGAACAGCGTTTCTGTCCGAACGTCTAATTACGCCTACGCGGTCAAGGCAGCCTGGAGACCTAATCACTTCTCAAATGGCGTCACACTGGCTCTTAATGCTTCTATTTCAATCTCTGTGTTTTGTTTTTCGCTTTAGTAGCAGTCTCCCCACGTCCCGTAGCATGTAATTTCTCTCTCACTCTTTCTCTATTCCACTTGGTTGCCCTCCTGAGCTCGCTCACGCGCACCATTACGCCGTGCTGAACATGGGGCTTTTGTCACATCGCGGACACAGCGTAGCTCACTCGGCATGCACAGACATACGAACAATGATGTCCTTGCTAATAAAAGCAAAAAAATATATACCTAGGCCAATAATATGGCACTGAAGCATGGCATTTATGCGGTGGCTATGGAAATCCCTTGCATTATCATGCGGGGTCACGTTTGTTTTCTACAAACCTAATTATTTCCATGTTACAAACCATTTGAGTTCATTGGGAGCGTTTCACTATTTTTTTTTCACTGCAAACACGCTGTGAATTGATGGTTAAGACAACCGACTACAGTGGCGGTAGACGGGGGTTCTTATCTGGCCAAGACTGCCGCGTGTTGGCGGAGGTGGAACGCAAGTCTCCCCCGCGTACTGCACAATGCCAGTGCACGTTAAAGAACCCGAAGGTGTAGAAATTATCCGGATTCCTCTCCTAAGCTTCCCTCATCACCTAAATCGCTTTGGGATATTGAACTTTGTAACCAGTCCAAACCCAGCACGTATATGGCGTTTGATAACAAGTGCCGTCACTAAAGCGGCCTGCAACAAGGCGTTGATCAGAACAGACGCACAAGCAGCTTCGCTTGGTTCTGCTACCGTAACACTGCGAAAAACAAAAATTCAATACCACAGTCACCTGGACCTCTTGACTCAAATATGGCGACCATTGTGTTACTGCAAGTCGGTGATACAGTTATCGTAAAACTTAGTACAGTTACCCGGAAGGCAAAAAATGTTTTCTAATAGTGAGAATTCAGGCAGGCCACAGTGATCTGGCTAAGAGACTCGCGGGGAGAGACAGCGGGGTTGATTTAGCTGGCAGGTATTTTGTAGGGGCTGAAGCAAGGAAAGTGAAAACCGCACGTGGCTTAGGTGCAATGTTCCTGCTCTGCCTGAGTGCGTTTTGCGTGTGCCACGGTTTCATATAAGCAGGCGCAACTGAGCTCGCGACAGCGACGCATCCACAACTCAACAGGCAAAAAAAAAAAAGCGAAAAGAAGGAAAGGGGAAAACTGCGCAGGCTGTGAAGAAAAATGATTCCTGGCCCGACGCGCGTCACACGAAAGTACCGAGGCGGCGATGCGTGGTGGGTTTCATTTAATCGCCCACTCCTTCCGCTTACGCTATTGTTCGCCTGAGTGAAAATAATGTATTGACGTATAGTAGAGGGAGCGCTGGAAACAATTAATAAACAAAAATTATGACCAGGATGGAAGCATAGAAGTGATATAGCGAACAGCAAAATGATTAATTCCGGACAAAAGGAAAGTGCGTGTCAAAGCAATACTGCATGACGCGAACGCTTTGGCGTCACTCGTGGCAAAAGTGGCTTCAATCTGAAGAACGACAGCACCGCAGGGGAGCGAAGAGGTGAAATAATTTGGCGCCTCTGTGCAACTGTAATGAAGAAAAATACGATACGACAGTGAAAGCAAGAATAATACTGGCTGTCCGCTGAACTTTCAGAATGTTGCCTTTTTGGTGTTCCTGCTGGAAAAGATGTTTTAGCTCTTTTTCCCCCTGTAGCACTTTACACTTTATTGCGTCTGCCGTGACTTGGTCATCGTTCATATCACTTCAAAGCTGTAAGCCGCAGTCGTTTGTCACACACCCAAAGAG
Source organism: Amblyomma maculatum (assembly GCF_055883805.1). Classification (NCBI taxonomy): domain Eukaryota; kingdom Metazoa; phylum Arthropoda; class Arachnida; order Ixodida; family Ixodidae; genus Amblyomma; species Amblyomma maculatum. Next base: position 95,849,660 of record NC_139345.1, read on the forward strand.
CGTGTGGGTGCGTTGTTAATAACATTTTCGCGCTGCTCGTATTTTCAGACTCGTGTATCCGAAATACAATGTCTACCTAACGAAAAGAAGTTATAGGTACGGTATATCAATTCTAAAATATTCTCATATTTTATATTATACTGCCTGCGAGAGGCCTTTTCGCACCTCCTGATTGCTCCCAGTATAGTAGGAGAAGCTTTAGTTCAAAATAAAAAACCTCAATTGGCTTAAGCATTAAAAATCAAGTTTTCGCTAGTTTATTACTTCCCATTGGTGTCTATAAATTTCTCCGAATTCAAATTGCAGTACATGGTGCTTGCCCCTTCCCCCCCCCCTCCTCCTCGCGTACCCAATTTACCAGACAGGCCAGTGTTTTCTACGGAAGTAACATAACATTAAAATCAAGGCGAATATGCACGTCCTTTATGGGAAAGCTCGAGAGATCCGCGTCTTATTTGCATACCCAGTTAAAAAGCAACATTTATTGCAGACTTTTCTGCCTGAACGTATTGATAGGTTCAAACTCGGCACGACGCTTCTGTGTTCTCCGTATATTTCGCTGGGCACGGCAGTAACATTTTTTGCAAAAGTCGCCGTAAACACTTTTTTTTTTTCTGCTTTTCAACTCGACGCAAGATGCAGTCAGATGACATGCAGATGGCATATTTCCTTCCCTCTAATCGTTCTAATCTGCATTTACCTCGTAAACCAGGAAAAGCTCGTCATGAAAACAGAAAAATCGAAAGAGAAATCAAATTCGGGGATGATCACCTTGTGCTGCTATCCGACGCATTTTACGACGCGATGAGCGACAGTTTTGACGCGCTGCATGACGCTCTTGGCGCTGTAAATTTTTTTAACAGTCACGCGAATCGAGCCCGTCATTCCCCGCTGCGGCGATTTTCCAATTTACGGAAGTGCCCTAGCGAATCGAAGCTAGGTGCCGTGGTGTCAAATATTTGAGCTGATGGCGATCGTTTTATGGGTGCCCTAAATGCGTGCAATAACAAGAAAAAAAAAAACGGTGGTGGAAGAAGGGACGAAAAGAAAAATAACGAGACACAGTTTTCGATTAATCGTATCTTTTTACTTGCATCGCCCTCTGAAACGGCTTTCTTTGATATTTGGGACTTTATTAGTGCGCAATGCCATTCAGCAGCACCCTTGCAAAAGCGAACGTGACGCCTGCGGTTTATAGGAGAGCTTCACCTATCGCCGCGCTTTATTGCGGAGTGCACGCTTTACAGGAGCCGCACGTGTCCCCAGAGGGGATTCGATCAGTAGAATTGCGAGGAAAAAAGAGGATTCCAAACGGGATTCATTCCTTCCCCGTAAAGCGCGCGGTGGAGAGGGGGGGGGGGGGGGACATGACGAAGGAGGCTTCGAGGTACACGCCGCTGCCTAATTATGTTATTCTAAGTGACGGCAGAATGATTTGTCGAAATTCGCTTCGGCAAAATTGCGTCTGGGACGCTGTCGGCTGGCAGATGCTCTCCGAGGCCGTCCCAACCGGGAAATGGTTCGTTCTTCGTAATCTCGGCGCTTTACCGAAGCCTTGTCTGCCGCATTCTCTGGGCGAAACTCCATCGCGTTTCCCGCACTGACTTCTAGTAATTTATTAGCGAAGTTCATGGAAGACGTTTTCCGACAGAGCAATCGATAATGAAACTTTCTAATGAGACTCAGTACCTGACAGCTTGTAATGATTTCGCAAGACGCGAGCAGAACTACTGAATGCATATTTGATCGTAAACACTGATGGTAATCATGTGCCTTCGATTAAAGGTTTAAATTTGAATGGTGAAAAAGAGAAATAGCGAACGCTTTGAGTAATGAGAAGTTAAGCAAATATTACTTTGGTCCCGGTTGATACTTATCTCGGGTTCTCTAGCGGTGACAAAATAAGTTAAATTTTATGTAATTTCCTGACGCATTAGTACACATGGCTCACTGCAAAACCACAAATGAGTTTTTTTTTTTTTTTTTGCAGTTTTGCTTTGTTTATATTGTTACGGACGAGAAAGAAGGAAGAAGCGGGCAGTGGCGTGGGCAAGAGAGCTCGCGCTAGGCCCACCAACATTTCGTTAAAAACGTCATCTCATGCATCATCGAACATCATCTCTCAGTACTCTTTCTCCTGTGTTCACCGGCTTGCCGCCACGTAGCATTTGGTTGGAGGTGCTGGGTACATCGTCCCTCATCACCCTAGCGTGAACGTTCGGCGCCCTGTGTCTGCTTGCGCTGTCGACAGCGGGTTTCATGGAGTGCATCGCCTGGCTGGTCTTCAGCCTGCCGGACCCGACGCGATCATGCCGTTCCTCCGCCCGTCCTCCCCGTCCTGTCCATACGACAGAGGCTGACCGGAGACGGCATCCACACGACCAGAAGACAAAGCGACAGATCCGATGACCATGTGACCCTATCGACCGGATTTGCCACCCGGGACCACATTGACCCAAGGCGCCGCCACACATGAACACATGACCCCTGCCCATGCCATGCGGAGCGTGCCTGTGCCTCGGCCATCGGATATTGGAGACCAGTGGTCCGAAAGTCTCCTGGAAGAGGACTCATCCGAGGATCGTTGTAGCGGCAAGCAGTTTTCTTCCTTCTTCCTCTTAAAGCATCCAGACACGTACAACATCATGTCATGGGCTCATCAACATCGGCAAACTTCCTCGTCCACAATAGGGACAATCGCTCGGTGGCCCCGTGTAATGTTACAGACCAGGAACGAGGAAGCAGCGGCAGGAGCGCTCGCGCTAGGCCCGCCAACGTTTCATTAAAAACATCACCTTATGCATAATCGAACATCATCTCTCAATTCTTTTTCTTCTGTGTTCACCGGCTTGCCACCACGTAACATTATTGTTATGTGGTGACAAGCAAGAACATGGCGGCAGGGTAAACGATGATTTAATGGCTGGCCCAGCGCGAGTGTTCCTCTTGCGCCACTGCCTATCTTCTTCGCAACACTTCCCGGGGCCACCCCACTTCATATGAAAACGAGATAGCGTTAAAGGTCCTGTTCTCCACAGAAGAATTTGGGTCGAGATTGCGAGGAAAAAATCATGGCCATGACTCTGGCATGTGGTAGTTGACAGGTGACTTGGGCTTGTACTGACTGATGCTACGGGTGCATAACGTAACAGGAGTACAAAGGGTCCCGGTAAAAACTTCCCCACACAAAAAATGAAATAAATTGTCCCGGAGTAAACGACCCCGGAAAAAATGCCCCCCCCCCCCCCCAAAAAAAAAAAAAAAAAAAAAACGCCCCCAGAAGAAATGTCCCCTTTTGCGAAGTAGGAAGAAATGTCCATAAACGGGTTCCATCAAACGTCCTCTAACGTCAATCTTGGCATCACCTGTACCTAGGTTTATCAGGGATAAATTGATTTTACTATCACCTACTTTTGCGGATTTTACGCATTCTGCGATTTCAACTTGAACTGAATTGCTATATTGTTGCCACAGTTTCTTTTTTTTTTATTTTCCACGTGCTATAAGGCGCAGATTGCAATTCCCCGTGGCATGCTCCAATACTGTATGGTGCAGTGCTTTCATCCACCAGATTTGAAGTGGCTGAATGATAAAACATCATACTGATGCGGGGAGTTCATAGCACAAGAAATGTTTGTAGCAAACATTATTTGCTGAGGGAAATTGCGTTTCTGGATCATTCTGTGCTTAAATGGCATCTCTGGTTGAAGTGTTTTGCAGTAGGACGTTTCACGACATAAACTGCGCTGCCCTGTCGTGGTGAGATCTGGTACTCTAATAGCTGTCCCGTAGAAAGCGTTTTTTTTTTTTTTTGTTTGTTTGTTTGCGAGATAAAGGGAGCGATGACCACCACCTTCAGTGGGCCGAACGTTGCGAACAGTGCTTCAAGTGACCACGATAAAAAACCGATTAGGGATGGGCCTGCGGACACTAGTAAAGCGCCTCCATCACCACCGTAAGAGTGTCGGAATTACACACTGCCACCATCAAAAGGGTTGACGCCCGTCATCAGAACAGCTGCGAGGATCTTTCAGTGAACCTTCCTGCGGTGGGCGGTTCTCGAAACATGCCGGTTCGACGAGTTGATTTTACATTTCTTAATGAGTAATATTAGCCAGCTGATCAGGCCTGTCTTATTGTGTGCTTAAAGAACTGAGTAAGTGGGGACTAGGCACTATTGTTATTAATAATTTTTTTTTCGATCTGAGCTTCGAAGCGATTGCTTTCTTTGGCAAATTTATGGCTTCGGGATGCCTTTTTTTTTTTCCCCAAGGGCCGTTTCCTAAGGAGCCTTTTGTTCCGGAGACGTTTTTTTTTTTTTTTTTTTTTTTCGGGGACGTTTTTACCTGCATCCGAGCACATAATATGGCGAATTGGCAGACGCTGCAAAATCAGGCTTCAACTTTTAGATGCGTTCGCAAGCTCGTAATCCGACCCACGTGTGCCCTTAGACACCACGTTGCACACATTGTTAAAACAACACAAAGGCACGTTCTTTTGACTTGATTACTATATAAGATTATCGTTTATGTAATGTGGTATCTTACAACTGTATGCTAATGAGTGTGGTTTGTATAATGGAGGTACAAAAACGTTTCATAATTAATTGAATATCAGAAAGAATGTATGTGCGCTTAAGGGGATCCGCAAGGCTTCCTGTCTGTGTATGTTATAGCGAGCCCCACATTTCTTCATAAATATTTAAGTGCCGAGGGAGCGGCGGGGCTGGGGAGTTGTATTTGAAGCCGCGCCACATTCTAAAAGGCGTTCAGCTTCAACTATCTCATTAAGCTTGCGGCTCAAGATCCGGCACCGACAGTGGTAGAGTTACACTGGTGGGATTATCCAGCTGACGTAAGAAGTGGGGGAGATTCCAAGGTGGCCTCTATATTAAATATAATTCTTATCGGCTGCAAAGTGTCTCGTGTTCGCTCTACAAACATGACTGCAAGCAAGCATCAGGAGTAGACAATATCTTAAAAAAGTGCCTACCACGGATCATCTCCTACTAACAAAAATCCGAGGATCCGCACAGCGGGAGAACAAAAAAATATGAAGAAAGTGAACAAAGGACAGTTGGCATCGAAGTAAATCTACTTCCTGAAATACAAATCCGCCTCGAAAGGGAACATTCGCGCCAAAGTGGATATGCGTGGAAAGCGAGCGCTCGTACAAGTTCTCTATGGGAATCTCCCGTCAGGACCTCGCTGCCTGCCTACGTCTCAAGGGCCTTTTGACATGAATCAGGAAGAACTGAAATAAATAAAGAAATAGGCTACTGTTCTGTCTTCCTTTTTTTTTTTTTCATGTCTTTGCACATATTTATCTGTCATTTTGTTGACCTTCCGCTTTTGTGCCGTTCCCTTTCTTTCTGTGTACGTGAGCGGATTCCGCCTTTACTTTTGGCTCATTAGGGATCTAAGAAGGAAAGGAATTCGCCATATTCCTTACTTTCGTCTTTGTTTTACGGTTCCGTTATGGACTGCGTCCCTTAGCAGCTGCTGTTTACTCCTACACGATGTCGATCGCAGTGACAGTCGCCCACCATTTCGTGGGAAGCGCAGAGCAACTGGGAAGAAATAACATAACCCCAGTAGAGGAAGAAAGAAGAGAAAGCGCGCTTCCAGTCCGTACTTTATATGTCAACCTACAGGAATTTATACTTTACCTTACCACTCTTGTGCCGTACTCATAAAACCAGCTTCACTCCTCGAAGCTTTCCATTTTTAGCCTACCATGGGAGTGTGGGGCTTGGTTTTATCGTTTGTTTCTGTGCCTCCTTCAATTTGAACAATATTTCTTCTGGCTGCCTTTTTCAGTTAAGTTACATTAGGTTATAAGAAAGCAGTATCGATCTCATGAGAATATTACCCGTGTCAGCGGGTAAGCTTCCAAGGGTAAACTCAGAAGTTCTGCTTCATTTGTACTTCACGAATGACAGCAAAAGCAAACACTATACAGGATCTCAAGATCAACTGCACCACTGCATAGTTTTGTGTCTCCTGAATACACCTATAAATTGTATGTTTAGTCTTAAAATTAGGATGACACGTGATGCGCATGTCTGGGGAAGATGGGAACTGCTGGACATCAAATGGCTAGCAGAGATAACAGCTTTCGACGCTCCCAACAAGTATATAATAATTTCAGTTCACGCCTTCTAGAATTTATATAGAAGAAATAAAAATTTTCGAGACACTTAAGCCCCAACTTTAAGGGTATGACGTGTACCGTTAATGGTTTTCATCTTCGTTTCCACTTGTGATTCCTCATTCGCTTACATGCACCGTCCTACTCGCTTAGTCACTAATATTTTAATTTGTGTCGTTATTATCTAAATGTACTCATTAACCTATAAAGCTAGGACATCAAATTTCCTTAAAGACCACCCTACATGCGTACAAAGCCTCGCTCTACTCAAGTCTTACAAATTTGTGTGCGCATATTAGCGTGTCAGACCCGCGTGTTACACCCACGGCACCCAAGGAGTCGATTCCAACCTCACCCAATCGTCTCAAAGCAGCTACCGGAGCTAAGAGCTTCTGGCCCCTCGGCCATGACATGCATTCTCGGGATGTCAACACACCGTTGGCCAATGCGTGCCCGGCCATCTGGCATGCATACTACTACCCAGCGGAAGCATGCCCGCGAGTTTTGGCTTGCAACGCCAAAGCCGAGACCCAATTTTCAGCCGAATGGAGCCTTTAACGATATCGCGTTAAAACACCTGCGCACTATTTCGTCGTAAGAAGAAGTAAGCATAAATGCTTCGTTGAAAAAGCCTAGCCATGTTCTGATTATAACGGCTCACAGAGGGGGATATCCACACAGAAGCATGGCCAAGGTATTTGGCTTCTGAATGTGCATTGTCTCGTCCTAATCTGTTGAGCTATGACGCACGCGAAGCCTACCTGGCTTCTTTCGAAGCTTGCGAAACCTAGACTATATGCAAATTTTCTTAATTGAACAGCGTCAGCAATACTTTAAAATGAGCCACTTGTCTCAACTGGAATAGGAGTGTGATTTGAAACTACCGACTAGCAAAAATGGTGAATACAAAGGACACAGGAGACACATGTCACCGCCTAGGATGCTTTTGCGCCGCAGCACAAAGCTGCTTCCATTCTTGGTGAAGGTCTACGTCTTCAGCGTTCCTGACTGCATCTGACTCCTCAAAGTGGATGCCGGCTCATCAGCAGTCTTTTCAGCGCCTTCGGCGGAGTTTGGCTGCTTTCTCTGTTGTGTGTGCACACACACAAATTGGTGTCTGCGACATTAGACGAGTATGCACAATTCTTCACTCAACTAGCTTAATTACAGCACGACTGGCAATGTAAATAAGCCACAGCAGGAACGCATGAAAGGAGCTGAAGGCGGCCATTCACGGCACCTAACATGGCAGACCAGCAGCTCAACGCACTGCGCCAGCTGCTGAAGCATTGTGCCGACTTGTCTGCGGAATCAATACACGAAGCAGCTTTGTTTGGTTCGGCACTGTTTTGATGCCGCTAGGGAACTCCGGTATGTCAATTGTATTTCCTACTAGCTGTGATTTCGACGAATATCTTCGAAAGTTTTTAGATCAATTTCCTTTCGCGTTAATTTTCCAATTCTTGCTTGGCCTCATGATCGCCGCGGTTTCATTAAGATATTTACCTGAATTTGAATTCAGAGCTAAACCAATAGTGGTATTTAAAAAAAAAAAAAATATGCGGCAGTAAGCAGGTTGACCGTGATATTCTCCTCGCTCAGCTGCAGACAAGAAAACGAAGCATATACCTGAAATTTGAAAGAACACATATATTTTTGTTGTTTATTCAATATCATCGGTATCAATATCAATATCATAGCTAAATTGGACAATTTCGAAGCACGTGTGCCAACACGTCGCGTTTCATTTCGCTTTTTATTTCGAGACTAGGGTTTCAAGGTCAGGTTTAGGGAAGAAGAATCATGGAGAAGAAACGGGCATGGGCAGGACATGCAATGCGAAGAAAGGATAGCCGATGGTCGCTGCTGGTAATCAATTGAATAACGAAAGAATAAAAGCATAGCATGTGGCGGCAGAAAGTTAAATGGATGGGTGAGGTAAATTTCACAAGGGCCAAGTGGATACAGCCAGCAAAGTGCCGGGTTCATTGAATGAGTATGGGAGGAGGCTTCGCCCTTAAGTGGGTATAGTTCGGCTGGTGGTGATTATGATGTTGATGATGATGATGAGGATGATGATAATGACGATGAAATTTTTGTTCGGACCAAACAACGCATCTAAGAAGGGCAATGTGATATCGGCGTGTTCTGGATCTGTTGCGCACGGATTGAAGTTATGAAAGACGACGATATGCGATGCATAGCGGAATAGACCCCGTGAGATGATTGGCTGCGTCACTAGCATGGTGCTCTCGTTCAGTGGGCAGCAAAACTGATCTCTTCATGCCGTCGCAATTTTGAAACCCAAGCTGGGTGCAGTTTGGCCATGATTCACTTGTTTTTCTTTCTGCAAGTCTAGCTGTCTTGATGAAGGCACACAAACTATGCCTTATCCTCGAACAGAGAGTGTCGGCCACTAATAAACATGGAATTAAAACGTAGGTTCGAAAAAGAAAATAAAGTTATCGCTCAGCTACACCAAAAACATTCGATATTCTTGCTTTTTTAACGCAATTAGCTTAATTTCAATATCCAGAGGGTGGGGCTTTCCAACACGGAGCGAACGCGAAATTTTAATCAGCGGACATCGAACACACAGCACACAGCTCCAGCAGAAACCATCACCTCCTCACCTCGTATCACAAAAGGAAAAATGAAACACGTTTATCACATTTGAAGTGCGAGAAAGAAAGCGCGGAAGAAATACACAACGTAAAAGAGCACGGAACAACCAACAAATGGCTTCACGGACTTGTCTGTCTCCATGTCTGTGATAAATGTTCAGTGAAGACGCTTTTTTTTTTTTTCCTTCGGTCAAGGATATTAACAATCTGACGACACTCAACTCTTCCTTTGAAAAGCTTGAAATGAAAATAAAAATCCTCCTGCAGACCTGGCAGTTTACCTCATATATAGAATTAAAAACTGAGCGCCGCTCGAATGTGATGAATTGGCCGTCAGGTGGCTGACATTGAAACCAGTATCTGTTTTTGATAGTGGGTCTATATTTTCTGTTTTGCATGTAACTAAATTTTCATGCTCTGACATCCGCTGTTAGTCGGTACCGGCTGCACACTAAGTGGCACATACACGAGCTAACGTTGGTTATGCAAAATAAGCATGGTTGGAAAAACGTAAAGACAGTTTTTGTGCGCCTAAACCACATTAGCCAGCGTCAGAAATAAAATAAAACTTCTTAGCGTGTATGGAACGACCGAAACTGCCCAAACGGGTGCAAGTTCCGTGATCGGTATTCGACTGACGCAAGCGAATTTCCCTTTCTTTAGCGTTATTCTCGTGCTATTGCTCCTTTAGAGTCGTTAATACGAGTTCAGGCTATTTCTTAAGGCTCATTGCAACGCTATTACAAAAACTTTGCTGTGGCTTAGCTCTGGTTAAGCCTGAGTGATTGCGAAAGCAATACCTCCCTGGCTGCGCTTGGCTCTGCTGGTGGTTTGGCATGGCTTCGCCTTTTGTGCAACTAAAGGATTTACTCGGGACACAACATGGTTTCTACTGTTTGTTTATTCCAATGAACACGCTCTTCTATACGGCGCTTTCTTCTGTGATAACTGTATCGCTCTGCACTACTCATAGGCGTTTCTTCGGCATTCAGAGAGTCCATGAAACTCCTCTCGCTCACTGAACTTCTAGAACGCCGCCGGGCTCGCCATTCTGCGGAATAGGCGCGTTGCTTAGCCAACCGCTCTTGCCTTTCATCTGTCTCCTCGGCACTGCGCCGGCGTTTGCGCGCAGCACGTTGCTCCAGCGACGCCTTGTACAACTCCTCAGACATGACTTAGCGGAGCGCGCCTGCATCGCCCCGTTTATCCTCTCCTAGCGAGCGCCTTCACGCGGCGGGTTGAGGAGGCCGTCACGTGGTAGCCGCCGCGCCGAGCGAAGGAACGACTACGGCCGAAGAGACGAGTTGGGGCCCCTGCTCTCCTTTGGTCGTGACGTCACGCTGTCACGTGGTCGTGCACCACGCGTCAGCGTGACGTCACGAAGCGAAGGAACGACCTCCACCAACGGCAGAAAAGTGCTAGCAGTATTGCTTTCGCAATAAAATATCGAACACCCACCGTGCGTCGTCATTCGGTGCAACCGCCCTGCCGCAGTAGACCAGTGGGTATGGAGCTCTACTGCAAAACCCGAGGAAGCGGTTTGATCCCGTCTATGACGAGTTTTAATGAAGATGGAACACTAGGCGTCAAGTGCCCTTAAGGGTACTCAATAGTAACTTAATTAGAGCGAACTGTGCACGAGTTCGAAATTTCTGTAAATAACACGGGAGAGGTGCCATACTTATGGACTTTATAGATTTCTGTAGACTTTCTCGTTATAAGCTATAGGACGAATAAGCTGTGTTCCTGAAAATATTCATGCAAATCAATTTGATTTACAGGTGCCTTACGGAAAGAAAACAATTCGTCACATTTGAAGGCCCCTACTGTGAGAATCGTTCTTTTGAATCTGGCGTTGCACAGAACTTGATTTTTGTCCCTCTTTTCTGTTTTTTTTAATATATAAATGTAGTCGGGCCAAATGCTCTTATTATTATCAAACTAATTTAACTTGACTGTGTTCAATTCTCGAAGGTAAAAAAAAAAAAAGCAGCTTTAACCGAATATTATGCTGTTGTCTGTATTGACTGGTGTCCGTTGATATTGGGGAAAGTAATTTTATGCTCAATGCAAAAAAAAAAAAAAAAAAAAAACATAAACTGATGTTTAGTTACTCAGCTGCAAAAAAATATATATTTTTTTTTTTATCAGGCGTAACGCAAAACACGCAATTTTGAATAATTATATCTTGCAACAGCAATTTGAAACAGTCTGTCGGTAACTTAACATCTAATAGTACCTTTCGCAAATAATTTGTTTTCTGAGAACAGCCATAAAATTGTCTACATAACCTCTTTTACTTATATGCATATAACATCAAAATAAAGCACCATTAACGAGTGAAGAAGAAGGACAAGACGGTTCGCTTTGCAGCAACCCCTGGTGCGCCTCGGTAGTGAAAAAATCCAGCATAAGCCAGCTTGTTTGCCCTAACGCAGCGCAAACTAATTTATTGGCTAACATTTACGTGTTAGCGTGTAAACCAATCTAACATAATGACTGCAAAGTGTGAGAAAAACAATTATTTTAAATATTTTCTTACTTTCTAGTTACAGTAACTAAATAGAATGAGTAACTGATACAAAATTTACTCAGTCCTAATCAAATTGGTTGTTTGCTGCTTGCCTTGGTTGCTCTAATTTGGTTTTCTTCCATCTATAGCCGCTCCGTTCCGTTCCGGACACCCTGCGAACTCTCCACGCCTTCGTAGTTTGCATTAAGTGATTTTTGTTTGACTAAAAGATGGCTATTACAAATTGACGCTCAAACAGATGACGGTCACAGTTTTTTTTTTTTTTTTTTTTTTCAAAGGTGTCACATAAGCTTTAGACATTCTTAGTTAAAGGTTGAGCATTTCGCTTCTTTTTTTAACTATTGTTTTTTTTTTCTTGATGTTTTAGCTAACAGCGCACTGAGACCTGTCCTCACCTTCGAGCTGGATTGATTTCATGTGCTCTACCGCTACCTGTGCAACGCAAGTTTCTTCCACGTCATTTTTTACTCCCACTGTGTATTAGCATTGTGAACTCTCACCACGATAGATGCATTCGGTTTAATCTTTTGTCATATTTTTTCGCAAATATATGCAACATTGCGCACGCGCCGGTATAAACGATATACACATAATTGAATATTTCGATCTCATCCACCTCTATTCTTGTTCCGGTGTCCATGAAAGCGGCATCATTAAAGGCCTTATAAATCAAATTAAAATATTTCCTCTACGTCAGCTTCTCACTTCTTGTCTTCTTTGTGCTAAGCAGCGCCTTTGTGTAATGACCACCCAGAGCGCGCAGAGCCGCAAACTCAAAGCTGAGCTCGGAGCAGCGAAGAGATTAAAGGATGGCCAGAGGCTGCCCTGCCCCCCTTCCCCTCTTTCAGCGCACTCTTTTAATCGCGCTGCAGGCGCCAGTGGGTGTCCGAGGGACGTTGGGAAAAACAATGCTCCCGGGAGCGCTTCTCACGTGCTTGGCGCGCCCATACGGGTCCCGCTAATTCCGAGCGCTCGCAGCATTCTTGGCGAGCCCTGCTCTCAGGGTATGGCTGGCAGCGACGAGCTGTTCTCCCGAGTGGAGCTGAAGCCGCGCTGGCGACAAAGCAAACAAGTTCTGGCCGGTCGTGCTAGCGGCCGCCAGCGAAGAACAGGGCGCTGCGTTCACCCAGCCGAGGCCTAGCGGGGCTCTGGGGCAGGCCTCGAGAAAGGAAAGGGTGCGTCCTGGGAGGAGGGATGCCGGGGTGGGGAATGGAACGGGACTGGTCGGAAGGGTTGGAGGAAAGGGGGAACGTCCCGGCGACGAGCGAGTGGGCCCGGGGCCTAACGGCCTAAATCTCTCCGACGGTCCGCCCGGGTGGGAGGGTGTTGCCAGACGGTGATGGAGTTACTGGGATGGGGCTGCGCAGAAAAGATGACATAAAGAAAGAAATACACGCGGAATGGGTAAAAGAGCTTGAATGTGCGTGCTCACGGGCCGCGTCGAGTGAAGCTCCGAGAGTTAGTCTTCTCCCTGTGTGCGCTTCACTCGGTATACACGACGGAATAGTGCCCGATAAATATAAAGCGTTTCTGAGCTGCCCGGGCAAGGGAGGCGTCGAGTGGGCGAATATCTCGGAGATGATAACAGCTGCAAGAGCACAGACACTTAAATCGCTTTCTCTTCTGCCTCTGCCCTTACTTTTTTTCTTTTTTACTCTTAACTCTGTTCTTTTCTCGGCAAGGGTTTCGAGCGAAACGCCGGGACTTCAAAACCTTGAGGTTTATGTGCGAGGCTTTGCTGTGGGTGTGCCTATACGCGTACAATGTCTACAGATACTTCTTTAGCTGGCCCACTGTATGCGTCTTTTTCACGCACTTGTGCCTGGCGTTTTGAAGCAAAAAACATTCCGCTCTTTTTCTTGCATGAACCTCATGTCCGTTATTTTGATATATATATATGTAAGAATACATGCGCTTCCTCGTTTTATGTAGGTTCACATGATTATGCGCACTTTTCATGCAATTTCTGGTTTTAGAAGCAATTATCAGCATATTCAGGAATACTAAACAGTTATACTGTATAGCTATTCGGGATTCACTACGCGAACGCATTAGGGATGCACTTGATATTAATTGGCTTTTGAGCGGCCATATCCCAGAGCTTAGCCGAGCTTAGCCGAGCCTAGATATTAAAACGTAGAAAGTTGTGAAATACAAAAAATAAAGAGGGATATTGATCCTACTGCTATCGTGCACGCTTCCTTACCACAAAACAGAGGCAAAAGAAAGATTAGGTCTGATAACCAGCCAATGTGCAACATCATCTCTCCTTTTCTCACTCTGAATTCCCACTCGATGAGCAGCGATGTAACGACTCGACATGTTTTATCAACACGCGGATGGTCACTTCGAAGGCGACTTTTCCACTAAATCGTATCTATAATGTTATTGTCTTGAAGAGAAGAAGTTTAAAACGTGAAAGGAAAACAGCACGGGTTATAAAACAGCAAACGAAAAAAAATGATAACAGCACGCGACGACAAAATAGAGCGGCAAAGCAGCATAGCGATATAATAGCTCAGAGACCAGCGTGGCAGTGCGACATAATAGCACAGAACAGCACAGTGGAGGATTATGAATGCTATCCCGATCCTAAGAAGACTTAAATATGAAAATCACTTGTTTCCTGTATGCTCCATTTTTAAATGTATTTGTCTACCTTCTACTGCACCTGTGCGATTTGTTTTTGTTTTTTTCTTGTATTTAATTTCGAAGTGATCTTATATCTGTTTTATTGCAAACGTGTATCCATGTACGGTTATAATTGATTTTTCACATGTACAAATCTGTGCCGTGAATTTTTGTATTATATTATTCTTTCACTGTACTGTCCTATGCATAGTAGGCCACCATGCCCTGCCTTGTTGTATATCGGGCACCAGGCCTTTGTGAAACTGGCATGACGGCGTTTAGCTCAAGTGACCCTTCAGAACTTTTCTGAATAATAAAACAGAATTGAATTGAAGTTTACCAGCATCTAATTGCAAGCCAGAGAACTTTGCTTCCGACCATTTCGCGATGCATAGACTTTCACGGTTTCCATGCCGGCCATTGCGATTTACGACTGCACTGATCTTCATTTAATACATAGCATGGCAGCCTTTTTCTTTCACGGCTTCTTTTTGACGAACAGTATAGTTTTGAATTCAGTTCGTGCTTCCTGCCTTCCATAAAGGTGTTATATATTTGGAAAACGTTTTACACACCAGCGACTTGTGGCATAAAGGAAACGATGCCCACACACCCTCGCCTACCCGAATATGCTGCTTAGGATAATTGGTCTCGGTAAGATCCGGCCACGTTTTGCACAAAAGGTGCTGCAAGGTTTCCGATGAACGTACTTGTTGAGTATTTATTTATTTATTTATTTATTTATTTATTTATTTATTTATTTATTTATTTATTTATTTATTTATTTATTTATTTATTTATTTATTTATTTATTTATTTATTTATTACATACTGTGCGACCAAAGATAGTACAAGCAGGAATGCACTGCCGAATTTAACAGTGTTCTCCTCCTTACATTGTTGTCTCTGCGCAGTGGCTCAGTTGTTACGGTGTTTTCCCGCTGATCTCCAGGCCGCATTTCAAAAGAGGTGAAACGCGTGGTGCCCGCGTATTTCGCGATGTCGGTGCATGTTAAAAAACCCAGAATTTTTGGCCCTCTGAAGCATTAAAGAATAAACTAGCGCAGGTGGACTAAACCTCGACGAGAACTTTACGTGGCACAGTTCCTAATCGAAAAATGCAGATACAGCGCACTGGCGTAAAAGCACTCTAATCTTTTCGGAGTATCTGCACCAGGCAGCAGCTTTGCATTTATGTTATTTATCTCAGTTGTCTTTTATCTCAGTTGTTTTTTATCTCAGTTATCTCAGTATCACAGTCAGTTGTCCCATTGCCAAGCGTTACTGCGCGACATATCTGCTGAAAAATTACGAAGACATTAAAGTACCTTCTACTTCGCTCACAGGCAACTTCCCGTGTACAAGATAGAAACGAACGATGCACTCATAAGCGGCTTGGATGCCGTCAGCCATCTCTTATCAGTTCGGAAACTCAGTCAGTCGTTCATGTCGCCCTTTCTTGCAAAAGTGTCCTGGCAATATATTTTTTACCTATAAACCAGTCTATCTTACGTTGGTATAATCTCGAGCAGTAACAGACCCTTACAATGCACTGCGCTCTACTTTTCTACCGCCGAGCTGTTTTCGCTGTACTGTTTCTTGCGGGGCTGTTTTGACGCTTGCTGCTTTGTCATGTGCTTGTTTTCAAGCGGCCTGTACCGCATTTTTTTTTTTTGTTCCGCCCTCTGTCCAGCGTGTCTATTTGTCCTCCTTTGTATGGACATGCTCTCCGACAGCGTTCGATGCTTTCGCCTACCAGTTATTCACTAAGAGCGCAGCATACGATTGGTCGGTAACTTAAGTGTAACATAATGTCAGTCTGAAAATTTAACCATGTTTCAACTTTCGCGTAGATAGCTGAAATGTAAGGAAAAGCACGCAGATCCCGGTGTTCACATTAGGCGACTATGTTTTTCGGAAATCCGAAACATTACCGTTAAAAACTCTGGTTAACTTTATCTATTTTTGCGCCCTGTATAAAACCTATTTCCTGATCCAGCTACAGTAATTCGTATCTTCCATAACTTAATATTGGTGTTTATTTGCTAATGGTATGATAAAATCATATTTACCGCGAAAGGGCTTTTGAGTGAAAATTTTCCCATAAAGTTTAGCGTCACGATAAATGTCAATTTTTCTTCCAATATTCCCGCTGCAGACGTCAAGCTTCTTGCTCATCATCATCATCATCAGCCTGATTATACCCACTGCAGGGCGAAGGCCTCTCCCATATTTCTCCACTTAACCCGGTTCTGTGCTAGCTGCATCCACTTGACCCCTGCGAACTTCTTAATCTCATCCGCCCACCTAACTTTCTGCCGCCCCCTGCTACGCTTTCCTTCCCTTGGAATCCAGTTTGTTACCCTCAGCGACCTTCGGTTATCCTCTCTTCGCACTACATGTCCTGCCCATGTCCATTTCTTCTTCTTAATTTCCACTAGAATGTCGTTAACTTGAGTTATTTCTCTGACCCACTCTGCACGCTTTCTATCTCTTAATGTTACCCCTACCATTTTTTCGTTCCATAGCCCTCTGGGTTGTCCTCAACTTAAGTAGAACTCTCTTGGTTAGCCTCCACGTTTCAGCCCCAGAGGTGAGTACAGGCAAGATGCAACTGTTGTATACTTTCCTTTTGAGCGATACCGGTGCTTGCTATTAAATTCCTTGCTATTAAATTTCAAAAACTTTGATTTGTATGGCGGTTTGCCTTTTTTGAGCGCATGGCAAACGAATAAACTAAATTTTGCTACACGTCGAGAAGTTAGACTATTGCTATCAATATGTTCTTTAGTACTTTGCAATATTATGCAGTTGCTTTAAAATATTTTCAAAAATGCGCGCCCATGGGCTACCCATATGCCGCCCATAACAGTATTCTGTAATATTCCACAGTACGTGACAATCACGGTCACCGTGGTGACAATTAAAGAGTGTCCCAGAATCGTCAACCCGGTGGTAAAAGGAGAGGGATTCTGAATCCCCGAGCTCCCGAATCTTCTGCGTGTAGATTTTAGCGCGGAATTCCTCAGTAAGTTAGCATTACTCGTGCAACAAGCTCCAAGAACCATTGCAGGCGGTTTGGACCAAAACTTTATCTTCTACTTTTGATGTCCGTGCTAGGCTTGCATCTAGAGGACCGTGTTTGATACTAGCGCACTCAAAACAACGAATGCAGACGGCGCGTAGTTAGGATGTGGAAGAACCCTTTCATTGCGTTATGGCTATGTGCTGTTTCAAAGCTCCTTATATGAACCGGCTGGCCCAGTAACAAACCTTAATAGAGACACAAAATACACAAATAAGCCTTACCTTTTTCAACGAGGCATACAAGGGTGAGTGACTCGCCGATTATGAATGGTCCTATGGTGCCTTCGACTACAGTTCCAGCTGATGTCATGATGATGGGCACACTGGGAGCCACTGTTAGAGAACAAACCAAAATACATTCACGTTACTTATTAGGAAAAAAAGAGATGAAATGACGTTATTAAATATTTCTGCAACTTAGGATTTGTTCTCCAATGAAAACATTTCGGCACATAAGTATGAAATGCCTTGGGAATCAAATTGACAGTATTTTTGGGGGGAAATATACTGCCTTCCAGCTTTTTTTTCTCTGAGGAGTGAATGTGGTAGTAAAAGAAACGGGAATGCACTACAGGGGACGTAAATATATTATTCAGAAAATATATAAAAAAAACTTTCCGATTATGATGGAAAGTTTGTGACAAAAGAAAGAAGTTGTGAAACGTGATTAGCTGCACCTAATTAGGTATTCTAATCTTCAAACCAAAACAAAATTGGGGTCACTGTTACATCAGGTTTTTTTTTATTTCAGTTGACAGAAAAGGATTGAACGACATACGTTCCGCAGCTCTGTAATACATGAGTGTGACACATGTTAAGGAAACTTTTTAACTGTTTTTTTAGCAGCGGCTGTTTCGTCGCTTGCAAGTATCTATACCTAAATATTTAAATGTTTCATCCTAAACAAAACCTTATGAGGTACTTTAGCGACTAAAGTATCGAAAGGCGACAGCCTGAGAAGCCTCATTTGGTCTAGCGTTCCTACCATTGCAATCCCACACTTGAACGCGCGCCAAGGAGCGCCACGCGACACCGCCGCAAAAGCGGGACACACTTTGTCCACCACGGTATGAGCCATTGAAGGCTTTTGCCTTAAAATTAGTGTGTCTCAGAAAGCGTACCCTTCCTGTCCTATAATATGCCTCTCATCGTGAGCTTCTTTTCGGCATTCGTTGCAGTGCTACATATAATTATAATTGGTTTACAGTAAAGGAAAGGCGCAGTATCTATCACACTTTCTCCGGCAAGTGTGAGCTTGGACAGTGCACCATCGCTCCTGTTGGGTGACGTTCCTTGGCGCGCGTTCAAGTGTGGCATTGCAGATGGCAGGGACGCATTCCGCCTTGGCCCATCAGAAAGCCGCGAAAGTGGGACACACTTTGTCCTCGACAGCATGAGCCATTAAAAACTTTCGCCATAATAAGAGCCTGTAACAGCCTTTGGCCTCCCCAATGTAATACCATTCATTAATTTTCATCTCTCGACAAACGTATTATACTAAGCGCCAAGCATGTGCTCGGAATTATATTCGAATATTGGCTTGTAAGGGTACGTGCACAGATACCGTATGGAGCCCCGCCGGGGTGGTGCAGTGGTAAGACGCCCGACTACTGTGCCGGAGTTCCCGGGTTCGAACCCGACCACGGCGGCTGCGTTTCGATGGAGGCGAAACGAAGTGGCGTCCGTGTGCTGTGCGATGCCAGCGCACGTTAAAGATCCCCAGGTGGTCGAAATTACTGCGTAGCCCTCCACTACGGCTCCTCTTTCTCTCTATCCCCTTTCACTCCCACCCTCATCCCTTCCCTTACGGCGCGGTTCAGGTGTCCACAGAGCAAGTGTGACAGATACTGCGCCTTTCCCTTCCTATGAACCAACCAACCAACCAACCAACCAAGCCTTTAATATTATTTTGCTTTTCTTGGTACCTCTCCATTGCCTCTTTACCCTGTCGCACACAACTGGCGAGAATACGAAAAAAAAAAAAAAAAATGGCTGCAGAACCACGTTTTAAATGCGGCAAATGTTCTGTAATTTTGTTGTAGGATCAGACATTTCTGAGTCTTTTTTTCTGAGACGTCACGTCCAGTCTGCCAGCCAAACTGCCACAGCTGGCTGTGATATCACGTCGTCAGATATGTCTGCATGCTGACCTCGCCGGTCGCCCCTACCGTGCCCAAGACTTCAGAGACGCCCTTCGGAACGTGGTGGATTTGGAAGAAATAAGCTCTATCGGACAATTTCAAATGTCGCATGTCTGGATGGTTACATGTAAATCGGCGCACTCTAAAGCAAAACTAGTCTCATGTGGAGATTTATTGGTTAAGAACCGTCGCTATGTTGTTGTGGATCCAGAACCGAAGGAGATAAAGGCGAAACTTCTCTGGCTGCCTGAACGCTTGGATGACTCCTTTATTTGTGAAGCTCTACAAGCTTATGGCAAAGTCACCTCGATTTCGAGGGAAAACTGGAAAGTTGCCGATATTAAACAGATGAAGACGCTCAGCCGAGATGTGACTTTGACTATTGCCGAAGGGGTTAGCGTTGGTGACGTTCCACATCAGCTAACTGTGTGTGGAGTGCAGAACCTCGTTTTGATACCTGGCCGACCACCTCTCTGTCTCCGCTGCAACCGTGCAGGACACATTCGTAGGCACTGCCGTACGCCGCGTTGCGAAGATTGCCGGCGTTTCGGCCACACAGCAGAGGAGTGTGTGGTTACATACACGGACAAGCTTCGGCACCGAGTCCGGCCTCCTGAAGAAGCATTACGGGAACACATCATGGACGCGTCTGAGATAATCGATGCGTCTGGCGACCTTCCCGTCGGCGTTGTGGCCGAGTCCTCAAGTGCTACTCCACAGGATACTGACGAACAAAATACTGCTCATGCGTCCGAGGGTAATGAGAACAACTCAGCGTCTCAGGCCTTGGACGAGATGTCGTGTCAAGCTTCGGACAAGGAGCCAACCGAAGACGATCCACCAATTGTTCCCGAACACCCAGCGAACGTCACCGCGGATATTGTGACCCCTGTGGCCGTTGCTGTGCAACAACGTCCAGACCAGGGCCAAGTTCCTGTGGCTGGCAGGCTCGCGGCTGTCGACGAGCCAGTCTTGAAACGCCGTGCATCATGTGCCTCCGAGTCCAGTGAGGAGGACGATCAAGCTGGCAGCAAGCATCGTCGTCACGGTCGAGCGTCGAAGCACAAAGGGAAGTGCCGGCGTTCGCGGTCGAGGAGGCCTGGCGGTGGTTCGGGGGCGGCTTCGCCGTCTTCCGAGAGGCAAATGGAATTGTAGGCAAAACTATGTGCTGTCACCATGGCGGTCTCTGAAGAGATAGCGCTTGCAACTCTCAATGTACGAGGTCTTAGGTCTCGCCAGAGACAGATGCAACTTCGCCGTTGTTGTTGTTGTTGTGGCTGTAGGAGGAAGGAAAAGAAAATTCACGGGCCTGCTACTGGCTCTGTAGCTGAGCCACCTCCGCTGTCTCGTGCAGATAGAGGAGAATATAGAGAAGAAAGAAAAGGAAGAGGGAAATAAAGACGCGCGCCGCAACAACAGCCGTCGTCCACCACCAGCGGTGGCGTGTGCAATGACGGCCTAGAACAGATAAAAATTCGGCGCCAGGCTAGCCCCCGCCGCAAGCGGTGGTGACCCACCTGTACCAACCCCATCAAGGGAGAGCACTGAACTTCGCCGACTTTTGCACAGCAGGCGTCTAGATATTGTGGCAGTCCAAGAGACGAAGATAGAGAGAGAGGAGGAAACCGAGAGGGCGCTACAGCCGTTTTTGGCCGATTTTAACGTCATTGTTGCGCATGCTGTGGGCTTGTCGGCAGGTTGTTTTCTGTTTCTGCGAAAGACGCTGCCTTGTATTGGCCTAACTTATAATATCGACGCCGAGGGTCGGTTGATATGTTGCGATCTTCTACTCTTTAGGAAGCCATGGCGGATAATTAATGTTTATGCTTTTAATACTGTGACACAGCGCATAAGCTATTTTGAACACATAGCCAGCTTACTTGACTGTGACCGACATATTGTGCTAATGGGTGACTTCAACTGTGTTTGCAGCCCTAGTTCTAGTCCAGACGCAAGCAGTGACAGGAGTGGGGAACTTCTGTTCCGTGTTACAGAAGATGCGGGACTGGCTGATACAGGGGCGTCCTGCCGTGCTTTTAGATCATTCACCCACATTCAGGGGCATTCTCACGCTCGTCTAGACCGGATCTATGCATCTTGTACATTAGTTTCCCGCTGGCTTGTTTGCGAAACTATACTGGTTTCGTTTTCTGATCATAGCATGGTAGTAGCCCGGCTCGGTGGCAATGACCATTCAAAGTTTATGCCGCAGTGGGAACTTTGGAAGTTAAACTCATCGCTGGTAAATGATCAAGAATTTATCATTCGTGTGCGCTCACAGCTCCAATCATGTTTTTCCAGAAATCTACCATTGTTCGCCGCTTGGGAAATGTTTAAGCAGGAAGTACGTGCGATAGCAATTTCACTTGGCTCAATTAAATCTTTCTACAGGAAACATCAGGAGGAGACACTTAACAAAAACTTGTGTAACCTGTATGAGCTAGAATGTTAATCCCCTGGATCATATACGGACGAAATTGCTAGTGTCAAAAGTGAGTTACAAAGGCATGCTGCGGAACGATACAGGAGTGCCTTAATTCAATCTCGTGTCAAGCGTGCTTTTCACTGCGAACGGCCGACGCGGCGAGCTTTGCTTGATGAACGTCACCATGCGACTGCAAAGATGATTCCGGGAATTATGCGTAATGGCACATTGGTTACGAGTACGAATGAAGTTACGTCCGCATTCGTGGATTATTACTCGATGTTGTTTAGTGCCACTCCTCCTGTAAGAAATTCTAACATCTCGCGTTTCACATCCCTTATGACCCCTTTATCAGAAGATGATTGTTCTGTAATTAGTAGCTCTTTCACGCAGCAAGAGGTAGAAGTGGCAATTGATCAATTACATCTCTCAAAAACGGCTGGTCCTGATGGCATTTCCTCTGAATTTTACAAAGCTTTTAAAACTGTTCTTGCTCCTATCCTGCTAGATGTCTTCGCGATAAGTTTTGATCTAGAAGCCCTTCCCGAGACTTTTACTAAATGCCACACAGTCATAATTCCAAAGAGTACTGATGGAGAAAAATTACGCTCAGTGGAAGGCTATAGACCAATCACACTGGCAAATGTGGATTACAAGATTTTCGCCAAAATTTTATCAAACCGCCTACAGTTCGCAATGTCGGTTCTCATTGGCCCTCACCAGACGTGCGGCTTGAGGGGCCGAGCCATACAAAGTAATGTACAGTACTCACGGATTGAAATAGGACAGTCGGAGCGCGTGGCCGTCGCTGCATGAAGCGCCGCCCGTGGATGCTCATGGAACCAAGGTGCTGCATTGTGGTATAGCGCGAGGGGGAGAACATCTAAAAAGCAGAACTGCTCCTTCCGGTCGCCAATAAGCCGGCCTGTTGTTTACCACACTGCCTTGCATGCAGCGACGGCCACGCGCTCCGAGTGTCCTATTTCAATCCGTGAGTACTGTACATATTGCGCGCACAGTCCTCGAGTCGTGCTCCTGCTCTCATGATCAGGTTGCTTTACTTCAGGTCGACCTCGCAAAAGCATTTGATCGATTTCGTCATTCTTTCCTGTTTTCTCTTCTGGAACGAGCGAACGTTGGTTCTGTAGTACTGAAGGGGGTGCAACTTTGCTATAGAAATTGTTCGACTCGCCTAATTGTAAATGGCCGCCTATCAAGCCCCATACCAATCAACTCTTCTGTGAAGCAAGGCTGTCCGATGTCTCCACTGCTTTTTGCTCTTTACTTGGAACCACTTTGTCAGAGTGTTTTACATAACAGTAGTATCCATGGCTTCCCTCTCCTTGGAAATGAGATTAAAGTGCTTGCATATGCGGATGATCTTGCGTTTTTCTGCACTGACAAACCAAGCATAGAAAAAGTTATATCCAGCATAGAAGAATTTGGCGTTGTTTCTGGTGCTCAGATGAATCACTCCAAGAGTTCCGGCCTTTGGTTTGGTTCGTGGGGCTCAACACCACCCCTATATGCAGGAATTAAATGGTCATGTGTGCCCCCTAAATATCTAGGCGTTCCACTGCATGCATTTAAGTCAAGTTCAAATTACTGGAAAGCGCGCGTTCCAGTAGTCCAGCGTTATGCTAATACATTTGTCCCCTATCGGCTTTCAATATTCGGTCGGGCTCAGGCCTGCAACATGTTTTTGGCGACAAAACTTTATTATGTGCTTCAGGTCCTCCACTGTGCTAGGCATTACATCCAGCGTTTTCACGGAATATTTGCGACGTTTATTTGGTCATCCAATTTTGAACCGATTCGGCGTGATAACCTAATCAGACCTGTTTGTTCAGGGGGGCTCGGCTTAGTGCATCTGTATGTAAGGCGGTTAGTTGCCCGTTTCTTCTTTTTTCGTGATTGTTCACGTCCGATTATTAGAGCATTCCTACAAGTTAATTTCATGAATCTGCTTCCCGACTTAGTGGTTCCTTCAGATTTTGCTGATCGTCCGCAGTTACTAGGATTTATGCAAGAAGTTTATGCTTCGGTGAGTTTTTTGACAGTACGATTCTCGAATGAGTACTTATGTTCTGTTTCGCGCAAGATACTATACAAGGATTTGGTAGCAATGCCTTTTCCGCCATCACTGTATCGTTCTTTATACTTTGGCTTTAAGGGTCATGATGTGTCAAAAAGGGTGCGCAAAATGCAGATTTCTCCTTGCACGAAAACATTTTTCTTTAAATTACACACCGAAGCTCTACCTGTTAACACATGGCTCCATAGAAAAAAAATATTTTTGTATCTTCTGTAAACTGCCGTCTGTGTAATGTGCCCGAAACAATTGAGCACTGTTTCATTAATTGCAAAGACGCAATTCTTTTTTGGGATGTGCTGCAAAGAACTCTAAAGAAAGACTTTGTTCTAGATTCGTACAGTGTGCGGTATCTTGCTGTTACAAAATCTGATTACGAACCATATGACATGTTTTTCCTTATTGGACTTCATAGTTTGTGGAAGACACGCATGTCGGATCGCAACGCTGAACCTATTGTTCAACCTAGACTCCATTTTAGCAGAATGTTGCTGCAACTGAAGGCCACTTATGATGAAAATGGCTTTCAACCTGATTGGTTTCCTCTGGTGACACGGTGCTTATTTTTGCCTGCCTTTTAAAAAGTTGTGTCTTCTGTTGCGCATCTCAGCAATGGCTGAAGGAACTGTAAATAGTCTGTGTACATAACCCTTTCTGTGTACATAACCCTTTCTGTGTACATAACCCTTTCTGACGCCGCTGCAAAAGAATTAAAAGTTTCCACAAGGACAATTTCAATACCATTCTCACGAAGAGATGCAGCAAGACTTGTAGCAACTGAATCATGGCGATTGCAACGCTCTCTGTGGTGTGACCCGAACCATCAATATCGACCTCTACACCGAATAGACCCCACTTGCGTCTTTCGAATTCCTCACAATTTGAACAGGTGGCATCAAAACTGTCTCCACAGAATCCGCTTAAATGTGTCATACACAAACTACTTCCTACATAAAATAGGCATAGCGAGCAGGCCTCTGTGCTCTACATGTGATGTGTGTGAAAATTTTGAACATTTGGTAACCTCCTGTCAACGATTTACTGCACATCGCAGGACACTGCGCAATAATTTAAGCTTACCTAAAGAAACAACCTTGCGCCTTGAGCATGTCCTGGGTCCTTGGTGCGACGGATCGTCTGCTGCGCGAGCTACCAAGGCCTTACTAACTTTTCTGAAGGACACAGGGTTGATTAATACCCTTTAAAACTCATCTGTGTGTGATTATGTGCGTGTGAAAGTTAACTTTTCTTAAGGACACAGGGTTGATCAATACCCTTCAAAACTCATCTGTGTGTGCTTATGTGCGTGTGAAAGTGTGCGACAACGATTCTCTTTTTTTTTCTCATTTATTTCCCCTTCCCCTCCCACACTCTGTCACCCTCATCCCTCAACCCTCATCAGGAGTAGCATGCTAGGCTTACCACTAGGCAGACATCTCCTGTTGCCATTAAAATATCTCTCTCTCTCTCTCCTTTCTGTATAATAAATACCATGTCAGAAAAATAAAAAAGTAGCGGTAGCCTTGTGGTAGAGCATACGCTTCGCATTCGGGAGGTAGGTTCGATCCCTGGTGCCACTGGGTACCCACGGAATTTAAATCGATACAAGCTTTTCCCCGGCCTGGTGTTCGACTCTTTTATGGTGAAATGATTGGGGAAAAAGCCACGTAATGGCCTTCTACCGCGTGAGGCGGTCTTCTTGTTGTTTGGCAGTCGGAGTATTGTTTTCGCCATAAAAGCTGCTGCTTACGTCGAGCGCGGAACTTTTATAAGCTATAGAAAAGGCAAAAGAAATGGAAACATGAGCGATCATCGATCACTTTTGCAAATAAAGTGCAGGGCTGCGGTGAATTTTAATGCAAAACAGCTAGAAGCTCCATCAAAAGAAAACAATGCAATTCCACTCGCATAATTCTTAGAATCGGAAGTGACGTCGCCACACCGGGAACCCTGTAAATAATCTGCGCCAAGCGGCGCTGTTTTCCGCGTCAACTCGCGCAGGTCGAATATTTCGGAGCACGCGTGTCGGTTGTGCTAATAAATATCTTGTTCATGCCGAGGAGCAGCTGTGCACTTCTTCAAAAAGGCGTATTCCTCAGAGAGAATTACCAGACAGCGCGCCACATCAGTTTTTTTCCCCCACTCTAAATGTTCGCAGCGACAGCGTGGCTACGGCGGGCGATATTGTTAAGGTAAATGAAACAGAAAAAGCGCGAGTTTTAGAGAATAATTGATTGCCTACACCTTAAAACTTCGGGGCCGAATGTAAGTGCATGAAATGAGGAGGACTGTACCATGCCCCAAGCGGAGCAGTTTTTTTTATATGATGTACCTTGCGATGCGCTTTGTGCTTTTTCCGCTTCTTCACGACAGACTACGTGGGAAGTTACTGGAAACTTACTGGAAAGTCATAGCACTGTCATTAAGACAAATGGGATCTTTGTAGTCTTCGCAACTTCGCCGAGTGCACTGTCAATTGATTCTCGCTAGATGAAACTGACGTATGAGGTAGCAACCGAGGTCTCGCGTCACAAGGTGGTCATCAAGGACGCTCTCATTCTGCTCTGTTGGGTTCAAGAGAGCTACACATGTGCATATTCAGACGCTTTCCTCGAGCTTCTAGCGAATATTATTCTGTTGAGCTACATAATCAAAATCATACTTGAAAATTTCTAATCAAATGCGCGACTTGTCTTTATTCTGCATTTCTCCTAACCGGTGTCACTGTGAGATGCAAAACCCCATATACCATCTTTATTCTGATTAGGGCAGAATGTTTTTTTTGTGTGTGTGTGTGTGTGTGTGTGTGTGTGTGTGTGTGTGTGTGTGTGTGTGTGTGTGTGTGTGTGTGTGTGTGTGTGTGTGTGCGTGCGTGCGTGCGTGCGTGCGTGCGTGCGTGCGTGTGTGCGTGTGTGCGTGTGTGCGCGCGTGTGTGTGTGTGTGTGTGTGTGTGTGTGTGTGTGTGTGTGTGTGTGTGTGTGTGTGTGTGTGTGTGTGTGTGTGTGTGTGTGTGCGTGCGTGCGTGCGTGCGTGCGTGCGTGCGTGCGTGCGTGCGTGCGTGCGTGTATGTGTCAATATACCATCGTCAAGATGCTAGCGAAGTTTAAGTGCAGTATAGGATCGGTGTTATTTCACTTGTTAAGGCTCATCAAATGAAAAATAGAGAAAAAGTTGCATGTCATGCTAATTCTCAAGTCGAGTACGTGCTACTTCAGCAGCATCGCCTTTAGCGGTTTGGTGCAACCGCTGAGGTTAACTCTAACATATTTTGCGTCCTTTCCATAAAGAATGCTCGGGTTTAAGCGCGGCAATGTAGCATCTACCAGTGGCTCTCCTTCATAGTAATTCAGAAAGCACTCACACGGCATGTCGGGGGTGAACGGGTCATGATGCACAGAACACGACAAAAAATTAACGAGCTGCCCTGCTCGCCGCGAGACAGAACCACGGCAATTAAAACTAGGATCCACAAACGAACTGGTCGTTTCAGTGCAGAAGTGCATTGTAAACCACGAAGGCAATCTGTTGTCAAAGAGGTTGCACCGCCGAGTTCAACGGCTGCTGCCCGGCGCTTTAAACTCTATCCCACGGCTCGAAGCATGTGGAAACCCTAGCTATTTTATTTCTTGTACCTCTCGGCGACTTGTCGTAAAGTGTTTGCCCAACTTGCCATACCATCACGAATTACTCTCGAAAACAGCAAAGTCCCGGCGGACCCAATGTGGATGGTCCCAGCGTTTGCCTACACAAGGACACTTACCATGTTACCCCGCCCACGCATTTTAACGGAAACTACTGCCACCATTCTGATTACCCGAAGAGATATATCCGTTTCTGCACTGACAGGCGCGTAGGGGCCTCCGAGTACGACCGCGAAAGCATCGCAACAAACTCAATGCAACGGCATCAGCACCTTCTAAGGATATCGCATTACTCACACGTTTTGTATTTCCATCTCCCAGATAATTTACTTTACTGCACAGGTTCCCGAGCCTAGCCTATATCACTGTGCATTCACTTAAACCGGATGATAGCGGGCTCCTTTTCGGTGTGGACATCACAAATTCGAATGGACTGACAGAAAAAGTTTCAAACCCGGTATTCTCAGCACTCAGTGCTTCTTCTGCTGCCAAGAACACGTGAAAGTTGTCATAAAGGCCCAATGAATTGATTTTTAAGAAAAACAGAGATTGAGTATAGTTCCCATCGGTGTTAATTAAAGTTGAAGAAAATATTTGTGTTTTCTAACTTTTTTTTACACGACCAAGGCCTCACTCACAACGCTAGGACTTAGTCACATCGAAGATGAATAAACAAAGAAGCACTGATTCAAACCCCGAGAGCGCTGCTAACACTCGTGTTCAGGCACTTCATTACTATTCATTTAGCAAGAAGGGGCACTGCATTAAGCCCTGGTTTAGAATTACCTACTTGAGAACCCAGGGGACTCAAGCTTGAAACGTTATTTTTCTGTCTAGCGGGCAAAGCGCACCCTGTATGAGCCCACCAAAAAAGGGTTCTTGAATGTGGAAAGGCCCGCTGAAATCATTGTACATAATTTAATTTAATGTTCACAAAGTAGACACCATGGACGACAAAAAGGGTCATTGCTCTGGTTACGATCTTTATTTTTTGTTTGGTTGAACAGCAATATAGTGAATTTTATATAACACTAAAGAGGCAAGGTTCGAACACATTCAGATTACGAAAATATGCATAACATGGTGAAGTGCTTCTATTAATATGCTTAGAACGTACTTTGACTCCATTCCAGCATGGGTGTTTTAACAGGACTTTCAATCGTTACTCAATTCTTGGAACTAATTCATGACCTATCCATGTGCATTGACAGTCAAAAATAAGTGGATATAATGTTTTTACATTTATGGATAAATCAAAGTGCACACTTTGCAGCAGTATTTTCACTGACTGAATTAGATATCGCTTGTCAGATCGGTTCCAATATGTAAAGAATAACAATCAGCGCTCTATACTTGAACCAGTATCATCTGAAGCGCCTCAGGGCAGCGTCTTGGCTCGAGTTTTATTTCTTTTTTTTTTTGTTAATTATCTACCCTCTTATGTCTATGTTAATATCAAAAGTTTTGCAATAATTGTATAATTCATCGCGAAATTAATACTCCCGTTGACCACATTGCCCTAAACCGCGCTGCAGAAGTTGTGTCCAAGTGGTGTGCTGACCGACAAATGATCCTGAACATTAAGTCAACCTATCTCGCAATAACAAGGAAAAATGTCCGTCTTCGTATTCCTATGTTGTTATTAATATCCCCCTGATGCGAGTTAATAAATATAAATACGTCGATGTAATAGTATTGCATGATTTCAGATGGGAGTCACGTCAACTGTGCCGCATTAACCGCATTAGAAGAAAGAATCAAACGACTTCCATCCAATGCTTTTATGCGATCTGTTTTGGAATATGTGAAAGTGGCTTGGTTTCCTCTTACGAAGTATATCCATGGGTAAATTACAAGCCATCCAAAGAAAGGCAGCTATGTTTATGTTTAACAAGTACAGGTTTACTGACTGACCCACGTAACTGCTAAACGACGCTTTTCTCACTGCGGAAAATAGAGCCAAACTTGAGAAATTAAAGCTGCTTTATCAATTACTGCCCAACAAACTTAATCGTGATGAAACTAAGTACATATTGGCCTCAGTGGCGAAAGCGACTAGGTATAAACATACCGAGACACAAATGTTATACTCATTCCGCCTTGGTAATTTCATTAATAGTAGTGCATCACTCGATATCTTTGGAAAACTAGCATAAACTCACTTAGGTTTATTATCGCATAATTGACATGTCAGCCCAAATTAGTAGCTTCTTCTCTATTGCTGTACTATTCTGTCAAATCATTTCTTTCTTTCTGGTGCAATTTGAGCCATGCCTAATCAGTGTGACAGTATTGTCAGGTGTCAGACATCTTCTCAGATATTTCATCGTCATGTTATCACGTCGTTCTGTTTTTGTTGTGTCGCCGTGTTCCATCACTTGTCATGCCACCACGTAACAATATTCTTTGTACCAAATGCCCTTCCTATTAAAATATCCAGCTGATTGAAATAAATAAATAAATAAAGTCAATGTTTACGGCCTCAAAAAACGAGCTTTGCAAAACAAATCTAGAAAAGCGGCAACCCGCACACTATTTCGCGTTTATTCTTACAAATTGGTTAGGGATTCTCAGGCATAACAGCCGTCAAGCTCACGTGTACTGGATTTCCGATCAATCGATTATTTATTTCTCTGAAGCCTAATTGAAGCTATGCGAAAACTACACGCACTGACGATTCTGTAATACGGAAAGTTGAGCTAGTTGGTACATGATTGCAAATTACGAGCGCTGCGACGGAGAACAACAACGAGAGAGTAATGACAAGGACTTGTCATTACTCTCTCGTTGTTGTTCTCCGTCGCAGCGCTCGTAATTTGCAATGACGATTCTGGTTTTAATCAGAGCTAGAAGCATGCAGTCAGCTTTGTGCTAGGCAGATAGCGAGAGAAAATCGTCAAAGCTGAAGATGAAGTCTTCCTTCTGAAATCACTAGTTCCACCAACGGTCCCGTGGAATGGTTGCACTAAACCTTTAATCCATTTGTCTCTGTAGTTCGTTTCGCTCAGCATTTCTAAAGAAAATTTAGTATTGAAGTACATAAGCCATCGTCTTTTGAGACAGTATTTCGTATCGTTCCCGCTGGATGAATCCAATCACGTCGAAAGAACTTGCTAAGCAAGCATATCCGACGTTAGCAATCGAAGTATTTCTTTATCCTCCATTGATCGTTCTTCTTGAATCCCCGTACACATCTCGTTTTTTTTTTTTTTTCTATTCATTCGGAACACTGAAGATTTTCTTTTTTGTAATCTTTTCATGACGTTGCTTTTTTTTTTGCGAGCAATTTCCTTTCCTTCTCATCGTCAAAGCTACACCTACATTAAGACAAAAGCCCTGCTCATTCTCCTCTAATTACGCTGTCCTGTGCCAGCTGCGGCCGCTTCATCCCCGCCGACTTTCTACTGAGTATTCGTAATTATATTTGATATCACTGCTGGCTACCACTTTCGTAGTCAACTGCGACATCGTAGAGGAGTTGCAACATTTATCAACACATAAAGGGTTCTAAATATCACTCGGTAAGCAAAAGTTGCTGTGTACCAAGGTTCCTGTCCGCGTTAAATATCCCGAGTGGTAGGCGTCAATCCGGTGACCGCTACTGCGAAGTCTATCTAAGGTTGCGATGCGGATGTGTGTATTCTTTGTTCCCAGTAGCGATGTCAGAAATAACTCTGTTTGTGAGCCATCTACAAGTATATATTCTTACGGACGAAGAAGAAGCAGGCAATGCCGCGGGCAGGCGCGCTCACGCTAGGACCGCCGACATTCATTAAATATAATCTCACGGCCATCGAACATAATTCCTCAGTTCTTTCTCCTGTATTCACCGTCTTGTCGCCCCGTAACAATATACATATGAATTGTTGCATATGCGTGTCCTGCAACTATCAATATGTTTGTTCCAGTAGACTACGATTTAGCCCATCGATACAGATCGATGCCAAAGCAATCGAGTGGCCAGTCGAGGTGATGAAGGGGCTCCAGGTTCGCAGGCGTGTGCGCAGAGGCGGCTAGCGAAGCTGGCTATCGGCACACGAGCGTATGTACTTACGGATGAAGATGCGCACACCGTTCCAGTGGAAGTGGAACCATGGCAGTTCGGAGGTGTCGAGCACACCCACACTGGGGTGATTATGTTAAGAAGCGCAGATAACAGCGCGGTGGTGGCGAGGAATGGCAAGGACTCACTACGGCTGTTGGGTATGTAGTAGCTGCGGCGGAAGAGGAAACGATCGCGAACAATTGCGAAGCGCAAAATGATGTGCTTAACGACAAAGGGTGTGAGTAACCGTCGATGTCTGCGTGTTTTGGAGATCGAGCAAGGATACCTGGCATGATCCAAGCGTCCTTCCGCAGACATGGCGTCGAAAGACAAGCAGGATAATAAGGTGTTGAAGACCGGTAGAAACAAAACTTTAGGCTAGCGCGCGCGCGCGCGCGCGTGCGTGCGTGTGCGTGTGTGTGTGTGTGTGTGTGTGTGTGTGTGTGTGTGCGTGTGCGTGTGCGTGTGCGTGTGCGTGTGCGTGTGCGTGTGCGTGTGTGTGTGTGTGTGTGTGTGTGTGTGTGTGTGTGTGTGTGTGTGTGTGTGTGTGTGTGTGTGTGTGTGTGTGTGTGTGTGTGTGTGTGTGTGTGTGTGTGTGTGTGTGTGCGCGTGTGCGTGTGTGTGTGTGTGTGTGTGCACGTGTGTGGGGAGGGTTACAATTAAATGAAATTATATTATTAACTTTCGAATTATAGCTTTCAACACAAATATGAATTGGAAAGCTTTCGAACACCGCTAATATCCACCCACCCAGGTGCTGTCGACGAGGCTGTCTTAGCGTAGCCCCTTGTATTCAGTAAAAATAAAAGCAGGCGAACATTGAAATACCACGGCGCGCTAACTTCACGCGCCCGAATCAGTCGCGATTACAGAGCTCCCATAGGCAACTTGGTGAAACGCTTTCATATTGGTTTCTTCAGAGCTACTCACGACAGAGCTTCGCCTTGCTGCTAGTTGCAAGACAAGCGTCAACTCTTGCTAACCGAGGGCCTTTCCGGTATACCGCCTTGTCATGAGGCACGTCTCGATGTCCATTATTTTCGTACCGGACCAAGAATAAAGGTGTCCTCATTAGGCTCCTAAGGTGTCGTGGCGCACCCCTGATTCCAACTCATTTCAGAATAAGATGCCTATTCTAATTTACAGATCTCAGTTTTCCATGTATAATAGTACATACCTACGTGACAACATGACCAGAGGGAGCAAACAGAGCACTGCAATGTGATTGGGTCTGTCGCCATGTCACTCTGTTGTGTTTCCTTCACTGAAACTTTATTTGGCAATATATTTTCGGCAACGCCATTTCGAAACATGACATATATATTGTTTTTAATAAAACTTTTTGCCTATTTTCTTCTCGTCTCCTTAATCTCCCCAAGGCAGCGAGCTGGAATACAAAGATAAAAAGCAAAACATACACAAAAAAAAGACGGTACAATTTTCGACTGACTTTTTATGTGTTACATCGTACGTCAAAACCCTAGCTTTTGAGATTTGTACGAATGTTTTTTCTTTCTTTTTTTTTTTTTTGCACATGACATTTGCACTCTAATCTCAGCACGCATGACTCGAAGAAGCGGATTACAAAATTGCGTTCTGCTATTCTAAAACGACCTTTTTTTTTTAGTGACAATTGAGATTTCATGCTGATGTAATAGAAAGCAAGAAAGAGGTTGCAGGGAACGGACGAAAATAACGAAAAATAAGAATCTAATTAGCTGGCGTGATTCTTGTATATTCTACAAAATATTGTACATGCTTATCTTGCGCGCTCAGCGTTGGCATATTCCAACCGTGAATACAGATGAATAATACATTTTCTCTGCGGACCGGAATTTAACGCATTTATATCGACGGTTGCTGCAGGAAATGTACGCCAAACCAGAACAATTATTTGTAATGAGGCTTTTAAACCTCCCGCCACGATCAGTGCTTAATTTTGTAAGTATACCTATCGCAGACGTCACGCGGTACAACATTCCATCCAGACTCACCCTTCTTGAGTGAGTGCGTTGCTGCTGTCATCGTCACTGGCACCATATCTAGCTCAATTGCTTGGACGAATAATTAACGTTGGCGGCCCCAAAATAGCCCATTTCAACCACGTTCTTAAACCTGCAGTTTCCATAACCGATCTACGACGCTGGCTGCCACTACCTATCCTTGTGCTGCTGTCGCCGCCGAAAGCATGCAAGTCAATAATCTCAGGTTTGAAGAAAAAAAAAATCGAGGCTTGGTGTTTGGCAAATAGAGCTGTGCTGTAGATGCTAATACCATCTATGAGCCACTCAGCGCAGCATACGCAATGAATCACGAAGGGGAAAACAAATAGGCGCAATGACAGCAGAAACTAGCCGGTAAGAATACGATAGCCAGAAATAGCGCATCGTACTGCAATTGTTTGAACCAATTTATGTAAGCAAACAATGAAACAGCCCAAGCCTCGAGTCACCGAGAATCAGTTCGTCTGGTGGAAAAATCTGCGTGTCGGAATAGCAACGCATTAAAAGCATAAAATCAATTCGCCACTACGTAAATAGTAACCAGGACTATAATATATATATAGTCCTGGTTACTATTTACGTAGTGGCGAATTGATATATATATATATATATATATATATATATATATATATATATATATATATATATATATATATATATATATATATATATATATATATATATATATATATATCCCGTCGGGGTGGCGCAGTGGTTACGGCGCCCGACTACCGTTCCCAACAACGCGGGATCGAATCCCGACCTCGGCGGCCGCTTTTCGATGGAGGCGGAAAGCAAGGCGCCCGTGTGCTGTGCAATGTCAGTGCACGTAAAAGAACCCCAGGTGGCTGAAATTTCCGGAGTCCTCCACTACGGCGTCTCTCATAGCCTTAGTCGCACTGGGACGTTAAATCCCACAAACCAAGCCAACTATATATATGTGCGTGTGTGCGTGCGTGTGTGTGTGTGTACGTGTGTGTGTGTACGTGTGTGTGTGTGCGCGCGCGCGCGCTCGACGACAGAGAAAGACAATAAAGCCAGATAAATCGGCTGGCTTCTCTGGTAGTGAAAGCAAGTCTCACAAGCGAACAGGAACGCAAAGCAGGTGCTCGTGGTGGCGACTGAAACCGTGGGCGGGAACTGAAGTGGGATGGGTTCTCACAAAGTACTCCCTGTTTAGGGAGAAGCTCTCATGAATGTTTAAAGGTGGAGCCTGATTTTACGGGGTACTGGTGGTTGCCATCTTTTCCTCTCGTTTCTGTTTCCTTCCTTCAGCTCTCGCCATGAACGCAATCGATTTTGTTGCTTCGCCGAATGAAGAGGGCTAGGGGAGCTAGTCGAAGCATATGAACTTCACAACCGCAGTCCAAGAGAACCCTCCGAGGAATTATTGTTGCAATTTATGTTGCAATTTATCTTTCCACGTAGATTCGAGGACGAACCAGAAAGGATCTCGCCTTTCCTCTGCTCTTGAAAAATAGCCACAGCAGCTTCCTCGATTCTGCTATTTTTATTACGCTAAGGTATAATAATAGTAATAATGATTGGTTCACAGGAAGGAAAAGGTGCAGCATCCGTCACACTTGCGCTGTGGACACCTGAACCGCACCGTAAGGAAAGGAAGGAAGGAAGGAAGGAAGGAAGGAAGGAAGGAAGGAAGGAAGGAAGGAAGGAAGGAAGGAAGGAAGGAAGGAAGGAAGGAAGGAAGGAAGGAAGGAAGGAAGGAAGGAAGGAAGGACGGAAGGAAGGAAGGACGGAAGGAAGGAAGGAAGGAAGGAAGGAAGGAAGGAAGGAAGGAAGGAAGGAAGGAAGGAAGGAAGGAAGGAAGGAAGGAAGGAAGGAAGGAAGGAAGGAAGGAAGGAAGGAAGGAAGGAAGGAAGGAAGGAAGGAAGGAAGGAAGGAAGGAAGGAAGGAAGGAAGGAAGGAAGGAAGGAAGGAAGGAAGGAAGGAAGGAAGGAAGGAAGGAAGGAAGGAAGGAAGGAAGGAAGGAAGGAAGGAAGGAAGAAAGGAAGAAAGGTGGGAATGAAAGTGGAAATTGAAAAAGTGAAGTCATAGTGGAGTCGTAGTGGACGGCTACGGAGTAATTTCGACCACCTGGGGATCTTTAACTTGCGCTGAAATCGCACAGCACACGGGCGCCACTTCGTTTCGCCTCCACCTAAACGCAGCCCTCGCGGTCGAGATCGAACCCGGGAACGCCGGCACAGTAGTCAGGCGTCTTACCAATGCACCACCGCGGACGCTAAGGTTTACTGATCGGCTGTCTTCATCCATCATTTGGGGTAAACAACCGTAAACATGGCAATATTCAACGCTACTCGCACGGAAGCTGCTTTACAGTAGCCTGGCGTTCTTTATAGAGGTCTTGTTCTCTGAGAACTCAATTTTGTTATCAGACTTTACTATATATCGTCCCTACATTTCATATCGAAGACATCATAGGCATATATTGCCAGTGATCATCCTCATCGTTATTTTTTGTTCAAATTCATTGCGCATGCAGAAGAATAAATCAGTCAACCATGAAATTGTTGGAAACACCCTTAAGTAATGTTTTGCAAAAAACTTAGAGGACGTTTAAATAAAATACGTGTTCAAAATTAATAGCATTGAATGTACGAAGTCGATCTGCTCTGCCTGTTTCTCTTTATCCGCCATTGCTGTCCTGCGAGGCATAATTACGTGGTCGCCATCTTTGCTCACATACTCCCATGGCACTTTCTGAGATATTCCCCTACCGTAGATGCAGGCGACGTTGATTGTTTTTCCATTCCAAGCTGACACGCGGAGTTTGTCTACAGACACGTTTGCACACAACCAAGCGGCAGCTTCCAACTGACGCCGAAGCCACCACCACGATCGTGTACGCCACGCAAGTACCTGCCAGCTGCCTGCACACTTGTCAACTCGGCCTTCTCACACGGCCTTGATGTCACACTTCGCGTCAATATATCATTATTTAACTATTATGAGAAGCGACATCGCTAAACACCTGACGCGACGTTGGTTCTGACGTCGTTTGTGTGACAACTGCACTCAACCAAGTGCAGCTACCAATTAATGCGAAACCCGCCACCACATTTTCTCACGTCACGTGACCAGTGTCGCTGCCAATTCGGTGATGTCACAAGGTTTCACAATGGCACACACCCCACCGACTAATGAGTGAATTTTGTGACATGATATCCGCTGGTACGCCACCGCCATTTTCTCTCATGAGACCAGAAATTACAGGTTATTGTATCATTTACTGATAACAATTGCAATTAACCTCCAGGGTCGTATGCAAGATGTTCCAATAATGTAATTATTATTGTAAAGGGCGCGTCGCGGTGCCTCAGTGATTAGGCGCTCGACTACTGAGCAGGAGTACTCGCCTAGGCGATCTTGTTTTAAGCAAGGCGAAACTAACAGAAACCGGTGTGCTGTGTGACGTCACTACACGTTAACGACCTCCATGTGGCTTATGTAATAGTGAGCACCCATTACGTCCTGTCGTCTGTGTAGCCACGGCCGGTCTCGAGGGAAAACGCGCGCTCTCTAGGCCGACCGTGGTGTAGCTAAAATATCGCATGTCATGCTCCACGTTAAAAAGAGGCGAAATAGTAAAATAAAAAAGTGCGCAACTCCAAAAATGTGCGCAACTCCAAAAATATAAATTTACATATCGGGTTCTCTACGAAAAATAGAAACAGGGTTTATTTAAGTTAACATTTTCTATATAAAAAAAACTGTTTCTGATTGGTCGCATAAGCATTCTGAGAGTCCTCAACAGCTGATGGTGCTGTAAACCGACCTGTAGCTCATTGATTTGGCAAAGTTCAGAGACATCAGTGAGATCAACGGCCCCCGGATACGGAGGAACAGTGCGAAAACTTATGCTATCTGTATTAGCGCTTGTGCAGCGCATGGACTTAATATTAGTTGTGTCAGTAAAAATGACTCGCGCACTATACACCTAATCTTCTCCGCTATGGAGGTGGAAAGGCAATATCGGTAGCACTTCTTCTTCTTTTTTTTTTCAGTTAGAGTGGTGCCAACTCACCAGCGCGCCAATTTTTGCTGAAAAGCAGTTTTGAAAACTAAACGCAAGTTCCTTCTCGCCTAATTGCATATCTCTTTCTCACGAGTAAAAAATTTCTGATGTTTCTCGTGTCAAAATTCAAATGGTACCCATCCGTCAACACTGCAATCTACATGGATTATTTCGGGAATGAAATAGCTCCCGAACGGCGGAAATTGAACAGAAACAACGAGCGCTGCAAAAAAAAAAAAAGAACAAAAAAAGAAAGAACACTTTCTCACGACATCAATGCTGCCGAATACTAAGCTGTGGAAACGTGAGACAAGGGAAGAAGCAAAATGCAGAATAATAAGAAGCATGGCTGCAAGCCCTCTTGAAGCGCAACGGAGGACAAAACCACCTTGGCGCGATGAAAGCGGCGACAAGCGAAAGGCGCATATGTCGCGATTGTCCTTCAATTGCGATCCATCATGGCTGCGGGTAATCGTGCGTGAAGATGCTTTATATTCCGGAGATCCATCCACGCATGAGAAACCACGCTACGCAAGACAAAAAATAAGCCCCTAGAGACGACGAAACGTCAAAGCAAGAGGAGGACGAGCGGGCCTCAATATCTCTGTTATTGCTTTCAATGCTCGGACTTCCATCTTTTCTGCTTCCGCCTATGCTGCTGAGTAATTTTTTTTTTTTTGCCCTCATTCTTAAGCTATGCTTGAGTTAATATCACCCATTACATTCTCGCGCGGACGAGAGGGGGGTTCAAAAAGAACATAGAATAATTAAAGGTGCCGTCATGATTGTTCTCCGAAAAAGGGAAAAGGAAACTATAAAGGGATAACTGAACGGTGATAGAGAGAGTGGGAGAGGGAAAAAGAGAAAGCTCACAGTTAAGAGCGAAACAATTGGAAAGGAAAGCAAGAGGATTAAGGGATCCGAAGAAGTGAAGACACCAAAGTGACAAGCAGAGCAATCATGCGTATTGAACAGAGTTTTCTTAAAAAGTAGCCGCTGTTATTGACGAAATGGAAAAGATTTGTAAGGGAAACACCCAGAAAGAAAACCGAAGCACGCTGAGGAGTAACCGAAAGTGCTCGAGGACCTTAAAAAATTGCAACAAAGCGACCGGATGGGAGGGGACGGCAGGAGTGAGGAGGGAAGAGGAAGCTGGTCTTCATGTGGTCCATAGAAGAAAATTGGTTCGTGGCGTTCGCAGAGGTGATCTCCTAAACTTATCGAGCACTGGCAAATCCCCTGGTGTTGGAGTGGAGCGCAAAATTCATTTTAATGTTGTATCGTGGGCCACAAAGCGCGCCTGCCTGGACGAAGAATTAATCTTTTAATGCCACGAAGACAACACGTGGAGTGCAGCCCCCTGCTCGATCGAACGCCCGCCGAACAATGGGAACCCGCTTTCATATCCCGCAATCACCGCAAAGCGTGGCTTTGATTCGTCGCTTTTCTCTCTTTTTAGTTTTCTTTTGCTCGCACTTTTTATTACCATCACTTTCTCTTGCGTTCGTCGAAAACTTGAAGGCCTTAAAAGTTCTCAAAACGACGATTTTTTTTTTCTCATAGGTGCAGCCACTGAAGATGCAAGTAAAAAGATTACCACTTATATTAAATAACCTTGATTGAACTCTTTCAAGACGGAAGCCAGCTTTACTTGCCATATATTTTTTTATTCATCTTTGCGGAGAAAACATTTCTCGTGCATTCAGAACACAGTAAAGTGTGTGTGTGTGTGTGTGTGTGTGTGTGTGTGTGTGTGTGTGTGTGTGTGTGTGTGTGTGTGTGTGTGTGTGTGTGTGTGTGTGTGTGTGTGTGTGTGTGTGTGTGTGTGTGTGTGTGTGTGTGTGTGTGTGTGTGTGTGTGTGTGTGTGTGTGTGTGTGTGTGTGTGTGTGTGTGTGTGTGTGTGTGTGTGTGTGTGTGTGTGTGTGTGTGTGTGTGTGTGTGTGTGTGTGTGTGTGTGTGTGTGTGCGCGCGCGTGTGTGTGTGTGTGTGTGTGTGTGTGTGTGTGTGTGTGTGTGTGTGTGTGTGTGTGTGCGTGTGTGTGTGTGTGTGTGTGTGTGTGTGTGTGCGTGCGCGCACGCGCGTGTATATACATATATATATATATATATATATATATATATATATATATATATATATATATATATATATATATATATATATATATATATATATATATATATATATATATATATATATATATATATGTATGTGTGTATGTATGTATGTATGTATGTATGTATGTATGTATGTATGTATGTATGTATGTATGTATGTATATTATACACGCAAGGGAGTATTTGTAGCGCACTTTATTTTAGACTGTGGAGTATTTCAGGGCCAGTATATCATGGAATACATTCCGTCTTATTCCATTTGATTCCTCAAGATTGACTCGAGCGACTTCACTCCTTGCGTCCTTGCGTTACTGGTTCAAACCCACTAATGGCGGATGTATGGCGTCGCTGGAGCCAATCAGAAAGAGGTCGATAAACTAATAATCGCCCTCATGCAGTTTAATTACGGCATTTCTCCGCCAGAAATGGCCTTTTAGCTTTGCAAGGTCTCGTCAAACTAGGTTGTAATTTTCGCCTTTTGATTAAGTCCTTCCGGGTTTGCATCTGATTGGGGAGGTTATAGCTGTGCGCATTCCCTCTTTGCTTTCTTTCTTCCCTAGTCCTTCTTTAAAGCATGAAGTTGGGACAATTGTATTTGGTTTAGCATAACTAAAAGCCGCGCACAGAAAAGGGCACAAGGATGAGGTACGACAGGGGCGTTACTAACAACTGGGATCTATTGCACTGGTAGAAATACAAAACGAAAAAGATGGGCATCAACCTCACAACACACCTATTAATCACCATCACAAAGAAAATACGGCAAATGCAAATAGGTGATTGCGAAGAATATTATGAACACGATCTCTCCAGTTAGGCAAGCTCTTTTCCTAGAATTGCTATCTAAGAAGCGCGAATCCAATCCTCACCCGTTCTGCTTATTGAAAAAGCTTCAGCGAATTCACTCGTGTCTTGATCCCGGTTTTTCGTAAGAATCGTGCAGCCATGAAGATTTGGTTTCCATTTTCCCTTCTGCAGTATCTTCAGTGCAGGATGAGGTTACGCATAGTGGCTGGCGTCCGCAATGACTCAGCGCTGGTGTGTCTTCCTTTTGTTATGTTCTGTGAGCGATTTTCGGTTATGCTAAACGGTTGAAAGTTTCGCTAAGGTGGATTTTTTGGAGAACGGGTCTTTTAACACGGTCGCAATTAAAACCACTGGGTTCTTTTTTTTATTTATTTTACTCGAAGACTTGCCATGTGGCATAGAATGGTGGCTGTCTTTAACTTAAAGTAAGTCATGTAGATTATTGTCACCAAGAAACCGGAGCAAGCTCCGGCTCTTAATGTTGTCCATTAGCCCCATGTGCAGGTCTTGCACCCTTGTAGCCCACAGTCCAACCTCCTGTAGCCGTCTTATTATTAACTGCTGCATTCCTGGGCATGTCCATAAAAGGTGGCGAACATCCACCTCGGCGGCCGGCCTTGGACGCTTAAGGCATGTGCTCGGCACTGCATCTTCTTGAGAACCTCATCGGCACGTTACCGACGAGGTAAAGGCCGCCCCAGTCCTAATACTTGTAAGGGACACATCATCCATTCTCGTTAGGTTATGAAGGAGGGCGTAAGTGCACGGAGGAATCAGGGCACGTACACTTTTCCTTACAGCGGATGCCAAGATTGGAAGATCGGAGCGGGGGTCAAATGGGAGGCTTGTGGTCGAGGCATTCGTATCAGGCGCTTGATGTGTAAGGGTGTATGTTCTTAGCGTCTTCTTGTATCCAGTGTATCTGAATGCGTTTTCATGCGACCCGTGAAGGAGTGGTGATTGAGTTGAGAAGCGTTAGGAGCGACGAAGCGCTTGGTGCAGTATACATATTTCATTGTGCATTGAGCAATTGTGAATTTGGGAAGGGGGAGGGGGGGGGGGGGAGTACAGTTTATATTCAAAAGCCTTTCATCTCAAGTGTTTGCTTTTTTGAAAATGAGTGCAGCCCTTTCGGCGCCCATAAAAAGCTGAAATCCTTGAATGGGGGGCGTCATGACAGTTCTGATCGTAAAGAGATTTAGAGGTTGTTGCACGTGACCTCAGACCATCTGCATTAAGGGTTATTGATTAAGGGTCGAAAGCGACTTTTTTGTTCCTAAAAACTGTTTAGGAGTGTCGCAACGCTTAAGAAGAGGACAGAACATTGTTTTACGTGTTTCGTCACTTCTGAACAGACCGTAGCACTCAGGTTCTGCTACCACTTTCAGTGCTACTATAGCTGGACACAACTTAAGTCTGCCGTAACCGACACACACAATTCCTCCACGACAGGAAGTAGTTCATTTTTAGAGCTTTTCTGGTTGCCCAAATAAAAGAAACATATCCGTCGGCGCAAATCAGGAGCGCAAGAATTTGTGCCTATGGCTTGTTCAAATATTGAAAATCGATTGTGATTGTACTGTTTAGCGGAGTAATACACACACCCTGTACCCCTGCACATATTTAGTAACTGCCGTTCTTTTTTTAGTTGTTTCCTACCGTAGTACTACTGCCATGACGCACTCACCGCCGACGACGAGGCGCACGGTGGAGTTCCTCTGCGCGCCCCCGTGGAAGGCCACGGTGCAAAGGTAGTTGCCGGAGTCGGAGAGCTCGAGGCGTGACAGGCGCAGCGCGGCCGGCGACCGGGACACCGAGAAGGACGCGCGGCCGGCCCAGTGGACGCCGATGGCATGCTGGCCATTCCAGATGCCGCGCCGCTGCGTGTCTTCCACCATGTAAAAGGGGCTGCTGTGATCGGCGCTGCCGTTGCTAGCCGACGCCGGCGCGTACCACAGCACCTTGGCGGGGCTGTCGTCTCGCTCCGAGTCCACGTCACACGGGAGCCACGTGTCCTGGCCACGCTCGCCCTTGATCACTGCACAGTCGCAGAAAGGAGAAGAACGTTGTTCGTTAAAAAGAAAAAAAAAAAACGAGCTCATGGCAATTCCGAAACTACGTAAATATTGTCTTGTAGGTTAACAAAACTTCATTTTAGACATGATAGAAATTCATTACTTGCTTTAGGATAAAACATACACTTTTGTTTCATGTAACAAGGGCGTTGGTATCAGTGTAGAAAGACAAGCAGGGCATTGTCGTTGACTTCAGCTTGCAGCTGAGTTAATTTGCAACTACGCGCAAATAAACAAAACACCACACAGGAAATAGGCCTCTCGTCTTAGCAATACTTGGGCACTTGGCGACGAAGGATGCCGGTTTAGATCTCTTTAATGTCGTTGGTTTCCTTCTAGACTGCGTTGTTTTTTCATACCCTTCTTCCTATATTAATAAATAAATAAATAATGCAGTCACTCCGCTATCTTCCCAAGGATTAATAGAGTGCAGAATTGTCGCCAGGCTTCATGTGTTTTCTGACCTCTAATATTGGTTCTGTAATTGCTCTCAGGGAGCTTGATTACTTCTTTCAACACTTTCAACTACTGGTAGGCTACTTATTGCTTGCATCTTCGAGGTCTATGGTGTTACTTGCAACTACTGCGTAAAGTTATTTGCATGACTTCAGGTCAGTGCAACTGTCACTGAATTTAGCGCACATTTTGGATGTGCGTCTTGCAAAGGTTAGCTCTGAGAATACAGTGCTTTTTGGAACAGCATGCGTTAAAGAATCCCGCACAATATAAATAAATCCGGAGCCTTCCACTGTGGTAACCTGCATAACGGAAGCGTCGTATCGCGACGTTAAACCCCAAGATTTACAATTTATTGTTTCTCGGCGGATGAGGAGGCGAGGGTTCAGGTTTTCTCCGCCAATAACCGCTAACGTTAGAAGCGTATGTCTAAGTTCCATTTTACCTGACGATCTCTATGTATTCAGACGCATGTAAAAAAAGTCGTTTTTAAAATGTTTCTGTCCTACAAACCGCGTCAACCAAGGAAGCTACTGCGCTCGCGCCTACATGGTTCCGAAACGTCCATCGCGGCGCTCTAAGATATTTTTGTCCTTACCACTATCTTTTGTGTGAAAAATGCACAGCAGTTTTCTTTTCAGTATCCGAAATTTCCGTAAATTGTCGACTCGGAATCCCGGCAAAGGTAGTTTGTAGAATTCCATGCTTAAAC
Source organism: Amblyomma maculatum (assembly GCF_055883805.1). Classification (NCBI taxonomy): domain Eukaryota; kingdom Metazoa; phylum Arthropoda; class Arachnida; order Ixodida; family Ixodidae; genus Amblyomma; species Amblyomma maculatum. The sequence goes on from NC_139345.1 coordinate 95,893,233, forward strand.
CAAGTGACAGAGGCCAAGGTCGGCTGTCTTGCATCCGGTAGCAACCATAAACTTAATTCCTGGAGAGACTACACGTACAGAGGAAACACGTCCAGGAAGGTCATGGGAGTACCGCGCACATGCTTCCAGAAGCATTATTGGAATACCACGCAGGCGCTTTCAGAGGGCAATCTCAATACCATGCACGCATTATTTTCTTCGTCTATACTCCCGGTTTGTGATCAGAAAAGAAAGAAAAACATGCATTGCAAGATTAACGTCCGCGCACACCCCCACTGGTCTGCATTTCGCAAACCACTTACGCGGCGAATGCACTGGCGAAAAGCACACTCTCTCGTGCAACGAAAACGCAAGCAAAAACCGCACCGTTTTCTCCCGACCACCAAAGAAACGGGCTGACCTGTGAGGCACTAAAAAGGGCCCGCCTCTTGTTATCCCGAGGCAAAAACACGGGCACTCTCGCGTCGAAATAATCGACACCAAAGACAACACGGGGACGAGCGCCCGTTTTCTGCCGCGGCTCACTGCTCTCAAGCCAAGCTGCAGAGTAAACAAGGGGCCGCCGACTTCACGCGCCCCCTTCTCTCTTCCATTCTATGCTTCCTTTCTCTCTTTCTCTCTCTCTTTCTGCACCTTCAATTCGGCACCCTTATAACCTTCTCAGCGGCCTCAAATTTCAGCTCCGCTAGATTTGCCTGGCCGGCGCGAACTCGCCGAAATGCTTCACGCATCCTCTAAGAGAAAGAACACTATCAGTAATAATGGCAGCAGCAGCAGTAGCGGTCATAGAATGAACGGCAAGAGGAGAATTTCCAAGGGAAAGTGTAAACTACTCAGTTAGTCTCCAGAGGGGGCGCACGCACGCGCGTACGCTTCAGCCTTCAAGAGTCTTTCGTGGCTCGAGTGCATCTCATTTGCCAGGGAGCATGCAAGCCCTTTACGCAAACTCCAAGAGCAGCGGTCCGCGAATCGAGCCGAGCAAAAGGAAGGCGGCAAAGACGGCATCGGGGTGTGAGAAAGCGAAGTTGGTTATTTTTTTTTTTATATATATAATTTCGAGCGGAAACTGTGAGACATTTCAATCCAATCAGCGCGGCCGCGGCGGAGGCGAATACCCTATTCTTGTTTTCGCCTCAGAACTGCTCTGAGAAGCACAATGACTGAATACGAGGCTCTGCACTTGTGCCTCTGCTTTTCTTTATCTCTCTCTTCCTCTCTACTCATTCACCGCATAAACAGTAGACTGCTACAGGGCTTAGGTAAAAGTAGAGAAAGTGCAGAGTGAAGCAAACAAAAAAAAAAAACCAAAGCAAGAACTTTTAATTTCTACAGGCTATTGCGGCAATTTAAAGCACACGCTCGCAGGATGAATAACACCCTTCTCTAATCGCGTTTTTATGGCTGTGTACGAGTGTCATAAAATTAAAACAAAATGTTGTTGCACTAAATTCTGGATTATAAGCGCACCTAAATGCAATTTTATTGTATTTGCTTCGCGATTGTGGTTATAAGTATTATGAGATGGCAAAACTGCAACATAGGGCGCTCCTTATAGATATATTAAATGTATATCGCGTTTTTTACGAGTGCAACCAATATTACCAGTACTTTTCGCGGGGCAATTCTCCAGACTACTTATTTAAAGTCTTTTCATTTTTGTTAGTAAGACACCGCGGTCATGGAGCACTTGGCTTTGGGCTTGGTTAGCAAGATAAAAATGAACACTTTTGTTAGTGTTCGCCGCAAGCCATGAACGCTTAATTAACGAGGGAACTATGCAGTCTTAAGAGTCTGAATCTGGTACTCCTGTAGGGTCTACCATTATTTCTGTGCATTGGCTGCAACGAGAAAATTAGATAAAAAAAAAAAGGTCCGTGTATGTGACATGAAAGGGATTTGCGAAGTGCAAAGTGCACCATTCTTAGAACTGTTACCGAAAAATTATCACTCTGGGACATGTTCATCGCTAGTTAAATATTTGCCATCAAGGTTCTTTAGCGGTGTTTAGCAATTTTCATCAAAGTCCAGCAAAACAACTGGTTGTGCCTCGCTGGTTGCTATAGGAACTGTGAAGCCAGCCGTTTTTGAGCCACCGAAGCGACGAGTTGGACAACGGCATACACAACAGGTAATACCCAGAAATGTGGTGCAACAAACACAAACACATGAGAAGAGGCAGGACCAACTAGCCCCTCAAGCAGTTATTTTGAGACAACAGGTAATCTTGGGTCGGGGCACCTCGTCAATATAGCCTCCAGACAATTTAAAGCAGTGGCGAAAGCTGAGCCCAAACGTGGAGCAGCGCGACATACAGCATGGGCACAAGCTTGGAGGTAAACACTAACACGCAAAAATAATTAAACAACTAAATAAACTGCTGTGATCGAACTAAACAAGGGTAAATATAAAATGTCTCGTTTCTCCGTTAACGTAAAGTGATTTGCGAAAAGCATTGGGCTGAATTTTGTTATTGTACTGCAACACCTAATTGTCCCCTGTTTATCAATCTGTTTGCTCTGGCAGTTCTACTTACACGTGGCACCAGATTCCCCCTCTTTCTTACCAGGGTTATGAGACATGACCGTCTTCGCGCAGCGTTAGGACTGCTATCATATCATTTCGCCTTAAGCATCCATCTTATAGTCAAGTTAAAGGCTAGTTTGTGATAGGCATTCAAATTGACGAGTTATGTTCATCCAATAGTACGCCGTGCAATAGAGACGTTTTGCCAAGCTCAGCGCCAGTGTCTTAATGCTGGACAACCAAACAAAGCCATTTCAAGCCATGTCAAACAGTGCTTTTGCATATCTTAAATAGTTGAGGTGGAGTTAAACCCCGACTAACTTGCGGTCTGACTCTCTTTCTCTCTTTATTTACCTATTTCTTTCATTTAAGCCACTAGCCATTTCGGTGCGATTGAACTGAACTACTATCAAACTCTAGAACTCCTCCTGGGTTTTTGTTTGACTTTTATCTTCGCTAAGGTTGGTAAAAATACAGTCGTACTGACCTCAGAGCACATTATATTAAACCAAGAACGCTGTGTTTGTTTAATAGCAGTTTGTTTGACTCCCAAGTCGTGCGCGAGAACACATTTTATCGATTGATCTGCTTCACAAAACTCCACGGGTTCTCGGCCTAACTATATTGACTATAACGGTCAGACTAACTAACACCCAATACGGTTATATACAAGATCTGTTGATTGAGCTGCGAGAAAAAGAGGGTCATGTCAAGTCTAGCTTTAAGAACGCCAAGCTCTTCGGCTGTGTTTCGACGACAGCTAGAGCTAAACCAACAGCCTAAATAAACACTTGCGGCACCTACGTGTCTATCCTGAGCATTTTGGCGTCGATTGCGGGCTGCAGTTTATTCATTGTCAACAAGCGCGGTACACCAAAACGCCACGCGGTGCTACCGAGGCACGGTGGACAATTACGGATCGATTTCGACCGGCCCCGCTTTCCTTTGCTTCGTGGTGAAATCAAGTCGGGCATGGGGTATTATCCAACGTCAGTCAGACCGAAATGCGGCCCCAATATCTAAACTATTGTCGTCCGCTAGCCAGCAGCAATACAGCTGGGCCACGCAATTTGGGCCTCGGGCGACCCATTCATGAGAATGGCTCCTGCAGCATGCATTAGTATCCACGGAGAGGAATGGTTCCGAATTTTTGTATTTCTGCAGGAAACATTGTGCGAATAAAAAAAATATAAATTTACCTATTAAAGTTATCAGTAATAGAGTTTTCTCCCTTCCTCGTGTGTGTTCATCGTATCACGAAATAGACACAGCGCGAAGAAACAGGACACAAGAAGACCCATACAAGACGGGACTGGCGCTGCTGCCAGTCCCGTCTTGTGTCTTCTTCCTGTGTCCTGTTTCTTGGCACTGTGTTTATTTAGTGATAGTTATCAACCAACTAGCCCAGACTAAGATCCTAATTGAAATTGTTCATCGTGGCTGTATTTATCTTTATTTTTTGTTAGTTCCCAAAATAAAAATACACAGTTGTTCGAACCCATAGCCCTTAGCGCATGTGACGAGTCCAACTGACAACGCAGGTGGAACAATGTTGGTATACTTTACGATGGCAAGCTAAAACAACGACATGCTTCAGTAATAGAGCGATAACTGGTATTCTTAGCTACAATTCATGGTGTGTTTAGTTAGAGCACTATGCAGTCACCCATGAACCAAATTTCTACATCAAATCACTCAAGCCAGTTGATTCCTATACTTGCGAAGAGCCTGAAAAACGGGATTGCCCCCAAACGGGAGTTGCCCCCGGGAGTTGCCCCCAAAAAAGTTTTTGCAATTCTTGCTATACTTCGTTCTGGACATTATTCCATGCATGGACGCTATTTTATTTTAGAAATATCCGACGAAACGTATTATTAGAAGATGGTAGGTTAAAGCAGTTGTTAACGGCGCATCTTGTAAATTTCATTGCTGATCTTAACAATTTAAGGAGTAGAATATTATTAGATCTGATTGCATCAACTTTCTTCAATTTGTGCCCCAATCATACGGCCAGTGTGCGAGGTTGCAGAAAAAACGGCCTACGGGGGCGAGTACTATTCGAAAACTGTTATTACTAGAATAGCACATTTTTGCAGGTGACACACGGGGTTTAAATAAGTTTTATATATACTGCCTCATGCCATACATCTCACTATGCGCAAAGACGCTAAACAGAAGGCGTAAAACTGTATCAACTGAAGCGGAAGCTTTCGATATATACCATGTGATCCTTTTTTTTTTTTTTCTGTTAAAGTTGCTAGAAACATTAAAAGAATGTAAGTTTATTTACCCCTTCATGGATCACTGCCTTGTCGTGGCGGAGGGGCTTGCGAAACTCGATGAAGTCGTGAGCTCTGCTGTGTAGGGCCACCCAAGATAGACAGGTCACGGCAGAGAGTTCTGACAAAATGTGATTCACTGGAGAAGATAATGGCAACCCACTCCAGTATTTCCTGCCAAGAAACCCCTATGGCCAGTCACAATACCATTATCAATATGGCGCCGGAAGATGAGCCCCCCCGGTTGGAAGGCGTCCCACATGTTACTGGGGATGAACAAAGGGCGATTAATTCCTAGTATCTCCAGGACGAATGAAGCGGCTGGGCTAAAGCCAAAAGGACGCTCAGTTGTTGATGTGTCGGGAAGCGACCGGAAAGTCCGATGTTGCAAGGAGATATATCACATAGCAACATGGAATGTAAGATCTATGACGCAAGGTAAACTGGATATCGTCAAGCGAAAAATGGACAGATTGAACATTGATATCTTGGGTATCAGCGAGCTCAAGTGGACCGGAATGGGAGAATTTAACTCCGGCGACCATTATGTCTTTATTGTGGGCACGAATCCAAGAGAAGGAATGGGGTCGCTCTCATAGTAAACAGAAGAATGGGCAAAGCAGTGCTAGGGTACAACTCCAAAAACGACCGAATGATTTCACTTCGGATCCAAGGTCACCCTTTCAACATAACAGTTATCCAAGTCTATGCACCGACCACTGCTGCTGAAGAAGCTGACGTTGAGAGATTTTATGCGGACCTACAATGCCTTTTAGACCGCACCCCATCATCAGACGTCGTTTTTCTCATAGGAGACTGGAATGCTAAGGTCGGGAGTGAAGAAATATCCGGAATTACAGGCAAGTTCGGTCTTGGTGAGCCAAATGAAGCTGGGCAGAGGCTAGTAGAGTTCTGTCAAGAAAACAACCTGACCATAGCGAATACTCATTTTCAACAGCACAAGAGGCGCCTGTACACATGGATTTCACCGGACGGGCTGTACAGGAATCAGATCGATTATATTATTTGCCGGCAGAGATGGAGAAGCGCTATACAAGCAGTAAAAACAAGGCCTTGGGCCGATTGTGGCACCGATCATCAGCTTCTTGTTGCCAAAATTAAGCTTCGACTGAGGAAAACGCAGAAAACTAGAAGGCCTTTCAGGTATGATCTGGATCAAATTCCATTAGAATATGCTGTGGAAGTGAGGAATCGATTTCAAGAATTAGATCTAGAAGACAAAGAGCCCGAAGAGATGTGGACTGATGTTCGTGATATAATAAAAGAAATTGCTGCTAAGGTAGTTCCAAAGCAAAAGAAATGCAAAAAAGCAAACTGGTTATCTGAAGAGGCTTTGCAAATAGCTGAGGAAAGGAGGATGGCAAAAGGTATGGGGGAAAGAGAAAGATACAAGGTTCTCAATGCGGATTTTCAGAAAATAGCAAGGAGAGATAAGAATGCCTTCCTGAACATACAGTGTCAAGCAGTTCAGGACAACAGCCAATTAAGGAACACAAGAGCTCTGTATAAGACAATCAAAGATATCAAAGGAAGCTTCTGTGCTAAGCCAGGCGTGATAAAGGACAAACGAGGCAAGGACCTCACTGAAGCCTCAGAGATAAAGAAGAGGTGGCAGGAATACATAGAAGAACTGTACAAGAAGGACCCGGATGTGCAAACCCAACATAGGACGGTTGTGATTACTGATCTCGAGCCGGGCATCCTGAAGAGTGAAGTTGAATGGGCCTTAGCCAGCCTTGCTAAGAACAAAGCAAGCGGAATTGATGGTATTCCAGCTGAGTTGCTTCAAAACCTCAACCACGACGCTGTTAACACACTGCATACATTATGTCAAAAGATTTGGACAACCATGCAGTGGCCACAGGATTGGAGGAGGTCGATTTACATCCCCATTCCAAAGAAAGGCAGTGCCAAAGATTGTTCCAACTACCGCACGATCGCGCTTATTTCGCATGCTAGCAAGGTGATGTTAAAAATCCTGCAAGGTAGGCTGCAGTAGTATGTGCATCGGAAGCTTCCGGACGTGCAAGCTGGGTTTCGCAAGGGCAGAGGAACTAGAGACCAAATTGCCAACCATCGCTGGATCATGGAAAAAGCAAGAGAGTTCCAGAAACCCATTTACTTCTGCTTTATTGATTATGCGAAAGCGTTTGGCTGCGTAGATCACAGCAGATTGTGGCAAGCTCTCCAAGAGATGGGAGTTCCAATTCACCTCATCTGTCTCCTCATGAACCTTTATGAAGGGCAAGAGGCCACAGTCAGAACTGGGCATGGTCTTACTGATTGGTTTCCGATTGAGAAAGGAGTGAGGCAAGGCTGCATACTGTCGCCCTGCCTATTTAACCTATATGCAGAGTGCATCATGAGGAAGGCCGGTCTGGACGAGTCTTCAGCTGGAGTGAAGATTGCTGGAAAACGTATCAACAACCTTAGATATGCGGATGATACCACTTTAATGGCAGAAAGAGAAGTGGAACTCAAGAGACTTCTGATGCGCGTACAAGAAGTGAGTGAGAAGTTTGGGCTTAAACTGAACATTAAAAAGACGAAGATCATGGCGTCTTGCCCTATCAAGTCCTGGAGCATCAATGGACAAGAAGTGGAAGCTGTGACAGATTTTCTGTTCTTGGGCGCCAAGATTACCTCGGAAGGAGACTGCAGCCATGAAATTAGGAGACGCCTGCTTCTGGGAAAGAGAGCAATAGTTAGCCTTGACCGCCTAGTAAAGAGCAGAGACATTAGTCTGCCAACCAAGATCCGTATAACCCGTGCTATGGTCTTTCCAGTTGTGATGTATGGATGCGAGAGTTGGACTGTGAAAAAGGCTGACCGCCGAAGAATTGACGCGTTTGAATTGTGGTGCTGGCGAAGACTCTTAAGAGTTCCTTGGACTGCCAGAAGATCAAATCAGTCGATATTGTCGACCATAAACCCTGACTGCTCATTGGAGGGTCAAATTCTAAAGTTAAAGCTCAGCTACTTTGGTCATCTGATGAGAAGAGAGGAGTCGCTGGAGAAAGATTTGATGTTGGGAAAGGTTGAGGGTCGCCGGAGAAGGGGTAGGCAGCGAACGCGATGGTTAGATGGCATTCTCGAGGCATTGCAGATGAAGCTATGTGATGTTCAGAAGATAGTGAGAGACCGGAAAGCGTGGCGTGACATGGTCCATAGGGTCACGAAGAGTCGGACACGACTGAACGCCTGAACTGAACTGAACTGAAGTTTATTTATGTTTGTTTATCCCTGGGACTATATTAGAGCCTAAAGCGGACGCTGCATAAGAGACAAAATTAGTTCGCTAAATAACTAAATGCGTTAATTATTGTTTTAAATTATTGTTTTAAATTTTTATTCAGCCCCGCCGGGGTGGCGCAGTGGTTGCGACTACTGTTCCCAAGGATGCGGGATCGAATCCCGGCCTCGGTGGCCGCTTTTCGATGGAGGCGAAAAGCAAGGCGCCCGTGTGCTGTGCGATGTCAGTGCACGTTAAAGAACCCCAGGTTGTCGAAATTTCCGGAGTCCTCCACTACGGTGTCTCTCATAGCCTGAGTCGCTTTGGGACGTTAAACCCCACAAACCAACCAACCAAATTTTTTATTCAAGGGGTGTGTTCTATTTACAGAATTGAACCTCTTCCTCCAAACAGTATAGGTATAGCCTAGAAAAAAATATAATTTACAAAAATTGTAGGGCATGTTACAAGGTCCACATATATCAGCCTGATATGTGGCTTCGCATCACAACTCAGCAGAAGCGGAAGCGTTCGGTTTAGGTTGCACTGTCTTTGAGGCAAGATTGCGAGTTAAATGACTCTGCGTACTGGAGAAAGGCCGCAGTCGAAGTGAAACTGAGAACGGACAGTGCAAAAGACCTCTGCGCTCCCGTCTGGGTCTCAGGGGATGTCACCAGACTGATGAAATCTCTGGGTGGAGCGACCTACGTCTCACAGACAGCCAACTCTCTGTTACGTGGGGAAACCATATCTCAGGGTGACATTTGTTGGCTTTAAAACGTGCGGTACAATGTTTTAGGTATTTTTTATCGGTTATGCTATTTTGGACTATACTAAAGGTCGCCACAACGAAACAAAAATTGCATTACTTCCAGAAGGTTCTCACCGTTTCGCCGTCTAAATAGTTATGCAGGTATTAAAAAAGACAATTAATGTTGTTAGCAGCGGGAAGCCCTAACCGCAAAATTTTAGGCTCATGTATAAAATACCGTAGAAAATATCACGGTTATTGGAGATTGTAACATCTAAACATCGAGATTTACCTAATGAGTGCCAGGCGGGCCAGGGCATGCATGTTGCTTATACACGCAGAAAAGCCTGTAGAAAAAAAGATATTACTCATGAAAACAAAACCTGCCTGCATGAAAATGGCAGAGGACCTGCCGGCTACCAGCCTGCCTATTTTGTCGCTGCGAAACTTACTATTTTGAGATCAATTATTTGCTCGCTGACTCGAAATATAAAGAAGCTCAAATGCATCGAGCACAGTGAAATCATTGCAAGCTATATCACATTTCGGCAAAATTTTCGTATTTTAAGACTTACACTTTTGTCTACAAAGAACATTAAACGAATAAATAGGTTAAGGCTAACCAACGCGTATCAGCGGCTCTACCCGTGGCCCACTGAGCTGTATTTTTATTAATATTTTCTGCTTAATTATCACAAGAATGAGGACAGACCATTAAGTATTTCCAAGAATACGACGAATGTTATTCTACCGAAATGTTGAACGGGGTAGATTTGGGTCCGTCTGTCAGCGTTTCATGCTTAGAAACTAAGCGGCCATGAGACTCCAACTTCCGCTTCCCAAACGGGTATGTCAGGGCTGCTTGGTATTACTCGAGTATGGATATATTATTATTACCGGTCAAGATATTTCGCAAGCCCAACATGCGGATATGTCACTCAGGGAAGCATGAATTGTGCATAGGTATCTTAGTGTGTTTCCGTAAGAAGTAGTACTCGCTGGGTATTTACCAAGAACAATTTACAGATCAATCAGGGTCCTCGCTCAAAAATGCGCTCTCCTTAATAAAATATACACGAATTGATTCGGTCTCGTGTTTATGATTGCCTCTTGCCTAGAATGATCTTTATGACTGGGAAACACATTCTATCCTAAAGTTACGCTGGGTTGAGGGATAAGTCAACCTTTTGTGCGAAGGGTATAGTTCTTAATGGATAGTATACCCAACACTCGAACCAAGCAAACTAAGTTCATGATTAAACCATAACTAGGCTAACGTGGCCTGGACAATCATTTTCATTTTGGTCGGACATTTTTGGGGCGTCCAACGCGAACCTCAACCTGAAGTTGCGTACTATGAATGTGGATTCCTACGCGCGCTCACACGTAAAGCCACTATGTGGCTATATTTGATTCATATCGGTATCGAGGCCTCATACACTAAATTTGGCGATGGAAAAAGGAAAAAAAAAAAAAAGAACATCTCTAGCCCTGCCTGAGGCATAACGGCTACAATTTGAAACAAATGCTCAAAGTAATGAAAAAGGGTTTAAACAGCTTCGAAAAAATGCCGTATTCCTCCATATAAACTTTCGTTAAAGAAAAACTGGGGGTAGGGGGGGGGGGGGGGGGGCGTCATATATTGCCCAGCCCGATCGTGGTCAATAGTACAGGCAGGCTTCTCAGTGAATTATTCCCCGCTGAAGCTGACGCACAAAACAAAACAAGTGAAAGTAAATGTATAAATCTAAATAAATAAATTCATCTAGAAATTCTTTCTCTGATGCAGCCAACTATGGCATAGCGCATTTGATGACATTGTTTTCGAGGCTGTTTATTGCAAACGTGAAACGAGGAACCTTCTACGGGGGCCGACAGCTCCGCCTCTTTTACCCACCAGAGCCTGAGCCCATTTGACAAGGCATGCAGGGCGGAGCCGCCTTATTCTTTACGAGAAGTTCCTCTTCCTCAAACTCTTCCTCCCCGTTCACCATTTTTGCTACTGGCAGTCAACGTCAATGAAGTCGTGTAGCGGGAACCCGTCTCTGACGGCTGACCGCGCCGGGCACTTACCTCGATTGCATGCATGAGTAAACACTGATGACGATAAAGGGCAGCAATTATACGGGATGCGAGAAATGCGCACCCGTCGAGCCAGCCCGGTCGGTGCATGTCAGCCTTTGGCCGACCTCCACACACGACAGCACCCAGAAAGAGCTGTCATTACTGCAAACGCCTGCACGGGACCGCGCCCTTCGAACATCGTTGGTTATAAAGTGCGCTAGGATGGGATGAAACCTTAGTGCAAAGCTTTCCTACTTGCCTTTACCTCAACCCCGATCAGGTAAGGCGTTCACCTGTGCCATCAACTATCTTTGTTGTCAGAAACACAGTCAGAAGAATTAAGTCAATTTTACAAACCTCCCTCCAGTTTTGCTTAGGCTGAGCTCACTGTAAGCATTGTATACATAAAACTTTCCCGACTTCGTGCCTACGTTGCTTTCTGCACATCGATGGACATGGTTTTGTTTACATGGCGTATATTATTTTAACACAACACCTGTGATATTTGGTACAAATACATGAAATGCTGAACCGAATCCTGTTCATCATTATGTTCTCCAATATTATCAATAACTTGCGCTCATTTGCCCGAGCCTGGCACTCTATATGTTTCGTCTAATGTTACGTGTTTCAATTTCATTCTTAATTTTATGCTGCGCCGTCCTGAATTTGTTTGAATGCTTCCTTGTTAGCGTTAAGTTTCGGCGGCTTCAGGTAGCTCTGTCATAACAAGCAAGGTTAGTGCAATGTTGTAGCGAAACCCTTCGTTGGATGAAAAATGGGATTTTAGAATTGACGTCAAAATGTTTGAAGCTATAACACAAGAAACAGATAGCGAATCTGCCAAATATCCAGCATCCAGAAGTTACCATTGAGAAAAATGTTTAAAGTAATAAAACAATTTTACGAACTTGGAAATCAGAAGAATATTAGAAATAAAATATTTTTAATACTTCTTTAATTATTCAAGTTTGAGAATATATGGGATAACTTCAGTGTGCCGCATTATCTCGGTAGTTCTCTTCCTCCTATTTCTGATCTCAAGAATATACTTAGCCGACCAAATGCACATACACATCATACACTTTTTCTATAACACCCTGTTCTGTTGTAGCTTTTACGGTTCAAGAAAATGGCCATAAATCAAGATGGGTCACATTGAAGCTTACAGAAATTATATATATATACTTTAAAATTGTCCTTCTGTGATAATGTTACCGTTTTCCAGAAAGCAAAATTGTGGAGCACTGCTTTCGCCTATCCTTTTGAAGACGATGTTTATGCAGCACCATTGGTAAAACTTTAGAAACGTTGCTACATATTATTCAAATTCTTTCTCGGCTCCCTGGAAAATATTAAGCTTTGAAATTGAATAACAAAATTGAAACCACCATCAGGCCTTAAATATTTTATGTATAGCATATTTTTTTTTAATGCGCACAAATATGGCCTCATTATGAATGAGAAGCTGCTCCAAACATCAGATCCACGTAAAATATCCGCATTTCGCAACGCAAAAAGGCGTATATTTCAGAAAAATGACTACATTTTATTACTATCTCTTCCTTCTGTACGCTCTCTAAGAACGAATCATAAGCATTTGTCGTAGCCGCAGAGGGGTGATAAAATGATTTTAGCGTTAGGTAAACCTTCAGTCAAGTATCAAGGGCACTTAAAGAGGGAAACTGATGAACCGGAATATAGCGAAACATGATAGCTTATATCATTCTGCATGGCTCTTTTGGCAGTGTCAGCCTAACCACCCATAGGATGGGAGGCGACGTCTGCCGCTGTAAAAGCGTTCACGTTGTCCCTATGAAGGGAAAGAAAAAATGCTTCTTTATATGCTTTATCTCATGACCCAGAAGCCCGCTATGTTGCGAGGTAGGGGAATTAAATTATTGCCACATAACTTGCACTCAGCGAGCAAGGTTTCTTATCTACCACCTCCCGATGTGATTTGGAAGCCCTCCTTTAAAGCCGTACATAGAGACACGTGTTAGCCGGTACAAAATGATGTAACCCTCGTACCCACAGGCACTTCGGAACATTCCCGTAATAATTCTTGTTTGCTTATTAAAGTGTGGAACACAGTACTCGAGGCTTTTTAAAGTGCTTTTGACTTTCTTTTGCTCGCTCTCAAAGTGCGAAGACCATCAGGAGGTCTTAAAAAAATAGCATTCGAAAATCGCGACGCGGAAGTTAACGCCCACATCTGCAGAAGAAACATCGCAGTTCGCCGAGCAGTGCTGACTGGGAATTAAAATTTATTTTCCTCTCTACTGGTGCTTTTTTCCCAAAAGTCACCTTCTCCACGTTATTACTACGCCATTAACTGGGGTAGGGAAAGATCAAGCCCGGCGACCACGTAAACATCGCCCAACGTAAACAGTATACGCAGATAGCAGTGCGCGACAAAGCCATATTTCTTTATGATCGCCGTAAAAAGAGCATCTCGGCGTCGCACATTGTTGCTTGTCGCTTACCACGCGTTTCCCTTTATATATTCGGCCCCTATTACACACTCTTCGCGGAAGGTACGGCCATGTTTTTGCTTCGGTTACTTTTTCTTTTCTCCGGGGTAGAATTTTTTTCGGTTCCTCGTCTATTTATTCCTAAATGTTTCCCGACTTCCCAAATATTTCCCTTCATTTCAACCAGCTGGCCTCCCCGCCTTCCGCAAACAGTTGTCTTTTCGATATTGTAGCTTTTGTGGTTGCCCTGCTGCCCGCATTTTCCCAACCCATTTCATTCCCCCTTCCCCTATAGCTCCCTCATTTCCGACCATCACTCGCGGTCCACGAACTCCCCCCTTCCTCCTCTCCATCACCAATTTACGACATCAAGTATTCTCACCCGAACTGAGGTATATCTACGCAGACAGTTTCCTGAGCGGAGTTGGAGCATAAATGAACCACGTTGTTTGCTGGAACGCTGGCCTTATCTGCAGTGCGGCAGTGTTGCGTTTCGAAGCATCTACAGCCGAAAGGGAGGCCAAGGATAGGAAGCAGGGGAGCGAGGCATGGTGGAGACCGCTGGTCAGATGTGCGTGCGTATGGGTGTGCGCGGCGTATATTTCAGTTAATAGGCGCGAACACTCGCCACCTTTTTCGGATAAATAACCGGGTCGCCCCAGTTTATTCTCCAGTGCGAGTAACTTTATTTTTTTTTTTTTATCGTCTGTTTGCTTGGCGCCATTGAATGAACGACAGTTTTTCTCCCCAAAGCAATTTTTTGCCGTTCCATTGTCCTATGGAAAGGTTCATTCTGTTTGTCTTGTGTTAATTAATATTTGGCGGAAGAGTCCATGTAAATTAAAGTGTGGCTTTGCTACGTGTTCTTTTTTAATCAGATGTTATTGCCAGAAATTATAGAGGGCTTGCACGTACCCACGGCTTTTTTTCTGCACCGTACATCATTCAGCGTCTACAGTGCCGGTTTCGGCGATTAAAATTAAATTGACGTAATCGCGAGTAGTTATGGTTGGGAATAGCACCTAATGCTTTGCACGTCAAGCTCACTTTTATTAATCTTTCAGCAGTGACCTCATGTATAAACACTTACCGCTCCTCTTGAATTGAGGTATACCATTTATTTTGAGTGAGTGAGTGAGTGAGTGAGTGAGTGAGTGAGTGAGTGAGTGAGTGAGTGAGTGAGTGAGTGAGTGAGTGAGTGAGTGAGTGAGTGAGTGAGTGAGTGAGTGAGTGAGTGAGTGAGTGAGTGAGTGAGCGAGCGAGCGAGCGAGCGAGCGAGCGAGCGAGTGAGTGAGTGAGTGAGTGAGTGAGTGAGTGAGTGAGTGAGTGAGTGAGTGAGTGAGTGAGTGAGTGAGTGAGTGAGTGAGTGAGTGAGTGAGTGAGTGAGTGAGTGAGTGAGTGAGTGAGTGAGTGAGTGAGTGAGTGAGTGAGTGAGTGAGTGAGTGAGTGAGTGAGTGAGTGAGTGAGTGACGTAGTTTGCATGACACAAGGAAATTGTCATGAGAAGTAACCCTGGCGAGCCTGTAAAGGGCGACCGAGAGATGAAAAACAAAATCTGAAAAGTAAAGCCCGGCTCCACTTCTCCACAATCGAATCTTGTTGAAACAGAGAACGCTACGGCGCTCGGTGATGAGAAAGCCAGAAGGCACTGGGCTACCGTTCATCCAGTTAAGCTGTATGTAGTTTACGAGATGCTGGTTAGACGTGCATCTCGGACTTTGCATATAAGTACGCGTCGAATGTCTACCCAGCAAAATGCCAAACATTGAAGCCTTTGCACGCTCCTACCTCAGTGCAGCGCTGGATTTGCTTGCCAGCTTTATCGTCGTTGATGATGTTCGACTACCCAGCGGCAGTCTCTAAATCAAAGGTACTACAAACTTTATGAATAGAGATACCCGTTTTCTACTGTATTTTAGCGTAGCATAATCGGTTGCAGGCTCCTTCTCAAACTTAATTTGTGAAATTGAAGGGTACTTTGTTTTCACAAGTCTTTAGATTAGCCCAAATATAACCTTAACTGCGCCCGGCACAATCCGAGGAATATGAACTGTTTAGACGGTATGAACTGCATTTTAGATGCCCTCCCAATCCCTTTTAATGCTTGAGTAGAAATTGATAGAATTACTCTCCGCACTGTTTCAGAAGAGCAGACTTCTGTGCAACACACGTTGAAACCATTTCATTTATTGGCTGTTTCGTATTTGCAAAAGCCCTCTATTATGTTCAAAAATATACCAAATTTAAAAAAAAAAATGAAATATATTTTAAAGACAGCGAGAAACACAAATCACACACCGAAAACGCGAAACCGAAATTGCAGAGGCTTCTTGATGTGACATCTGCAACGACTTAATAGGCTGGTTCGATCAGCTGCCTGCGTCGGAATCATCCATGGTCCGAATTACTGCCACGCTGTGTACCTTTGCAAAATGCCAGAAAGAGCGGAAAGCAACTCTTCAGCGACCAGTGTGCTTTTAAGAAAGTGATTCATCGAACGGTTTTCAACCGGGCGGTTCTCCCTTTATGCAGGAACCTTAGCCCTGAAAGCCAGCAGAGCCGCATGAGGGCCGCGTCATCTGCAAGATATAGTCGACTTACTAGACTCTGATTAAGTGTCGATGTCATTTGGTGCGCATATATTTCATATGCGATTGCCGGAATCAAAGCGGTTGTTCGTGCGGCGAGTTCCGGCCAACTCAACATGATGAGAGGATCTGCTTCAATTATGCTGCACCTCGCCGGGGTGACGCAATGTCGAGCATTCTGTTTGTAGCGCTTTTTTGTTGGTTTTGTTTTGTGTTGGTGATGACCGGCAATAAAGAAAGAAAAAAAAAAAAGCCGGGATGGCGCAGTGTTTACGGCGCTCGACTACTGTTCCCAAGGATGAGGGATCGAATCCCGAGCTCGGCGGCCACTTTTCGATAAAGGCGACAAGGTAGGCACTCCTGTGCTGTGCTATGTCATGACACGTTAAAAACTAGAGGAGGTCGAAATTTCCGGAGCCTTCCACTACCGCGTCTCTCATAGCCTGAGTCGCTTTGGGACGTTAAACTCCAAACCCAAACCAAGCCAAACGAAATCAATTTTGTTCCCGCAACAATGCAGAGCACAGCTTCACGAAAATCACGAAGGATCAGCCATATTTGATTGCAAACTTTATTTATTTTAAGTACTTTGTGGACTCTTCTCATAATTTCTTCGAAGCGTTTTCATGAAGGATTGGAGTTTCAAATGGCTATAACGTCTATTGCAGTTTTTTTTTTTCTATTTTTATTTATTATTATTTTTTTCGAAATCGGACGGCCGAGAAAATGATGATTATCATCCGAACGTTTTCATGCTTGGAGACTCACGTTTGAAGATTTTTTTAGTAATAACCAAGCCGCATGCTGATGTAGGTCAATTGCAATATTCTTGCTGTTCATTACACACTTTGGCTGTGTTATTGCCACGCGGGAATGAAAAAAGCATTAACGCACACATATGCGCATATCAAAGTGCCATATCGTCGCCAGCCGGCTGAAGCATGCTGGTACATTACGGTTTGGGCGTGTTGTAATGGGCGAGTGAAGAATGGAAAATAATGCTCTGCCACAAAACCAGTGCGGTAATGATAGACGCCGTACAGTGGTTGTAGAACAATATACATTTAATGCGTGGCTTATAACTGATATGGCTTTACATAATAACCTGCGGCGCAATGTTACCATATTGTCACTACTCCCTGAAGCAAAAATGAATTTCAGCATTTTGCCGAATTCATCGTATGTATGGTGGTGTATCACCCGCTATAGCACCACACCAGTGCCCGTGATTCACCAGGACGTTTTGAGGGGTTAGTTGGTACATGATCTTGATTTTTATAACACTGAAGAAACACCACAGGAAGAAAGACACAAAAGGACAAAAGCGCATCCTTCTGTCCTTTTTTGTCTTTCTTCCTGTGGTGTTTCATCAGCGCTATAAAAATCAAGATCGTGATTCACCACTGTGGCGTGTACATCACATGAAGCTCAAAGCGGTAAGCTAAACTTGTGTTAGCGCACTCGCATGTTGCGAAACCGCTTGCAAATCCCTGGATCTGCTCGTACTTTACCCAGAGCTGTTCAGTAATATCAAGGAGGTATGGGCCTGAGCAACACGTGACGACAGCAAAAACGGGGTGGAGAATCACTCGATTATGAAGCATGGTTTGCATGTAGGGCCGCTTATCTTTAAAGTGGAATTGCGAAAAAACTGCGCCTTAAGCAGGTGTTGATTGTAACAAGGATGATCGGGATGCCGTGAAAAATAGATTCATGAAATTTCATTTTTATCTATAAAAATAAAAAAATTGCCAAAGCTGCCGTTGTGGCTCGAGCCATTGGGTGCATGTGCCGGAATTCGACAGTGAGGTCACTGCTCATATATTGTACTTATGTAATTTTTTGCTTATAAAACATTCAACTCTTTTTATGTGACACGTCTATAGATTTGGCTCACTTGACTGGGGAGATTTATATTTGCTAAAAATCTGCTCTCTTCGCCTTGAAACTTTACCAGACAGTAAATTTAGCTGCCCACTCAGTTTCGCTTCGAAGATTCTGCGTTAATGTTTTACAAAAATCTGTCTTCTTTCCCGTGAGCGCGCATCATTTTTAAGCATATTTCTGGCTGTTAAAATGATCCTTGAACTTCTCCTCACTTCAGATGTTTTTATACCTATCGTCAGGAGCATGTTATACAGTTCGCAACCTGTGCGAACTGTATACCTAAAAACCTACGTGATTATTAACTGTCGTAGTGTATGTTCTCTCAATACGTTGTGTGTGTGTGTGTGTGTGTGTGTGTGTGTGTGTGTGTGTGTGTGTGTGTGTGTGTGTGTGTGTGTGTGTGTGTGTGTGTGTGTGTGTGTGTGTGTGTGTGTGTGTGTGTGTGTGTGTGTGTGTGTGTGTGTGTGTGTGTGTGTGTGTGTGTGTGTGTGTGTGTGTGTGTGTGTGTGTGTGTGTGTGTGTGTGTGTGTGTGTGTGTGTGTGTGTGTGTGTGTGTGTGTGTGTGTGTGTGTGTGTGTGTGTGTGTGTGTGCGTGCGTGCGTGCGTGCGTGCGTGCGTGCGTGCGTGCGTGCGTGTGTGTGTGTGTGTGTGTGTGTGTGTGTGTGTGTGTGTGTGTGTGTGTGTGTGTGTGTGTGTGTGTGTGTGTGTGTGTATGTGTGTGTGTGTGTGTGTGTGTGTGTGTGTGTGTGTGTGTGTGTGTGTGTGTGTGTGTGTGTGTGTGTGTGTGTGTGTGTGTGTGTGCGATGAAAGAAATATATAGCGCCTGTGCCGAGCTAAAGGCGGATGTAAAATATCATCATTATCATCAGCCTGACTATACCCACTATTCAGGTCAAAGACCTCTCATATTTCTCCACTCAACCCGGTTCTGTGCTAGCTTCATTCACTTGACCCCTGCGAACTTCTTAACCTCATCCGCGCACCTAACTTTCCGCCGCCCCCTGCTGCGCTTTCCTTCCCTTAGAGTGCAGTTTGTTACCCTAAGCGACCATCCGTTATCCTCTCTTCGCACTACATGTCCTGCCGATGCCCATTTCTTCTTCTTGATTTCCACTATAATGTCAGTAACTTGAGTTATTTCTCTGGCTCACTCTGCATGCTTCCTATCTCTTAATGTTAACCCTACCATTTTTCGTTCCATAGCCCTCTGCGTAAGTAGAACCTTATTTGTTAGCTTCCACGTTTCGGCCTCATAGGTGAGTACAGGTGAGATGCAACTGTTGTATACTTTCCTCTTGAGCGGTACTGGTAAGCGGCTAGTCATAATCTGCGAGTGCTTGCCAAATGCGCTTCATCCCAATCTTAGTCTTCTTGTTATTTCCTTTTCATGATCTGGATCTGCGGTTACTACCTGTCCTAAGTAGTCCTATGTAAAATATAGGCGACGCTTAATTACATTACGCGTTGAGAATGCGACAACTACAGCATATTAGAGAAAAAAACTTTACAGCGCACATACCTCAAATCTGAGTACTGCGTACATATTGGGTGAAGAGAAAAAGTGGCCGACCGCCGAGAACAAGAATTAACTATCGTCAACACAACTGAATATCAAATATCTACCATTTTAAATCAAGTACGCAAATTATTTGACTTCAGTATCAACATCTTCAAGAAAACATTGTGTTGTTTTGATTGAATATAGTATTGAATTCCCTTAGTGTGCTTGTGCTTATGCCTCTGCTATTATGCATTGCTGTTACCTTGATATTAGATTAACAAACGTATTGGTAGTTATGTTACGACTGCCTTTTCCATATTACTTATGTGCATTTTGTACTGTTGCTCTGTTTTGGTACTGTGCTGCACCTACTCGAAATCACTTTTCTGGGAGCGTGCAGCCTGAAAGTCATTGCTATAAGCGTCTATGCGCAATGACTGTTGTGCTAAATTGTGTAAGAAGCGAGAGCCGTCATATGCCATTCCGCCTCTCGCTCTTTTTTCATTTCTTTCTCACAACGTAAGAAACAAATATATCAAATACTCAAGTCGGCTCAGCTTTCCTCTCCTCCTCCGTCACTGCTGCTTGCTCTATAAGCTGTGCGTGCGCAGTCGTCGACACCTAATCTTCAGCGATATAATTCCGTGGTGGCCCTCTCCACTTGTGGAAATTCCCGAATATGCTTCTGACTCCATTCCACACTTGGCAGGCGACGGTGTCTAGACACGTCTATACAAAACAAAGCGCATATGGGCCGACGTAGACTAAGTCCACCACCGCGCTCGGTCACGTTACGTGTCCGGCGCACCTGCCAACTCGGTCATGTCACTTCGCGGCACGACTCCCCAAGAACATCGACGAACCGAACAGCGAATTTTATGCTGCCATACAACGGTGGACGCACGATGCCGTCGGGTATTAATGCTGTCACGTTAAAGGCTCCGCTCTTTAGAAAATTCGTTGTCGAAGTCGCCGTTGACATTCTGAGCGAATATGACGTGAATGGTTCTCGCAGGTGACGTTGCCGAAAATCGATTGGATGCCTAGTTCTGTGACGTCACCGGACCACGTGACATTAAATTTTTAATCTTTAAACTAGTAGAACCGTTCTTTCACGCGCACGAGGAGGAGGAAGATGAGAAGGAAAGGCAAGGAGGTTAAAGGGATGAGATTTCGCAAAGGAGAGCCAGGGACGGGAGCCTTTAACGTTGCTGCATCATGCCCTCAGAAAGCGAGCTTAAAAGTTTCGCACAATTTATTTTTCCCTCGGATAAGGTTTCAATGATATCGCATTATTAATACGTATTTGTGTCAAAACGTGCGATATAGAAACAAGCCGTTATCTCTTTCGGCTAATAAGATTCACGCCTATTCGGTAAATATTGTTGTTTTTGTTCTTATAATTTGACCAGACAGTTCCTGTCCAACAGAAGGAGTGCTGGAAACTACATTATACCCCAGTCACTCCGCTTCAGGATAAAACAAATGACCATTCACAACTTCGTCAGCAGCCGCAGCATGAAAAACTGCTTGGCAATTTCGTTCGTGCCTTTCGTGCGAAGTTTTCCACGGGGCTTGCTGCTGTTTCGGCAGCAAGAACAGCAAGAACAGAGTTAAGAGAAGACAGATGCAGTAGACAACCCGTTCTGACGTTATTCCATGCCCCTGTGAGATTCAGGAGAAAGAGCAGAAGTGCGATTTGCATCCCGGAAGTGGCTTTCTGTCCATAGCATAGCTTTTCAATAACAGGAGCCCTGAACACTTTTCCCGGGTTCGTTTCAGTATTTGTGCTGCTTTCGTCTTGCCTGACTTTTGTTTTCTTCATTTCCTTTTTTTCTTTTCTTTACTACGTTATATTCAAGGAATACATACATCGTTGCGTTTTCTTACAAATTTCTTGATACACTGGATTTGGCTGCTCTATGTACGCCATGCTATGTGCGTGGGTATTTCACACAAAGTCTTGCTGATAAAAGGAAATTTTCCTTTATAAATAAACAGTAAGCTAGTTCTTTCAGAGTATGACGCATGCTGAGTTTTTTGTTCTGCGTACTGTGTGCCGGCTAATTTCTCCTTTCGTGTTTCGATTTGCTGCTGTAGTACGGCTGAGAGGAAAATATAGTACAGTTTCACGGAAGAAGCCTTATATCGTCTAAAGTGAATTCTTTTATTTTTTTTTAATATGTTTTAGGCTGCTGGCACAGTCATGGTGCGCTCATTTCTCATCACTTCTGTTGTGCGCTTTGACGTACGCGGTACCGCTTACGAGTGCCTTTCAGTGCACTGCAGCCGTGGTGGAGCGGCTCATGTCATGCTGCTTCGAAATGTTTCTTTTTTTTTTTCGCCGACATAAAAGCCAGACTGCAAACAACAAGCAGTATTTATCGGTTCACAATGGGAAAGCGGGAGTCTCGGACATCTTAGAACTTGAATTTGAGAAAGCAGCTCAGACAGCAGCAGCTGCATATGCATAGATGAGAATGCAAAAAAAAAAAAAAAAAAAAAAAAAAAAACCTTGCGCGTGCGCGATAAACGAGGGCCCGATGGACGAAGTTAATCTCCAGCTATTGACTTCACAGCCTGCTTTTGGTAGGGAAAAACTCTTCACTTGATTGACACTTTCAGTCACCGATTTTCTATGCTTATTTGACCCTTTTGCCGCCTCTACTGGCATTATAAAAACGCTGATTGGCTTATTTTTCTTCTCGGCCATGAGTAGACCTTAGAGCTAAGAGACCAAACGCTTCACTCGCGGCTAGAAGGGCAGTGATTTCCGCTTTTCTCTTTCTTTCTTTCCACCATTCCATTTAATTGCTTCCTAATGACCTGCGGCGCACCCTATTTGACATATGCATTGTTTTGTTGTTTCCGTTGTTTGCGAAATAGTTTCACAATGCCCAATTAGCATTTCGTGCCAACGGATTCATCGTTGGTGGCCTGCATTGTGGACGACCGGAGCGGAGAAACTAGGCTAAAACAGGGATAGAACCGTTGCATGTGTCTACATCATTGCGCCTGCTCTCTGCATCTTTCAGCGGGCTTCTAATGTAGGCCCGACAGAAAGAATTTCGGAGAAATACAAGTTACGGCTTGGCACAAGCTGCCTTAGGACTCATTCAGGAAAGTTGCGTTTTCGCAAGAGAATAAACAGGCCTCCTCATCAAGGGAATCTCTTCTTCCTCACGAGTTATACGCGACTTTTCATTGTCAGCATCTCGCTTCAGATGCGGCGATAGACAGTTTCAGTACTCCCATTCTGCTAAGTTTGCATGTACGTAACGTTTGTACGTAGAAGGTCAACCAAATTTGATGCACGGTAGTCAGTTTTGTAGTAACATTTGCACTCCATCCCATATGCAGAGAAAAAAAGAAACACGCTTTCTATATGTCCTGATTAAGCGGGCGGATTATTTTCGGTCCCCTGACGCGCATACGTCTCCAGCGTTGTCCTCCCGACGGGTCGGATTTAGTAAAAAAAAAAAAAAAAAAGTTATAAAACACACGTTTGATTTACGTCTCATTGTCGTTGTCTCCCAGAGGAAGTAAAAAATAATTATTTTTTTTTACAACAATAAGAAAGAAGTTGAAGAACAATTCTTCATGCGCAATGAAAACAAGCATGGAAGAGATATCTGGAGTTCTGCCCATTTAGAAAAGTGGCCTCGCTATTACAATCCACCCACGGGGACCCAACCCTAAGCTCCGTTTCAAAAAGGAGGAGCAGTGCTACACTCTGTCCAAACTAGAAAACAGTTCCTACGCCATCGCACAGTAGTTTCTTGTTCTAGACGGCCTCAGTTCTTTCTCCTTGTTCTTCCTTTCCCCTTATGTTTAGTGCAGTGTATACTTTTTCTTCACTCGAAAACAGCTCCAATTTTCCTCTTCTCACAATCATAAAAACTCCGACATGGCGCTGCCGTTCCGAAGCTAAGCATCATGATTAAACACGGCACAAAGTGTGCCAATGCTCCAGTAACAAAGACTGACGACGACATCAAAACAGCGACAGTGGATAGCTGGCGACAATGCACGCTTGCACGAAGTGCCATTCAAACAAACCCTCTCAACACTTTCCTAAACGAGCGTGACCAAATTTCCCGCGTCAACAATGTGCAGCGAAGTGTATGTCTAGTAGAGACACATGCACGCCACTGGCATACGGCTTTGTTGCGCATGGTCACAACATTTGTTTTCTCTCTCTCTCGCAATCTTCTCTCTTTTACTCTCCCCTTACCTTTTCTTTGTTGCAGACGCTGGACAAACTTGTTTTCAACATATTCACAATGTGCCAACTTGAATTGTATCAAAGGCGCTTTTTTCCTTTCCCTTGTAAGGATGCAGTTAGTGCACCTTCCCTTTCCTCGGTACATTTTCCAGTAAGGTATCTTTTTCTCTTTTAAAAGAAATGCTGGCCAAATCAGCTGGTTAAACTTTCCGTCAGTCTATCGCAGAGCCCCTTCCTAAGTACCCTCTGTCACCGCCTACGCAAAGGGAGTGCACCTTACAGCCTTAATTATAACCGGTGTTCTATGAAAAGAACCGATCACAGCAAGCGCAGAGTCACAACAATAATGCTATTTGGTATGCACTTCTGTGGGGGCTGAAATTGAGAAAAAAAAATTTGGAAGCTCACAGTGGTAAAGAAGGCGTTAACCACTCCAGGGAATATGAAGAACGCAAATGGTTGTGTTCGTTTTTCGCCCTACGTCACGCAAACAGGCTATAATTTATATTTCATTCATTCGTTTCTTTTAGGTATCACTTGTATTACGTTTCACGATGAAAAGGCCGGTGCATTGAAACCTTTTAATTGATGACAGAGCTTTGTTTTTGAAAGATGCGCAATAAGCTTACATGTTGAACAAAAGTTGTAAAAGGAGCCAGCTGCAGTGACAAAGCAGCCACGCAATCCCAGAAAGAAATTCTATACTGCGGCAAAATAAACTTCGTGCAGAGGCTTTAAAACATTGTAGTTCAAGGTTTCTTGCTCTTCTGTTGTACGTATTATTTTCTTTATCATCATCATTGAGTTGAACTTCTGAGGGGTATAGGGACAGGACAACGAAGGACTTGATGATCTGATATAAGGAAGTATATATGCTACCCACTTTAATTTAGAACTTTCATTCTATTGTTCTTTCCACTGAAGGCACCTGCCCTGAGTGAAAGTTATGCAAACACAACCACCCCTTTTAGCTTCTTCAGGGGGCCATTACACTCTGCATTTAGAGGGCGCACCTTATTAAATTTTGTAAAGCAAGTTTTAGGACTGAAGCTGTTTGCATCCAACGCAGGGAGAGGTCATAAAGCCTTATTTGCATCGTGAAGCATGCGTACGGAACTTGGGAAGCACCAAATAAAAATTAAAAAGAAACAATATATGTGTAAACAAAGTATTTAGGCCTACCCCCTTATAATATCGGCTACGTACACAAACACGGTGCGCTGTAATCTTTCATTCTATGAAAGAACCAAAATTTTTGGTGCTCTGAATTAGATTACGCCCTGCGCATTTCCTACTACGCAGCGCCGAGCATTTTTGTGGCCCGTTGAGCTAAAATAGTTCGAACCCTGGGCGTCTCGTGCCTTCTTCTCTGCTGCCGTACTTGGAGTAGACGGAGCGATAATCCGATTTTTGGCCTGCATTTTATGATTTTAGAACTGGGTTCGTAGCTTCAACTCACCGGGAACTGATAAGTGCACCAGGAGTAGGATACTACATGGCGCCATTGAAAGACTGATAAGGGCATACTTGCTGGAAATTGCGCAGCCTCTAAGCGTCAAGCGTCACCGCAGGAAAACGTTTCACATTGATACTCCGCAGAGTAGAGAAGCGGAAATGCCCGATAGCCGAATTGGCAAGACGTCAATGGTGTTCATGCCTAGACTAGTATCCTGTATTCAGTAAACGAAACGCTACGCCAGCAGAGCGGTTGCTACATCATATTACTCTGCGCAGATTAATGTATTCATGGTATGAAACATAGATCTGATTTTTCGTTTATGCGTATAGAGCTAAGTACCCACTAATGGATGGTTTGTCTTGCGATCTGGTACCCGTAATTGTACAATTGTCTTCAAATTGCATATTGCAGGCTTCTTCTTTATCGTCGTTGCATATTTGCTTCTCAACGCAGTACCATGCGCAAACAACGATTTCTCCTCCCTTTAAACACTGGTTAGCAAACACGACGTCATGGACTCGCTTTTGCATACCATTGCGAGAGTCCACTGTAAATTTGAACCAGCGTTCAGAAAATCATTTCCAGTTCACGTCACTAACGACAGCGCCAGTCTCATAGACATATTGTTACGAAGCGGCAAGCCGATGAAAACAGGAGAACAGAGGGCAGAGAGATGGTCGGTGACCGTGAGATGACGTTTAATCAATCTTCGCGGGCCTAGCGCGAGCGCTCCTGCCCGCGCCACTGCCCGCATCTTCTTCCTTGTCGTCCGTAACATGACCCGGGGCCACCGAGCGATCGTCCCGATCGTGGACGAGGAAGTTTAGCGATGTTAATGATTTTATGGCATGATGATGGACGTGTCTAGATGCTTGAAGAAGAAGAGGAAGAAGGAAGAATAGAACGGCTTGCCGGTACGATGTCTGATGCGTGGGTGATCCGCCTCCCTTGGAGCTGTCAACCATCCGTCACCAGAGTCCATGGGACCGATGGCTCGAGGTCACGTCGGGCAGCTTGGGCGGGGGTTGCGTGTTCGTGTCCATCGGTTCCTTCGGGTCATACGGGTCCTTCATCTCGGTTCTGATTGGTATGTCTGTTCTTGTCTTCAGGTCCGGGCTGGGGGCTGGGCGGTGGTCGTTGTTCAGGTCTGGGCTTGAAGGGCTGGGGCGAAGCTGCTCGGCGATGTCCCTGGACCCTCGGTGATGGTCCCGGCTTGAAGATGGCGTCGACGCTCCAAGGCGAGGATGGGGATGCCGTACGCCGCACCTCCAACCAAATGTTACGAAGCGGCAAGCCGATGAAAACAGGAGAACAGAGGGCAGAGAGATGGTCGATGACAGTGAGATGACGTTTAATCAATCTTCGCGGGCCTAGCGCGAGCGCTCCTGCCCGCGCCACTGCCCGCTTCTTCTTCCTTGTCGTCCGTAACAAAATCAAGTCAGTATGAAGCGGTATAACAGTGCAAAACTTGGATTTCTAGCGAAGTAAAAGACAAACGAAAATCTCGCTTCGGGTCCAATACGCGACCACTATCATTTTCTTACTTAGTCAGTGACCCAAATCTTCGCCTTGCTCTACTACATTTTCCCGCGGCAAAGACAAAAAAAAAAAAGAACAAGGTTTCCTGCCGGCGTAGTAAGTTATAACTGTCTAACACGCCGCAGGTTGCAAGCTTCTCAGCCCGCACTTCCACGCTTTCGAGACCAGCTGGAAACGTCCTCTGATGCTGGAGCTGCGCCGCATCAACTTGCCTGCAAACGCACAAACTGCTTGCTTGAAGCTGAGCCGCTTCACCCGCAACGCCAGCACAACCCACGAGCCGCCTTCGAAATTCCGATGCTGCTTCGGTGCACGCTCGTTACCCGGAGAGCTGCGTCCACCTCGCAGCGTGCACGCTGGGTCGGCAGAATGCGCCCGTTACCTCGTTGATGGCAGCGTAGCGTGACGCCAGGAAAATATCGCCTGGCAACACCTTTCTCGTAGTTCTGCCGGGGGCGGTGGGACCGCGGAGTATGTGATGGCGACCCAAGGAAGAAATGACGCTGAGGATTATCAAGCGAAAACATTTTTTATTACTCCCAATGCCGCTGAATAAAACGCTGCACGTTGCAACGCTGCATGATTTCTTTTGCATTTTCTTCCACGTCCCCGAGTTCTTGCGTATTTAAGAACCGTGAAAGGTGCAGGGCATAAACACTTCGCGTCTTCTTTTTTTTTTTAATACCATTCACCACCATGCAAATAATACGCACTATCCTACTGGATGTCTGTTAATTTTGAGGTTGAGGTGAGGTAAATGAGCTCCTGGGCCATGCTGGCTGGTCCGAAGGCATTCGAAATAGAATTTTGGCTCTACATCACCTCAAGATATATCCGCAAAGTTAACAGGCAGGTCCGGTAGAAAAATGCAGATTATCTTCGGGTGGTGAATGGTGTTAAAAAAAAGGAGGCGAGATTTTTCATCATCATCATCATCATCATCAGCCTGATTATACCCACTGCAGGGCAAAGGCCTCTCCCATATTTCTCCACTTAACCCAGTTCTGTGCTAGCTGCATCCACTTGACCCCTGCGAACTTCTTAACCTCCTCCGCCCACCTAACTTTCTGCCGCCCCCTGCTACGCTTTCCTTCCCTTGGAATCCAGTTTGTTACCCTCAGCGACCATGGGTTATCATCTCTTCGAAAAACATGTCCTGCCCATGTCCATTTATTCTTCTTTTTTTCATTTCTTCATTTCTTCTTCTATTTGCGGGTATAAACAATGATTCTCATTGAAAACGATTCCATATTGCACACACCCTCAGATGTGAATTGCAAATCACTAGTGCAATGTAAATAAATGAAAACAAAATGATTTGAAGATGACAGTTAAATACAGGATTCGAACTGGTGCCGTACCTGTTCAATAGCGGAGTCATATCGATATCACCACTAAAGTTCCTTTGCAATACAAGAGAAGACGTTAAGCGCTGTTAGTTTTGCTCTTACACGTTCTCACAAATGCTCATAATTTAGGCAATGTGACGCAGCTGACCTCCTGCACTATGCCACTAAAAAGTTCGGTAACACGTTTAGACCTCTTATACTTCTTTTCTCCCTCCATCACCTCCTTCCACTCCGTCTTCTTGTCCGTCTCTTCATTTTTCTCATTCTTGGTCTTCTTTTCTTTCTGCTTCTGCTTCTCTTTCTTTTGTGCGCTGTATATATTAGTTCAGAATAGGCGATTCAGGTTCTACATTGGTTTCGTCCACAGCGGGTTCTCTAACAAACTGTAGGGGAGGTCGATAGAAGACCTCGCCTGCCCCACTCGAGCATAGCGGATTTCGCCTTATCAGATTACGCGAAAGCTTCTCCCCCACGGTCTTTCTCTGCAATTGAACATCGCTGCGAGCGGCGAGCCCTTAAACCATGGCTTGTCAACAAAGCGTTGCCAATTGGTCACGGATGTAGTAAATGTTCAGGTCGACAATAGGAACTGTTAATTACTATGGTTGCAGATTTTAATTTTCTGTGTGTGTGTGTGTGTGTGTGTGTGTGTGTGTGTGTGTGTGTGTGTGTGTGTGTGTGTGTGTGTGTGTGTGTGTGTGTGTGTGTGTGTGTGTGTGTGTGTGTGTGTGTGTGTGTGTGTGTGTGTGTGTGTGTGTGTGTGTGTGTGTGTGTGTGTGTGTGTGTGTGTGTGTGTGTGTGTGTGTGTGTGTGTGTGTGTGTGTGTGTGTGTGTGTGTGTGTGTGTGTGTGTGTGTGTGTGTGTGCGTGCGTGCGTGTGTGTGTGTGTGTGTGTGTGTGCGTGCGTGCGTGCGTGCGTGTGTGTGTGTGTGTGTGTGTGTGTGTGTGCGCGTGTGTGTGTGGGGGGGGGGGGCGGGGGCTCTAAGCGGTGTAATTACTTCTCCAGCAGGCAAAAGGTGCGAATGAGAGTTCGTTCAAGTCAGTCTAGATGTCTTTCTCAGCGCAGAACTGCTAGTCATGTTTTTTGTATAGCACTTACGCGCAGATTACAAATTCGTGTCAGGCTAAGCACCACGATGAACCTGGTAACCATGCCGCACCTCAAACAAGTATCAGCGGAGCGTTTCTGCAGCAGTGTTTGGTTTAGGAGTAGCCGTCAACGTTAATGATTCATCACGATCTCGGTCGCTTTGGTACTTAAACGTCACAATCCAAGCCAAACCATTTTGGCCACACCAGTTTTCGTAAAACACTTTGCGTAATACACGTCAATTGTTTCATTCATATATTTAACTCAAAAAGCTTCATTCTGAGTTCCTGAAGAAGTCATCATGCAATTGTTGTACACATTTTTTATAAAGTCAGGAAGAATCACACAACTGCATACATTCAACGATGCGGTTGCATGGTAAATGGTGAAAGGTGTGTGTATGGTTAAACTCGCTGCTTCAAGCCATTGGGCGCAGCCACATAATCTTCTGTCTGGCTTTAGCTGCCCCACATAGAGTATACTTTGAGTCGTGCGATAAATGACTGATATGATATGATATTATACGATACGATCTGGTATTATATATGATATGGTATGGTATTATACGATATGGTATGGGATGATATGAGATGATATCACAGCATATCATATCATATGACATATGATATGATATTGGGATGCTCGTCGATGTATAGCTTTGCCACAAACGCGGAGAAACCGGCAAAGAAAAGATATCCTTTTTCAAAGCACTCAAGCGCCGCCCATTTCCCACTGTGCTACGACTACAATGGCAGCCCGCTTGAATTAAAATGCTAAGAGCACTTCGCTACCAATGTTGTGCTGCCCTCCCCAATCGCAAATCTTGGCTTCCAATGTAACTCCACAAAACCACGCAGAAGGTATGAGCAAACATCCACGAGTGGAGGCACAGCGAATGTTTTGGCTTATCAGGCTCAAGGTCATCAAAAAGAAATTTCCCAGATGCGTCTCACTCCGTTATGAAAACACTTCAATCTCGAAAACGTTCAATCGATATGGTGTTCCCGTATAAATAGAGATATTCAATTCCAGTACCCATCGAAGTAAAGAAACAAACCTCTTTGGACAGCACACTGCGATAAAGCCCAACTGAGAGCACGAGGCAAAGAAAAATGAGGTACACGCGCCCATGTTCGACGCTAATGAATTGTTCCATGCCCTTTCTCCAGCTATTTTGTATAAATACAGATCTAATTGCTCTGATTTTGACAACACCCGTCGTGGAAACGGAATAATCTGTCGTTCCATCTATTTATGACTGCACAACGTTCGAAGAAACTTTCTCGTCAATAACCCGCACCGTCAATCCAATTTTTTTTAGTCAAGTAGTCAAGGGTTCGACGAAAATTCGTCTGGTCAGGCATGGTAGTTGAGTAAAAAGAGTTTCAGTCACTGACCAAGTCAATATGAAAAAAGAAGACGTTTCGGAACCCCTACGGGTTCCTTGATCACAATGAGGCGGACAAGGCGAGGGAATGGAAATTTAAAGGCGAAGCTGGTGACGTAATGATTGTGAATAAATTAATGGCATGTTTCCTGTTGTGCGATTCATGATTCCGGTTGTCGTCTGGATGAAAGATGACTCAAGCAGCAGCCGCGTTGTCAGATTCTTTTCTTTAGCTAAGATTGTAGCATCATCCCAGGCAATTTGGTGTCCCGTCTTGTGCGCGTGTTCTGCCAGTGCACTTGAAGCAATCTTATTGTTCCGGACATCACGCTGGTGTTCTTTCAATCTTCGTGTGAATTTCCCAGTTTCACCGATATAAACTTCACTGCATTCGCTACATGGTATCTTATAAACCACACCAGGGAATTGAACAGAAGGCAGGGGGTCCTTAACATTAACAAGCATATTGCGAAGCTTGCAGGTCGGCACGTGTCCAATACGCAAGTCATATTTTGAAAATACGCGGGAAAGAGCTTCGCTAACACCACGCATATAAGGGATCCTTGCGCTGGCCGAAAAAGTCTTGGGAGTGGTTATCCTTGGTTGCGAAACAGTTTTCTCAATCCTCGAAATAAAATGCGTGGGATATCCATTCTTGCGAAGCTCGTGCCGTACCTTCTTAAGCTCGGACTCCCTGTTTTGGTCGTTGCAGATCGTTCTGGCCCGGGTTACAAGTGAAGAAACGACTGACTTCTTGTGAGCCATTGGATGGTTCGAGTTAAAATCCAGATAACGTCCAGTGTGTGTGGGCTTGCGGTACACGGTGAACGAAAGGTCATGGTTTTTTCGGGTCACAAGCACGTCGAGAAATGGTAGGCAGTTTTGCTTTTCGAACTCGACAGTGAACTGCAGAACCGGTTCCACTGAATTTAAAGCATGTAGAAATCGAGAGGTGTCTTCTCTTCGCAGGATGCAAAAACAGTCATCCACATAACGGTAGAATACTTTTGGGGCTGGCGTAAAACTTTTTTTGCTGGCGTAAAATTTTTTTTCTAACCTTGAAATTCGCATTAACCTTGAAATTTTATTTAAATTATTCTCATTTGAAACCTTACATCTGGAAAATCGGTTCCAAGTCACCACTGTCGTAATGGAGTAGGAAGAGGGAACTTCAATGAAAGCATTTAAATTGAGCGCTGTCGGTGAAATTCTTAGTTCCAGATCCCATTACCTGTTGCATTCCTGCTGAGCCTTCTGGACCAGTTCCCATTGCCGGTCTCGGTCCGAGCAGGAGAGCTCAGTGTTCCGCTGTTCCTATGCACGGACAGGAATAGATACTAGCTCCCGTAAGTGTTACGGTGTAATGAGGCGGTTAGGGTAGTTTGCACGGCAATATCTATCTTATCGTTGCTGCTACGAAGGCCAACGTTCTTAAGCCAGAGCTCCAGCTTCGTCCACTTTGTCGTCTTCGCGTCATCTCCGTTTTCTTCTTGCTGCTTGTCCTCAGGTCAAGACTGTTTCTCACAACAGGTCCATACACTCTAACTGAGTGTGACCTAGTCAACATAGTGAGGATAACGTGAGGCATAATGCGTGGGAAATAAGGTATATAGCTGTTGAGTCGGGCATTGAAATCACTCTCCTTTTCTGTGGCTAGACGTACAGTACTCACGGATTGAAATAGGACACTCGGAGCGCGTGGCCGTCGCTGCATGCAAGGCAGTGTGGTAAACAGGCCGGCTTATTGGCGACCGGAAGAAGCACTTCTGCTTTTTAGATGTTCTCTCCCTCCTGCTATACCACAATACAGCACCTTGGTTCCATGAGCATCCACGGGTGGCGCTGCATGCAGCGACGGCCACGCGCTCCGTGTGTCCTATTTCAATCCGTGAGTACTGTACAAAAAAAAATTTGGGTAATGGGCGCTATCTTAAGGCCCATGGGGAAATTCCGATGCACTTATCGCTATCGCTTCTTAGCCCCAAACAGATCAAAGATTTTAATACATTTATCAGAGCACAAACACTGTAGTTAGAACAAATGCGAAGCTTCCTTCTCACGAAGTACAGCTAAGCCTTCCAAAAGCATCGATTGCTGATAGCCGGTGCATGACCGCAGTGCGAGACGGTACCATTTTTCTATCACTCTGCACATCGAACCGAAATTTTGTACTACGATTTTGATTCTGCGTAAGAGAGAAATGAGCTAGCTCGTGTGTGCGTATCGTCTTGTGAATTGTACTAGTTGCTCCGTGCGACTACCATTCATCCCACACTGTGCATCTCTTCTCTTTTTCTTGACTAAAGAGTAGTCTACACTGTGCAACAGATTGAAGAATACCCTACGGAGACAGCGCTAAGATGTGCCGTAATTGTGGATTGTGTGTGTGTGTGTGTGTGTGTGTGTGTGTGTGTGTGTGTGTGTGTGTGTGTGTGTGTGTGTGTGTGTGTGTGTGTGTGTGTGTGTGTGTGTGTGTGTGTGTGTGTGTGTGTGTGTGTGTGTGTGTGTGTGTGTGTGTGTGTGTGTGTGTGTGTGTGTGTGTGTGTGTGTGTGTGTGTGTGTGTGTGTGTGTGTGTGTGTGTGTGTGTGTGTGTGTGTGTGTGTGTGTGTGTGTGTGTGTGTGTGTGTGTGTGTGTGTGTGTGTGTGTGTGTGTGTGTGTGTGTGTGTGTGTGTGTGTGTGTGTGTGTGTGTGTGTGTGTGTGTGTGTGTGTGTGTGTGTGTGTGTGTGTGTGTGTGTGTGTGTGTGTGTGTGTGTGTGTGTGTGTGTGTGTGTGTGTGTGTGTGTGTGTGTGTGT
Organism: Amblyomma maculatum; assembly: GCF_055883805.1. Taxonomy (NCBI): domain Eukaryota; kingdom Metazoa; phylum Arthropoda; class Arachnida; order Ixodida; family Ixodidae; genus Amblyomma; species Amblyomma maculatum. The sequence goes on from NC_139345.1 coordinate 95,926,397, forward strand.
GTGTGTGTGTGTGTGTGTGTGTGTGTGTGTGTGTGTGTGTGTGTGTGTGTGTGTGTGTGTGTGTGTGTGTGTGTGTGTGTGTGTGTGTGTGTGTGTGTGTGTGTGTGTGTGTGTGTGTGGTTTGGTTTCCAGCGCGCTGCTAGTTATATGAAAGCCACGTTTTATTACGAGCAATATTACCATACTACTACTGCTGTCATCATTTGCTTTTGCCGTGTAAGGTCCTTAAAGAGTGCGCACCTTCTGTGCACTCTGTCTTTTTTGTTCCTTTTTTTTTTTTACTTGTCTCTATACGCTGGTCTACTGATCTGGCGGCGGTAGGTCACAGGGCCGTTGCTGACGACATTCAAGCACAGTTGCCTGTTTGCTACTCTTACCTTGGGGAAGTCACCGACGTGTATTATCTGTGCAGCCACTTCCAGCTGTTGAAAAATTCATGTAAGTGAGAAATTCCATTTCCGCGGTAAACTCCCCCGTGGTCAAGGTAAATTCTGACTCCCGCAACGAGAACGACGTGTATAACGGGAACAAGCTATGCTTCTCGCTCCCCCACCTCCCACACACAGACGCACACATACATAGCCCTTCTTTCTTTTTGCCGCGTTTGGCTTGCATCGACGACGGCACAGCCGTCTCGTTGGCTGCGAATACGATCAAGCCAGCATTAGTGACCACCATTCCGAAGAAGAAACAAAAAAAGCATGGGACCTAGGGGTAACGCGAATTTTACGACCCACGAGATCCGAAGTTCCCTTAGGTCCCTCGTAAAAAAAATGAGGGAAAAAAAAGAGGAAAAGAGAATTCACGCTTGTTTCAAACTCAGTCTAATACGCCTAGCGATTTGTGACGCGACGTTTTACAACTCCCACCGAAGTTTACGTTTGCCCTGTCGGTTTTTTATAGTTACTGTTCCTTTCATGCGCTTGCATTAAGGATCAAATTTCCTCCTTCCTTTGTTTGCTACTTCTTTATTTTATTTTATTTTTCATTCGCTCCTATTTCTGCTTCTTTTCTGATATTTGGTTCATTCATATTTACATTATTAGGATGTTTATTTGTTTTATTTATTCCTCATCCCATAAAACCAGCATGAACGGCTGTCTTCCGGCTGGCTATTACGAATACTAAACTTCCTATTTACGCCGCGAGATGCTTTCTTGGTGATGGTGTAAAATACGTACAAATTTATCATTTTGATAGCAGAGCACAATCACGCGACATGAGCCAAAATACCTAAAGGAATGAAACTGTAAGAAAACAAAAGTGTTATCTAATAAAAGAAAGAAATCCAATTGCGCATTTGAGAACTCCAGACGGTGCAAAGACTTCTCGCGCAAGACATTATGAACGCGTGACAAGCGGTTGACTGTTCTCGAACTAGATAACAATTTTACGATGCACGAATGTATCTCATGCGGTCACTCCACTACCTTCCCAACGTTTTTCGTTTTAAGAAAGCCTTTAACGGCTCATACTGTCGGTGTTCGTTCGTCGGGTCACACTATAGCTGTCAATCAAATGAGGTCATCACACGAAACCGAAACTAACGTCATCAGAAAAATAAAAATCCGGTCTCTGCTGGGAATAGAACCTCCACCACTCGGATACCAATTCGAGCACTTCAACAAACTACGCCACGCCCGGAATCGTGAAACACACATTATAATATTCCTTGTCTACAGTGAGGATGATAGTAGCAGTGACAACGTCGCTGCAATTAGTGATAATGGTAATGACGGCATTAGCTATTTTATTAAAGGTGTGTTTAGTTGATAATGATAATGAGAGCAAACATGATGGACCCTGTGCACCATCAACACTCAAGCTTTCGCATTTGTGCAGTGTACATTCCACAGTGCTCTCGGGATTTATGAAAGTAAACGCTGCAGAAAACACAGAAGGCATCGAACGGATATAAGCTGCAAACGCTCATGGTGCATTGTCTTTATTGCATTTCAAACCCCTTGTTTGTTCCCGCTATTTGCTCCTGAAAACTATGTAAAACCAACCATATCTCAACTTCAAATTATGTCCTAATGCCTTCCCTCCCTAAGTAACAAGGGTAAAATGTCAATGGTACACTGTCAATCACACTTAGCGTGAACACGGCTCCGCGTGGCCAAGCACGTATTTTACGCCATTGGACATTATCTCTTCACGAATCAATGCGAAGTGGAACATGAGTATCGGAACCTCGGAGTGGTGCATCGTGTCGTACACCATTTGGCGTCAATTTGCACCTGGCTTGGGCGCAATGACGTTATGTACGTACTCAGCAACGCGGATCCGTGCTCCTGCCAAGTGTGAATGACCCTGTACATATGCTACACAAAGCCAGCTTTCTTGGAGATTAATTTTAAGTGAGAAGGAACTATGGATTGCTGGAAGATACTGTTGTCTAAGCATTGAAGGGAATGATCCAATCTTCCAGTGCCCACAAAAGCCATTCTCTTAGAGTTTGTACTTAGATCGCATCAAATAGCTAAACCTACTTTATAAAACCAATGCTATACGTTCCTTACTATAAAAAACGTAAACAGAAAAAAAAAACGTACAGTCCTCAAGAGAGAAGATCTGCTGATATATTGGTGACTAGAATAAAACTCTAAGACATACGAAAATCATGGCATTCTTAAAAAACTTCTCGTTGAAAAAATCTGCTTGTCTATAATTTTTGGGTAAGTGCATGTTTTTCAACGCGTAACGTTTATACTCGTCATGTGTGTATTTTTATGCAGCCGAAATATTGCATGTCTTTTAGAGATAAAACTGAATCCTTTAATCCTGAATAATCCTGATTAATATAAAAGTCACGCGGCTTTGTATCGACTTCCTGCCTTATCATTAGACAAGATTGTTTTTAGTCTTTGTTCTCTCATATTCAAAATTCTTGTAGCCCTTGCGGCAACAAGAATGCAACTCCGGCAACTGGCAACTCTGAGCCACGGAAGAAGGGAAGAGAGAAGAGGGAGGAGAAAAAGAAGGTCTCAAGAAAAATTCAGAAGACGCCAGGAAGAAGACAGAAGAAGAAGAAAAGGGGAAGCGATTCCCTCATGTTGGGTACGTGCCATTTTTCAAGTGGCCATCAATACGTTTGGTTGCTTTCGCTACACATATCTGCCGGCTTAATTCACTGGAGCCGCCGTCAATTTCGTTCACCTTGTTCTAGCTCTAACGCACTCATATAATTAGCAGTGCCGAGCAACGACCTTCTTTTGCATGATTCCTGATTGATTCATCAGATTGTGACGTCCCAGCCCACGTGTCCCGGCGCGGGTAAATCAGACAGCGCTTTCGTTCGTATCAATGGTATAACCAGTTTAAACCTCGTATAGCTTTAAAGCGAAATCCCTACTGCCCACGGTCACACCCAATCAAGAATGCTGTGGAGCCCCGCCGCGGTGGCCCAGTGGTTAGGACGCTGGGATGCTGTACCCAAGGATGCAAGGCCGAATCCCGGCCATAGAGGCTGCTTTTCGATGGAGGCGAAGAACAAGGATCCTGTACGCTGTGCGATGTCAGTGCACGATAAAGGACCTCAGGTGGCCGAATCGCCTGTGCCTCAACAACGGCATCCCTTATAATTAGAGTCGCTGCGGGACATAGACTACAAAAAAAAAAAAAAAAAAAAAAAACGAAACAAGGGTGCTGTGACCTGCATTTACCTAGATTTAACGAAAAAAAAAATTCGTCGGAGCGGACCCCATTCGAACACAGACATTCTTCGTGGGATACTTGTACGGAACGTCGCAGCTATCATTGCAACCGGCATCACCGGGTGCAGATTGAAACACAAATCTCGTCGCCTCCATCAACTTCCACCTGCTCAGAGTTCTGCACGTCTACTCGGTTTAAGTGCGCTAAAACCCTGCCATTGTTTTCTGTCATCGAGAATTTCATCTTCACGTCGTACCTCTAGTAAGATTGGCTAACATGAAGATCATTCTGTGCACCAAAAATTCACGCTCAGACGGCATCCAGGAAAGGAATAATCCTAGAACATCCGATTCAAGCGGAGCTTTGCTACTTACTGTCTTCGATAATTAGATGTTTCTCATATAAGTCCGCTCTTCGTTCAGCTTTATTAGACAAAATGCAAAAGAAGAGAGACAAAAAAAGTGAAACAAAGGCAACTTGTCCTAATCGAGTTTGCGCACAATTACTAAGTTCTTAACCACCTACATTCTTTTGACACCTGATCACATGAACACCGATCAGGGTTATCCGCTTTGCGTAATAACCTGTTTTCGTTGCACAAGCGGACTGCATGTTTATCGTGCGGTAGGCTTTCATGTCCGGCCACTTGCGAACAATGAACGCGACCACGCCAAATCAAGAGCCAAGTTTGCGGCATGTAAGAGTGTTTATATCTAAGGCACAGACTGGTAATCGGGGGGCCTCGTTTTGGCAGTGAAAGCTACACTAGACTAATCAGCGGCGCAGTAGCGGCTATTATCTATTACATGTGATTATGTATGACTAACTTGTGAGCGATATTATTTAAGTGGCACTACGGTGGAGCTATTGCCGGCAAAATCGGCAAGGCTGATTCCACATGTAGTCCGCAACAACCTCAACCTAATTTTGAGTAAGCGTCATTAGTCACTACTGCCCATGCTCCGTAACCATGGCAACTAGTTGCTTTGAGCCACAGAAAAAGGGAGGAAGAAGAAGAACTGAAGAGAGAAGAGTGAGAAGAAGGAAAAGTCGGCCAAATGGAGCAAGAAGATTCGAAAGACGCGCGCCTGTCGGCAGTGGGTCTCTCGCCAAACAACCCGTCAGGTTATATTGCTTGGACGCAGTTGCCTCATCATTGTTCTTTCTTGAACTTAATTAGAACGGCCAACCGTTTTTCTTTCATTTATTACCACAGTTTTCTTTTTACATATTCACTGATGCCCTGAGGCAATAAGCAACATTATAAAAAAAAATTCGGAAGACGCTAAGAAGAATAATAAAAAGGCAAGTGAAAGGAAGAAGAAGAAGATGGGAAGAGAAAGAATAGGGAGGTGGAGAGGACGTAGCCGGTCAAATGAAGCAAGAAGATTTGGAAGGCGTCAAGAAGGCGTGCCGAATCACCGGTTAAGGCATACGGTTTGCAGCCCGTGCATCACCGACGAGAACGTTCGAGTCGGACTTCGTGAACAATCGTCTGGTAGCTTACGCTACACATAACCAGGCTTACCTCAATTTAATCGCCATCATTTTCCTTTTGCAGTATTGAACCTCAGCAATAATGATGTCATGAAGTTTCAATTAAATAATAGAGGGAGGCTATAACTACATCACCCACGCAGAGACGCTGCATGAGCATTTATGGTATAACTATCTTATACCTGAAAGGACTATACGAGCCAATAATGTAGCCAACACCGCTATCTTAAGTGGGAGGAAGTCTGATGAGGAAAGCATGAGTGAACGCTTGTGCTCCAGTGGGAATTCCATAACTATCGCGAGAATTGTGGAGCCCATTTCTTCTGTTGGCCCCTGAGAGAAAGTCGTTCAGATTAGGACAGACTGCTTCGTAGTATGCTGAGGGCGACAACCTAGTCACATTGGGCTTTTTTACTGGGTTTTTATTTCTTAAACTTCCTCATTCTTTCTTCCGGTGACAAAATCGCTTTAGTACTTGAAAAGACAAAAAACGTTTTGAACAACTAAACTATAAGATTGATATAATGTGTGTGGATTATCCTTTTTTATTATTTTTTCATTCCTTCATAGGCTTGTTTGTTCATTCGTTCAATTATAGCTTGATGCCTATCTCAGGAACGAAACTGCCAGAAAGGCACGCGACATGTAGACCAATTTGATTAACACACTTCGTTCTCACAGCCCGAGTACACGCAGCAGATTTGCCTTATAAGTAAAGCTGTGCTTACTCTGCCCGAGTTCTCAGGCAAACGTTCGGCAGCTTGCCGAGCAAACAGAGCTGCTCTCGAGAGAAGGAAAGCGCATACGCGGCAGAGACGCGGTGAGAAAACAAATTACGCCAGATGTCAACAGACGAGTTGGCAGCTTTTCTGCGCCACAAGCAGCGGTGCACAGGAGCGATTCGGAGCAGCTTCTTCGAGCAGTCTATCTTCAGGTGTCACTTCCGAGTTCATTAGTTCGTTGCGATTAATGTCCGCCGAGGCAAAGACGATAAGTTGCACCGTGCAGAGGTCTCGGAGGTGACCTTTTGCAATTGCCGTAAGGGGTAAATATGAACCAGACCTACCGAGCGAAACTGCCCGTGCTTTGCCGTGGTGTTTGTAGGCAATAACAGCCGGTATCAAGCTTCACTGGGGGCTTTCGCCCGAGCGCGTCTGAATGCGAGACTTACCGTCGCGGGGTCGACGCTTCACCTTGTGCTATAATTGCACGCGAGAGCCTTCTTGGTGACCCGCTTCAAAAAACACGACAGGGCGTCGAGTGGAATACGGCAGACAGTGGGAAAGTGGGAGAGACTGGAGAACTCCAGGAAGCAATGAAGAAGGAAGGAAGGAGGCAGGAGCGACTGGAGGCTGAAAACACGGCGCGACATGAGAGCGAGTGGTTCGCGGACGACTCTGGTGCCAACGCGCTGATCTCCTTTTAGAAGCGCAGCGCATTTCACAACCGGCTGAGCTTTCACTATATAGATAAGAGACGTCTTTTTTTAGGAGCGGCACCCGCAATCGTCATACGGTGGCTTGGTTTTTAATAATCACCCACCGCCCCTTTTCGGTCTTTTTTGTTGTTGGTGTTGCCTGCTTGTTTTTGTTTTAAAAAAGCGCCATATCTTTGAGCGAGACGGAAGGCAGGTTGCCTTAGCGCATCCGCATAGTGCACGACTGCAGGTCTCGGACGTAGACAGATGCGGACGTGTCCCCGCGTATCGCGAGTGCGGTCGGAGGTCGGCCACATTAATCACGCCTACGGTTCCGGAGCACACACGCGAAGTTGCGACAGCCCCGAGCCTCGCATTCTTTCGGACGTTCACTTGCGAACGTTTCTCAGCGTTTGTCAACAATGTGCTCTGAATAATATGCGAGCGCCTGCCTTGTTGAACTTTCTCTCTTTCTCATTACTCCTCGCAGATGGCGCTAGTGTAAAATCACTTTCAACTCCGATACAAATTACGGCTTTGCGGGAAGGCGAGTATATGAAGGCACAACTCGAAGGACGATGGCAATTTAATATTAGCTGCTGACCTAGCGAAAGCGGTCTGCCCACTTCTTAATCTTCCTAGTATATGACACGACCTGTGCAGGGCACGGTGTACAGGACGCACTATATAGTGAAGTAGCGGGCAGTGCGAACAATAGTAAGGCAGTAGTGGCGTCTTCTCGCCCCGGCCCTAAGCCGAGCATGCTATTAATAGGCACACCTGTATTTACTTCATTTCAGAGCGACAGCTCAAATGAATGCAGTTGTCCAGTACAGGCGGACTCTATCCCTTTTACCCCTCGCTAAATCTGTGTAGTAGAGCATTCCAGTTAATTCATAAAAACACGAATGTTGTATCTCTGCTAAGGGTACGTCCGGTATAATAGCAACACAACTGTTTTATCGTTACATAGTTTATGTCGAGTATAACAGAGCTTTGTTAATAATGAGTCTCAATTAATAGCAATAATAATTGGACTTTAGGCAGCAACATCTTCATATATCATTCGGCAGCTTATATTTAGTATTATTGCTGTCGACTAATTATATGTGTTTAGTAATTACCATTAATTACTTTATGACTAAAATTTAGCTTTGTGCGGCAGTATCAGGTCATATATCGTTCGATAGCTCTTATCAACCATACTGCACTACGTATACTTATTAATCATCATTAATTAGATAACTGTGATTAAAAATCTAACTTTACGCTGTAACTTCGTCATATATCATTTTAAGGACCCAGATGAGTAGAATCCCGAAACAAACGCTAAACAGTGTATCAATACAAAACTGAGCCATCGCTCACCTAACTTGGTTCAACCATATTAAACCCCTATCAGTTTTTTACTGCCTCCATTCTTGTCTCATAGTATTTCAATTAAAACGGCCCCACGGCCTTGTTAGTGATTCCTCCTACAAGAGTTGCCCGAAATTCAACTGAGGAGATGCAAAACTGCTGCGCCTGTGACATCTTATGCTCCTGTGTCCATCGATGTTGCGACTTTCTCACAGTGTGGTTGCAATGTGTTTCACATAAGGTGCGAATATAGTTACCGCCATTGTTACCACGCCCTTCAGTTCGTTATCTGTCTCCTCTCGCTGCATCTCCTCTGTCGTTACCGTGGTTGTCAATTCACTTTGAGCAGTGCGCTCCGTTGTAGTCAGGTATAAAGTGCAAAAAGCACAATGCGCTCTTTACTATGGGCCCTCGTTTATACACCTGTATCTCAACCGCGCTCCTCCAGTTGTTGGCCTCTGTCACAGACTTTGGAACTTCACGCCCGTGCTACGTACGATCATGGATGACAGGAGGAAGAGGCACTTATCTGCCTCCTCTTCCTCCTTTCTGAGGCTTTGAGGTGGCGGTCGTATTCCAAAAATAAATACTTCTGACGGTGACGAGCTGAACCGTGTAGGTGTTAACCCATGTTGCAGTGTATGCATGAGCTGACGCCCCGGTATTCATGGTTACGCTACAAGTGCTGCACTCGGCGCTCGCTGTCATCGTTGCGATTTTCTTGACTTGGAACTTCCAGTCGAAGGCAGTGACGTTGACCACCTTGTGGCCCTTCTCACCGACGCTATCACTCTCTCTCGCGCGCTCCCCGAGAACAGTGAAGTCTGCGAGGTCCTTTTCTGTCCAACTAAGAAAGACGGCTCGATTGTGGAAAATGAAACATGACACGCAGCCGTTTCTTATAACGCTAGATGTTTTATTTCCTCCTTTTCGACTTTATGTACCTACAAAAAGACCCGATTCATTTGGCACACTTCTGTCCTTTCGAAATCATACAACACGCCACAAATTTACAGAATTTACAGTTTAGTACATCCATCTTTTAGAAAATATATGACATAAGAAAAATATTGCAGCTTCATCTGATTGCAGCTTCATCTGCTAATAGCAAGTTGGGTAATTTCTGGCAAACTGTCCTAACCCGATGTGGGTTCAGCACAACTCAATTTTTGCTGCTGAGATAACTTGATTGTCTGCACCCTGCACACAGCCCGCAGGGCAAGATGTGCAATGCCTATACGAAAAATATACGCGCGCGCGCAGCAGTTATTGCGAAACAGGCTGTCGCAACGAAATGCGCCCATCTTTTCGGAGTGAAAGATGGTCGCCACCAGTGAGGACTTCATTATAAGCAAACAAAAATATTCTACCTGAAGGGTGTGCCAGAATCTGTCCTCTACAGCACCGCCATATTAGATAAAAAAATGTATCAAAGAGCACCAGTCATACTATCTTAAGCGTAGCACTACCAGCCAATTCATGCCGTCTACTAGCAATGACGTTATCGATTACGGATAAAAATCATTATGTTTACACCGTGAGAAGCGGCTTTTTAGTGCCAGTTTCTGACAATTTAAAAAAAGAAAAGGTTTCTGCACCAAATGGTCCTTCTTGCACGCATAAAGACACAGGCACACCAGGTCACCCAGGTACAGACACACATGCCTGCATGCATACATACATACATACATACATACATACATACATACATACATACATACATACATACATACATACATACATACATACATACATACATACATACATACATACATACATACATACATACATACATACATACATACATACATACATACATCGCACTGCGGTTGCGTTACCTATTAGAAACATGTATAGCACAGTCGGTTGATACCGGACTTCAACGTGTTAATCCTGCCGAAGAGCATAATTAAACTGCCCCTGTGGATGTTGTGGATGTTTAGCAGACATCTCCCAAGGTCTTAGATGTTGTCACATAACAGGCTGGCTTGCCGCAGGAGCCTTTAAATATGGGCACAAGCAAGGCATGCGAAAAGTTTGCCAAGTGTAAGCCCTCTGGATAACAGCGCATATGTTATAATTTCTCCTGACAGTAGCTAAAAGTAATTTTTGCATCGGCTTAGCTCACATCGCTCTCTGAATGTCACGGGTTCGATTCCTAGGCGACGAAGTCCACGTCCCGATAGGTGCAAAACTCAAAACGTGAAATTCTCGTGAAAATGAGAGACCCACAGATAGTGTGCAATTTTTGTTTGTTTGTTTGTTTGTTTGTTTTTTTGCGATAAGGCGCCTTAAAAACAAAGCCTATACAAAATCCTGCCCGAAGGCACGTTAATCGGCCCTATGCACCACTGAAACTCAGAAACCAGATTTCTGTCGTAAAGGTGTCTCGCATTCGAATATCGGTGAACTGTCTTCTACGTTCTGCATATTTGTCCCTCAACCATGCACCTCTAACAGGTGCACACGACAGGTCCATTTGCAAGTCACCAGTAACTGCAGCTTTCGGGTCCTGTACGCGTTCAGATGAATCCGCAAAACGTATGTTGAGCCCTCGTACTGCTGGCGCGCCGTCTGATGTTTTCTGAGCCCACACACACACACACAAAAAGGAAGATACTGTCACTCCAACCGTCTGAACCTATGCTTTCTCTGCTTGCACTCTTTGTGACGGTTGTTTTCTTTGACGTCATCGCCGCGGCAGCATGGGATGAAAAGTGAGCGCGCGTACCGAAAGCTTTGCCTGTAGCAGGTCTGCCCACGTTGCTGGCTGAAATGCTGCTGCTGCTGCTGTCGCTTCGAATGCGACACCGGACACGATGCTTCCAAGCATCAAAGGCGCAGTCAGCAGCTGTTGCCGACGCGCAAGTCCTGAAAAGTAAACTGAACTCGCTGTCAAAACAACGGGGGACGAGAGCGACTGAAACCGCACCACCACACGATCTTGTTTGCGTACCAGGACGTAATATCGTCGGATGAAGAAAAGAAAAAGAAATGGAGAAAGGAAGGCAAGTACTGCTTACTGCCTAGATGTCTGAGTTAATGCTCTTTCGTTTCAAGCCCCCCGGTCCCAGCAAACGTAAAATTGTGTGTACGTTTAAAAAAAACAAAAGTGGTGACACATATCATCCCATACACTACGCGACAGATGTAATTTCCATTTCCTTGCTTGCGACAGAAACTCCGCCCGGGTTATTGTCGTGCGCAGCTCATCTGTTTATTTTTCTTTCCTTTTTCTATAGCTATTCCTTACTCACTGGGGGAACAATGTTGTCGCGACGGTGATAAACACTCGTAAAAGGGCTGGCGAAAAGTATGAACTAACCCGGAAGTTGCTAGCGCCGGTGCTGGGGCGCAAGTTTTCAACTAAGTGCGCCCAGTCGAGATGCACGACCACCCTTCTGCTCTAATGACATGCTCGCAACGCCCCTGTAGCTGCGTCGAGGCGATTGAGACGGCGCGTGCAGTGTCTTTAGGGCTCGCCTCATTTCGCACACCGGGTTCTTTTTTTATTTCAGCGTTCGTTATACAGTGATGAGCATGCACTATTATAATGTGAAGGCATATCGAACGTAAGTGAGATGAAAACACACTATCACTACAAATTTGGCACCCAGAAAACTCAGCTCGGTCAAAGAAGATTGTACCGTGTAACCCAGAGCACCAACCTAGAGCCGCCGAGTAATTCAAAAGAGTTCCTTGTCCAATTTGGATAATTCAGGGCTCCTACCTACGAGTCGGTGGTTTAAGCGAGGATTTGGATGTCCACCCCAAACTGTCGGCTTATTAGGAGGAAGTATTGGCAGCCCACCCAAATATTTCCGAGTCAATCTTGGCCCACTCGTAAAATTTAGCAGGTCACGCCTGAAATTCAGAGTAGGCCGGAGTCAACAGTTGAAAAATATTTGGAGGTTTATCCGCAAGTTCGATGAAAACCATTGAACAAAATTTGAAGGTTCATCCGCAAGTCCAATGAAAACCATGACCCACTGCCAAAATTTGGTGACAATTTAGTTGCTCACTCCCAGATGTGTGGACTGAAGCGAAGCTTTCCTCGAGTTGTTTCGTATTAACCGCTAGTAAGCGCCATTAGTGTCGCTACGAATTTAAGCTCGAAGTTTTCAATCAACCAATTAAATCAGCCAGAGTGGGCCAAGCAAGTACGACAAAGTAAAGATTTATGCATTATTATATTAATATACGCAGTGAAGCGACTAAAAGGGTAACTAAAATTAGTGCGAAGCGAAGATTGTAAGAAAAGAAAGAATATGAGGACTTAATTCATGCACCGCTATTTTTTTTTCTGTTCCTTGAGACCGTCGTTCCCCATTTTTATTGTTTTAACGAGACAGAAGTGAAAGCTAAAAAAAGGCACAACACACAGATTGTAAATTTATTCCTCTTCACTAGCTTAATACGTTACCAATTTTGATCGTATACTGTCCATGCAAGTGCAGATATCTCACAAACAAATTTATTCCCAAAATAAAGGGTGAAAGCTTAATGATGGCCACCTTTCAGGAGGAAATCCCCTATTGTTGTATTACTCCTTGCGTACGGAACTGTCACTTGCTTGCGCCCTTATTTATCCATTGACATGCACACGTTAGTCGTCACGCTCGTCGCTTCATGTTCCGGTTCTACCGCAGCTACTGCTTTAACCCAGGGGCGCGTAAATATAGCGCTGCCGGTGGCATAGCTGTCCTCTGAAAAGAGCTCTCGGCCCAAAGTGGCATTCCTCCGGAAAAGCAGAACATGGGAGCCGGCGACAGCTTGTCTCCAAAGAGGCGTCTACAGCAAAGGCATTTGTTCCGAAACTCCCAGCGGTTATTGCCTTTGCAAGCTCAATAGACGCGGTTACCCACAAGACCGTCTCCGGCTTTCGTTGAACTAAACAACAGAGGCAAACTACCTTCTGTGGCAGCTATAAGCTCGTTGCGTCGACTGTACAACACCGAGCTTATTGCCGTTGTTTTGCTTCGTGTTCAGTCGCACGCTGGTCGCCCTGAACAGAGCGGCTGAAAGAGCTAGCAGCTTGACGCCGGAAAGGGATGCTGAGGCTGCGAAGTAGCCTCACTCCCCCCCCCCCCCCCCCCCCCCCCCCCCTTCACGTCCTCCGTCGCTTCCGTGTGGCTCCCTTGAAAAGCTCCCGCCGCGTGGCCGGGAACGCGCCTGCTCGGGTCAGCTCGCCTTTGTAAGGGCGGTGGTAGTGAGAGGAAAGCCGGCTCGTCGCTATAGAACCCCTTTGAGCAAACTTTGAGCCCACAGTTCGGGAAGTTGGTCTCATTTCGTTCTCAATGGAGGAGGACTCAATTTTCGCATTGTATGGAAAACCATGAATGCCGGAACACCGGTCACGAGAACGGCGCGAAGCTGGCACGTGCAGTACCGCGATGCGGGATTATTTCTATGGCAAAGCATAACTTTAATAATTAGGCAGCTTGATCAATCACGGACGTTTTAGGTCTGCACATGGCTGGAAAAATTGCGAGGAGGGCTTGGATTACTGACCCAGATTAGCAACTCTACGCTTTCGTCTACGTTGCTGCAGTTATATGCTACAGTACTTGTCGGTGAGTTGTCCTGTAGTGTTGTCTTTTTTTTTTTTTCTTAGCATTGGGAAGGACCTAGAAAGGTAATGCGGCAGGGTATCCGACATATAGCACTAAACTCCTGATCTTTAATACATATTGACTGCGCAGTACGGTTATCGAACCTGCTGACTAAGCGATTATTTCATGTTTTCTGAAGAGACAATTTGTCTTACCCTCTTTCATTCTTGAAAGTGCGCAGACAAAGAGAAGGTTTGCTGTCCTAAAAAGGCCCTATATGAAGGAAACCCTGAAGAGTGTTCATGCCAGTTCTCGGCGAAAATGGTCTTGTCTCATTTGCTACACTTTTGAAGCACTTCTGACCTGTAGTATTTTGCCACTAATTCATTCCACCGGGTAGAGGACAGCTAAAGTTCTTTTTCAACACTATAATGCTCACTCCTCTCAGTTCCGCATCATTTCCTTGTTTCCTCTTCTGCAACGATCAGAGCCCGACGTGGCTTATATCAACACCAGTTGCCCGTCGTCGAGCCAGAGGCCAGCAGAGCTGCGGCGATCACTGTTCGCTGCAGCGCCCTTGCGTAGCGATTGCCGCCCACCAATCATCCAGAGGCGTCGGCGATCAGTGGTTTACGAGTCAGGTCAGTGCTCATCATCCCAGCGGCCGCACCCTTCCATGTATTGGGACTCCGGCTGGCACCGCTTCTCCGACGCCTCCCCCCACCCTAGTAATTGGCGTCTCGGCAGAGCTACGGTCGAGCGCCGATTCTGCTACCGCGGCCTATCAATGTCGGCGCCTGGGCGCTGCCAAAGCCCGTTCCGCAGCCGTGCGCCTTGCGAACATAAATGGTCGCTGTGGTGTTTTTGACTGGCGTCGATCACCACGCCTACCAAAGCGTCTGGGTGTAGCGGAACGCAGCGCGGGAGATTTCATGCGACGGCGAAACAGCGAGCAAAGCAGGAACCGTACTCTCACAGAGCCGGATGTCGTGTGTGCGTGCGTTCCCAGTGCTTTTTTATAGAAAATGTCTAACACCGGTCGTGAATAAATTTAAACTACATCGTGGAAGACAGAGTCGGTTCTTTCTCTCGTGCTTCGCGTAATAGCACTGCGCACTTGCAGATGAGCCCCTTCTATAAGAGATAAATTTTCAATGTGCGTAGGCAATCAAGAACTTGAATTTATTTGCTTCTTAAGGCTCGTCTTCTAAGCACTAGAATAGGATGTCGCAAGAGAGGGAAGAAAATGAGTTCGTCAATTACTATTCGTCTTCTCAGGCGCCCATGTTCTATGCAGACACAACATTGGTTCAGGGAGAAGAAAAATCTTTGAATAGGGGCTCCTTGAGAGTTTCATTTGTCTTCTTTGATTCTCAGCACCTGTTTGGCTTTGTATTTCTGAATTGATCATTACCATGTGTCTTCCTGCTTTTTTTTTCTGCCTTTGTTTTCGAACAGTTATGCTTTGGTGCTAGATGCTTGCTCTTCATATCGAGCCTCAAACGAGCCGCACAATCGCGCCAGCGATTTCTTTTCTTTTTGTCCTTTGTTGCTAGAGAAACAAAGGCGCAGTTGGCAGCATTAGCGTCTGCAACCGAGCCAAACTAATCGGAGACACCCCTGACAGCTTTTTTGTCTGTGCACGCGCGCGCGTGTGTGTGTGTGTGTGTGTGTGTGTGTGTGTGTGTGTGTGTGTGTGTGTGTGTGTGTGTGTGTGTGTGTGTGTGTGTGTGTGTGTGTGTGTGTGTGTGTGTGTGTGTGTGTGTGTGTGTGTGTGTGTGTGTGTGTGTGTGTGTGTGTGTGTGTGTGTGTGTGTGTGTGTGTGTGTGTGTGTGTGTGTGTGTGTGTGTGTGTGTGTGTGTGTGTGTGTGTGTGTGTGTGTGTGTGTGTGTGTGTGTGTGTGTGTGTGTGTGTGTGTGTGTGTGTGTGTGTGTGTGTGTGTGTGTGTGTGTGTGTGTGTGTGTGTGTGTGTGTGTGTGTGTGTGTGTGTGTGTGTGTGTGTGTGTGTGTGTGTGTGTTTGTGAGCGCGCTCTTTCTTTTTTCGGAAGCCGATGCCATTCAGCGTTTCTTTTTTATATATAAAGACCGAGCCCATATGGAGCATAATGCTATCCAACGCTACATTTGTATGGACTCATGCTCTCGTCTACAAGGCTGTGAGCCACCGCAAGGCTCTTTGCACTGGAGAAAGCCGACATGTTTTGTTATCTGGTGGCACACCGAACGTGGACCTTCTTGTGTAATCCACATCAATTAGTTTGAAGGCAGTCCTCGTAAATGCTTCGACAAGTGCAGATGATGTAAGCCATATGTCAGAGACCAGGTTGTTAGAGTGCCTATAGGAAACGCGAAGGCAAGAAACAGTCCGTCGCTAAGGCTATCACACTAAATCCCAAGTTGAGACAAACGTAGAGAGGCCCAGCAGAAAGTAAGGTAGGCAGATTGGAAAGTCTGCGGGGATCAGGTTTGTTGTACTGGCACAGAACCTGTTGCAGAGCTATTGGATACGCCTTTTCATTGCAATGGGTGCACTGATGCTCACTATTATCCTGGTGATAATGATGATGATGATAGTGATGTAGAATTTCGACATTTTTTAGGTGCACTGAAATCTGTCGACCTTTTCGTTTTTTTATAAGATTGAAGCCATTTTATTACCCGTCCCGGCACCATCCCACCCCCTGCCCCCCGACCATCCGACCACCCGTCCGTCGGTGCGAATCAGCGGCGCATTGCTTACGTGCACCAAACACTCGCTAACGTTGTCCTGAGCGCTCGCAGTAGACTGCAGGCCAACTGCGTACAATTTGCCCTACGTTCCGCCAAAGGAAGAGCAGAATTTCTTTTAATTGATGTCCAGATAATCATTTATGCCTTCTTTTGTTCCTCTTAGTTCCCTTGTCAGCCCCGCCGGGGTGGCGCAGTGGTTAAGGCGCTCGACTACTGTTCCCAAGGACGCGGGCTCGAATCCCGGCCTCAGCGGCCGCTTTTCGATGGAGGCGAAAAGCAAGGCGCCCGTGTGCTGTGCGATGTCAGTGCACGTTAAAGAACCCCAGGTGGTCGAAATTTCCGGAGTCCTCCACTACGGCGTCTCTCATAGCCTGAGTCGCTTTGGGACATTAAACCCCACAAACCAAACAAAACCAAACCTAGTTCCCTTGTCCTTTCTTAGCAAGACTGCGTCAGGTGTCTTCGTAAAAAGCAATCACACACTGCTTCCCATCAACCATGATAATCGCCTGATTCTGCTGCTGTACCTCTAGGAAACTCGGAGCAAATAAATTTTCACTCAATTTTAAAGTAATTGTCTCACACCGGATACGTCACCTCCTCGTCGCCAAAGACGTCGTTCACGAAAGGCGTCACCGTGCAGTCCGCCAGACGTGGTGGAGTGGCGGAAAGAAGAGGGACTGGAAAAGAGATAGGGCAAAACCCTTCCCGAAAGGGTGCGTGTGTGGATCCGGGTGAGCACACAGAGCCGCTCGGCCAGAGGAGGCTGCCCATCAATTATGCACGACGGGGTTCCATAAGCGCGGTTAACCCGACTCGACCCACCCTGCCCCCTTCTCTCCAGCGGCTGCACCGGCGAGCGACAGCCATTGCGACAGCGTGAGGGGAAGGCATCAATGCATTTGTCATGACGCCGACAGCATTGAGACGACAGCAGCGAAGGCGACGGCGCCTGTGGACAAGCCACGCGGTCGCCATGCGTGCCAACGAGATCCGTCAACCCGTGCGAGGAGCGAAACCAGCAGTCGCCAACGGCACCAAGGAGCGACGGACAGTTTTGCGGTGTACGTGCAGTAGTAGAATGCATTTTTAAGCTTACTACGTGCTAGTGCGTGCATGCGATGAACACCAGGCTTCTTCAGCGGAGTTGTTTTGAGACGCATAATACTACTGCGTATACGTGAAAGTACTTAGTGGTACTGCGGCTAATAGGCAAAGTTACTCTAAGTAATTGGCATAGGAATTCTACGAATGTTCGAGCGCTCCTTTAGAGTTATTCACAGGCGAGATGGCAGACGTAGAACAATGACGTCAGCGTGGCAAAGAAAAATTATGCCACATATTGTCTAACAATAGTGAGACACAGTTTCGACAGGAAGCGCGGTGGCACGCGAGGTATTCGATCATTAGCCGGTTAACAAGTTTGTTCACGGCACGTCATGTACTGGGCGAAGAGCGAAAGGGCCATGCCACATAATTCAACGTTCCTCCCGCTTGTGCACTGCATGCAACGGCTTGCAGGTGACCGCCGGAAGCCACACGAATCAATTAAACGCCAAGCCACTCCTCGTGCGCATATAAACTGGTTGTTGGATAACCTGTATTTTCACAATGATCACAGAGGGTGGACGGGTAGTCTTTCCTGTCGTGATGATAGCGCCATTGCTAGTACGCCTCCTGCGCTGCCTGGCGGACCTTAGATCGAAAGTACAACACTTACATCTTCCAGCCTAACGTTTTCCGTTGCTAATAATGTGACCATGTGGCATCCAGCTACGTTGCTACGAACGGACAGCAAGAATGCTCGTGCGTACGTCGAATTGACGAACCTGTTTCTCAGCAAGCTACATTTGCTACTGGCCTAACCCCTTGCGACAGTTTTTCAAAAGGTTGGTTTAACAAAATTGCCTATTTTCTGGTTGTTTAATGTACCACGAAATTTTGAGGCGGGACAGTTTGTCGCTTTAAAGTAGATTTAGAAATCCACAGGCCGGTCTGACGAGGCCTTCCGTACTCAAGTTTAGTTAGGTATGGTCCGTCGCCTTGGCTGTGGTCTCGTTAGCTGTTGTCATGGGCTTACGCTTGTTCCCTACGTGTTACCTTGTAATCGGCTTTAACTATACAGTCTAACTGTCGCGTTTTATAAGCGTCTGTGCAGATGCTAACCATGATACTGCTCCAGCGAGCCGTTTAGTGGTCATACGAGCTTTACGCTTTGCGAATCCTTTCATCAAGCTAGTCACACTTTTATCTGCTACTAATGGTACAGGAAGTGTGCTTTTTTTCTAATTTTGACTAAGTAAATTTTGTAGTCACTGTTATGTTTATCCTGTGTTCAACAATGATCATTATTGGCTCTTTAGTCTTAAGCCGGGCAAAAAGGAAGCTGAAGGCTGCGGTTGCGGAACAAGGCAGAGAGTATCTTTGGAGGTGCTACAGTTTACCCCACTTTTGCTGAAAAACACGCAGTGCCTTGCAGACTAATAGTCTAATTGGCCGATGGAGTAGAGATGTAGGCCAATTTGTTTGCCGTGACCCTGACAAGGGTGAAAAGCATCCAGAGGGATGCAGAGGGAGCCCGTGCCTGTCCTTTGCGCTGCTTTAGAAGTGTTGCGTTTTTCTTATGCTGAGCAAATATCAAGTCCTGACATAAATCACCTCTCCATTCATCCCGCTTTTTATTTCTTTAATTTTTTTTGCAACCCAAAAGACAAAAAGATACTCCCATTGATTCGTAGTTCTACAGGCGGTCCACTACGCGCCTTTAACCGGCCCAAACGCTCCTGACTTGTAAAAAGAAGAAGTGAAGCTGTGCAGCTGTTGCTGCAACACTGTACGGCATCTCATCGTTCTCTAGACACGCGTACTCAAGGGCCGATACGAGACAACATTGATTCGGTCATTTGACGGCCGTAGAACAATAAAGTGCCACCGTTACCCGAGTCGTAAGAAAGTCTGCAGGGCTGTGCAGAACAAATGGACTCACCGTTTATTGCATTGGACGCAACGACTCAAGACAGAGTCGCAAACCATGATGACTTTTGTATTGCCCGTACGCCTGTCTTTCGTCTTAACCACAGAATAGCACCCTCCTTCTCATACAATGCGTCCTATTTCAGCCGAAGAAACTAATCGCATACACACTGCATTGATGCATTTGGCATCAATATTTTCTGGCCAAGCTGATTTTGAATTAAAAACTATGTTTAAATTTTTTTAGGCGCCGTAGCCCCGTGTCCGTGGGAGATACCTTATGAAAGATCTGCCGGCACAAGAATAATTGGCGAAAAAAAAATCGTCTTAGAGGCACCACAAAATGATCGACAGGAACTCGTTTTTGTATGCTTCCTCTCATCTAAATCGCACACAAGCAATCATCTCATATAAGAGCCTCCGCTTGCCGGTCCCATGCGCTATTTTATAACTCCTGACCCCCAAGAATATGGCATCGAATCCTGACTTCAGCGCCCGCGGTTTGACCAAAGCACAGTCAAGACATTGGAACGAACTATAAAGGTCAGCAGGATATCGAAATTATTCCGACGATGTCCACTACAACGTCTGTCCTGTGCTTTGTGCAGTTAGGAACGTTAAAACGCCGTAAAATTCTGGAATTTTGGATGTTTAAAGGTTTTCGATGAGTGGTAGCGTGTGTACAGGGTTTCTTCATCCCGTCCATTCTCTCAATCGAACGCACCGAGTGAAGAGACCAGAGGTGGAATCAAGTGGAATCAAATAAACGTATATCAGGTCGCATTGGCCGCGGACAGTCTCCAAAAAAGATTACACAAGTCTACCTTTGCACAAAATACGAATTCAACGAATTCCGACCACCTTCTCTCAGGTCTGTCGCTCGGCGCGCCGCACCCTTCCCTTTTATTTCTTCTGAAACGAGCCTCCATTTTCACAGAAAGAGGCCCAAGATTCTTCCGTGTCTCTGTTTGTTGTTTAATTCGTTTCATTTTGTTTTGATATTTTATGCCTTTCGTTCAGGACAGATACAAGCTCGGTTTCAACCAGGAAGCGGATTTTGTTCGAACTGGTCTGAAAACTTCTGTTTTTAATTTTTTACACGGGAACACTGAAAGACTTCAGAAAGGCCCACAGATGCCAGTCTGGCTTTTTGTATCCTTGAACGCGGAATAGCTTTCGCTGCACAATAGGGTCAAACGTGAAATACGCATCCACTCTTCGGTCAAGGAACCGAAAATGTACAATGCAACAAAAAAAAAAGAAATCAAAGTATTTTGAACTTTACGACAAACTAAACTAAAAGAACTATCCGCGCCCCAATTCAGAAAGTAATGACACATGGCAAAGAAGTAAAGGCCGTATTTTTTTCGTGACAAGCAAATACACATGATGGTAGCGATAGTTATATCTGACGGTCTCTTTTTCTGTTAATATAATATCCCTCAGTGTAAAGTGGTGCAAACTAGTGGCGAAAAGATACGTTTCTAGCAAGATAGATTTCTTGGTTTCAACGGACACGTTATTAACTCCTTTTTTTGCTGCGGGAAAGGAGTCAATTTTAGAGCAGGGCACGCAAAATGTTTTATGACAAATAAATGCAAAATATTTGATTTTTCTTCATTTCAGCAGACCATAAAGTAACTAAGCTATCTTTATGACCTACAGCAAAGAATATAGTATATGTATCGCGTACAAAAGGTATAGTCTCTGCACCAGATATGCGACTTGCACAAGGACTCAAATAACATTCAATATATTCACTCAGAATATAGACGAATAACAACCTAGAGTATGCGTTTTATGCTTTACTATTAATAACCTAATATCCACAGTTACAGAATTCTGCATGTAAGCTTCCCGGCTAGCAAAATAAAGCGTTCAAGGGAAGCGCTGTGACTGCTCCCCACTGCTGTGCCAAGGTCGACCCCGCTATATTTTAGAGAAAACTATTTAAAACACTGAAGGTGGCGCGAAATAGCCCAAAACATGTTCCTTTAGGGAATATGTTTTCCTCCTATTGGGCATTTTACAATAATACCTTTGAGGTGCTGCAAGTACTTGTAAGCATTTATAAATACAAATACCTTTCCTGTATCAGTGCAGAAAGCGGTGAATATTTTCCGCTAGGGAGAAAACTAGAGTTAAAGACAGGCCCCTGTGATAGTCCGGACTGAGCAGGGAAATCATTTCTATCCTAACTAAAATATGAGGATGGTCGTCACATTCTCGCACAGTGCTTTTTACTGCAAGTTAATCTTTCAATGCCTTGCAATGGCGAGAGCACCATCATTGGCGAGGAGGACCTCTGTGAGACGAGGATGCCCCCTTGGGCGCAGCTACACTTGTCCGGGTCACACCATGCTGGCGATTTCCGTATGAAATTTAAAAATGCTGCGATTTCCGCTGGTCGATTGAAGCTAGGCGTCCGAAACGGAAAAGAGGGACATTAATTACTAAAGAGGGAATCAGCTTTGGTCGAGAAGCGGAACATGCAGAGCTCATGGCGGAAGTAATGCTGAGACAATTTCGGAAGTTGAATTCTTATACTAACGCCAAAAATTGTTGTTGCGACTGATAAATAGGCGGGAGTGTGGCACTCTGTAACGTGCTCTGGAACAATTTCAACGCCGTAGACGTTTTTCCATAAACGCGCTTGACATACGTGCGCAAAAGAAATAATAAAATAAAACAATGGCGGCGCCCAGGGCCCTCTAGCTGTGACCCCACTGAAACTGCTAAAAAAAGCCAGAACAATCCCGCAACCTTCGGAATTGACGGCATCGCTGACTGTTGAACTCTCAGCGAGATCCGACTCTGTCTTCAGCTACAGCACCCAAAGTTGTTCCAAAGGACTCGCGGGACGCTCGCGACTGATCTTCGTCGTCCAGTAGAATTTGAAGATCACGCCGGAGCAAGAATTTCGCTTTGTACCGGTGGAAATTGGCATTAGTGGCGTACGTCAGTTCTGTAGAATCAGCCAGAATTGCACATAACATACATTTATTGCCATCATTCCAATTGAACGATGAAGTTAACCCGGGAAGTCCAGCCACTGTTTCATTTTATGCCGGTGCAAAAATACTGGAGGAGCTGTGTATTTTTCGTGGATATAAGACTTATGGCACTATAGAATGCCCTTGAACATTTTTTTGGGTAAAATACCTATTAAAGAGGTTTACAACACGCTGCCTTTTCATGTTGCCTGCTGAAAAGTTATCTCTTTGAATGCATAAAAATAAATTGCACAAAATAAATAGATAGAATATTTTTTACCCGAAAGAGCTTTCAATTTTTACGGTGCCTATACAAGTTTATTGTTCAAATTTTGACGAATGGCTAAAAATTATTAGGCAAAACATCGAAACCTCATTGCTTTTGACGTGTGCGGGGGCTCACCTGGAATTAAAGTCCAGTGAATGATCTATTTTCTCTGTGCGAATAATAATAATAATAATAATAATGATAATAATAATAATAATAATAATAATAATAATAATAATAATAATAATAATAATAATAATAATAATAATAATAATAATAATAATAATAATAATAATAATAATAATATATGCGACCTCTCCTATTGAAACTCCTTGGGCTGCAAGGTGTAGCGGAGCCAGCTTGTAGCTCTTAAAACAACGTGCAAAGTTTTTCTCCCTTTTTCGATGTGAAGCATGTACTGTTAATAATGAACCACCTATTACAACTTCAATTACTTGTGCTTTAAGCTCATTTGACATACTGCACACCATATAGCGGTAGTAATCGCATGCCCGATTCCGGAAACAAGACTAAATTCTCCTCGGCAGCGCATATCGCTGCAAGTAGCGGAGTTCCTTACTTAAGTGCGAGAACGGGTTACGAATTATTAAAACTAGAATTCTCGCTCCACTTCCGCACTTCTATATAAGTACCAACAATGTTCCTTTTACTCGCTTTCCTTCGTCCGTATGCTTCCTCTTTCGATTCGCCGGAAAAGGAAAAAAACTTTTATGGCACAGAAAGAAATAAGCTAAACGTCTTGTGATAGTGACCGCAAGTGCGCATTAAAGGATGACTTTGAATAGCAGTTAAATAATGGCTGTCACACTAAAATACATTCGTAGCATCTACCAAACGGGTGAACGTGAGTCGAGTTTTGTGCTCCCTTCCTCCTCACTCTTGAGATATGCCACAGTTAGGGGTATGTGATTTTGTTTTCAATATCGCTGAACCAATTACGCATGCACAGCTGTCATTTATCAGGGCCGTTATGCACGTGACGAGCTTGATTTATTCATGGAAGAAGCCTAACTCTTAGTACAGTCCAACTATGAACCACGACGACGAATTCTCTATGAGCGAAACCGCCAGGGAGGAAGCATTATAAGAATTACCATTAATGTATCTGAGACGTCACAGAATCCAGATAAAGGTAAAAACTCCATTTCTCCATGACAACTCTTGCAGTTTTCAGATTTTGAAAGTTTCGAAGGTTAAATAGCGGCAAGTTTTGTTTTCTCCACCAGCGGAGAATAACGAGAGCGTAAGAGAGACAGATATGGAGAAAAGAATTATTGAAAATAAAAGAGAAAATTTACCTGGCCTTGCAAAATACACTGCTTTTCAACTCTGCAGGAGAAGAAGAGGTCTGGAAACTAGCAGAGAGGGGTACGCAGTATTAAAGCCTTAGAAAAGGAATAAAAGACAAAATTATAAAAATAAACATACTGCGGATATTAAATTTTGGAAGCCTGCCTCTAAGCAATGAGTTAGAAAAAATAAAGCTTAAATGCTATGCACCGCTAATTCTTTGACAAAGTACAGTGCACTGAGAGTGCGCATTGGTGCGCAACACGGAGGTTTTAGTTGTTTTTATCATGGGAGCCCAGTGTTATCAAAACAGACAAATGAAAAGCTGCTTGCGTGTCTCTGCTGCCTATGGCAGGCGACGAGTCCTGATGCGTCTACTGATGGGTGATTGATGTCATAAGATTTTCACAGTGCGCTGTTTCGTCAGCCATTGAAACATAATAAGCTTCACACTTTCGATTTAGCCGCAGTTGTCGAAATACAGACGGTTCACTTGTCCTCACGAAACGAACTCAGCGTTTACTAAGTTGATGGAAAACGACATGAGAACTGCGCATACAGTATAATTCCCGGTATTATGGTGGATAAAACAATCTAGCCGCCCTGCCGATGTTCTTGCTTTACAAGAGGGTCAACGCCGGCACAGTCCAAAGGCCAAGCCAAGCAAGAACACACATGACAGTGGTTATGCGGTGAAAGAGTATGTGCTTTGGAGGTGTGTGCGTGCGCGCGTGCGAGCAAACCTGCGCAACACAAGTTTGTACTTGAATATATGTATTTGCTTCTTCAGTAAATTTCCCAGCTTCATCAATATTCAACATGCCGAACCAAAGAAAAACTGGGCGAACTCCCGCAAGCTGACAGCTGCGCATAAAAAAATGTGTAACGTAAAGAAAAAAGAGCTGTGTTAACACACAGAAACCCATAGCGCAGAATTTTGCCCCCTTAACGAGTTAAGCCAGCGAAGTAGAAGAGATATAGCAATAAAAGAAAGCAACGACAATACAATTAAAGAAACATATGTAAAACCCATATGACGTGTAAGTGATTAGCTGTGATACTTTCCTTTGATAAGCTTGTGCGTATTTCTATTTGTGCGTGGCATGCATAGCGAGATTCTTATCAGACAGGCGGAACGTTGGCTAGACGTTTATCATTAAACATTGCCGAACACCCTGCTTCAATATGCAAGTAATTTTATCTTGTTTGATAAAATTACTTGCATATTGACTTTGTTGCACTAAACGCTCCTGATTATTTTGTGCACCCTACTCATTAATTTGTTCCACCTTTTGCATTTTCTTCTTTTGATTTCTATTTTCGAAATGACACAGCTTAATAACTCCCAGCATAATCATTTGAATCACTTTCGAGTAATCTGTTATTCAGATTGATCTTCGGTGTGTTCTCGGTTGAAATGCTAATGTTACAAAGATGTTAATCTGAAGCATAAATACTTTTGCGCCAGAAATGCGTTAGCCTAATCTGGTAAGGGTGTACAGAGTGACTCGAGCATTTAATAATTTGGTACAAGTCTGGAGGACTCCTGCTAGCAAAGGTTTTTCGGTCGCTTGTTTTTGGACGTTTTCTCAAAAATGTTTAGTTTCCATAACACTTTTCTACAAGCCCAATGAGACATGTTAATATGAAAAAAAGTATATATTACTTCTAATATAATCTCGAACATTAATATACTTTGCCTTAAAACGCGGAGCAAAAGCGCTTATGACAGCATGGAACGGATATTTTACCTGTAGTACTGCAAATCTGAACGCAAAAGAACACAGAACCATAAGTTTAAGACTTGGCTAGTTGTTCTGTTTGCATAACAACAAGATCTGAGTCATACCATTTTGTTTGCTGCATAGCTCTAAAACTAGCGTAACACTAATGCCCCGAAAAGGCGCATACATGCTGACAACTGAACCGACCAACTGAATTTGTAAGCAGTATAGCCCCATTTTAAACACATTTATCTCAGCGACAAACTTAGCCTTCATCGGTAGTAGTGGTCCGGTAGCGGCATCAAGTGCCTTCAGTTGGATGTGTTTCGCCTTCTACAAAGCAATGTGCACTCTGCGCTTTCACCTTTGATAGTGAGATCTGTGGAGAAGCAGTTTGAAAGTAAAACATTGGGTGTATTTATTAAACCTTTTATCTTGTCTGATATTGTGTTTTTGCACTGCCCAACAAGGAAGCAAATTAAACCTTGCTGCACGTAAATCATCCACAAGGTAAATATATTTTTAATGAAATCGTCAGTGGTGACAGACAGGTCGAAAGAATTCCACCTTTGCGGTAATGGTACACAACAAAGAGAATCTCATATTTATGAAAATAATTTTGTACATTGATGACATAAAGCCCTGCATTCAAGTTTTACTTTCAGAGCCAATACCACTTTCCTTGCAAGTCACGTTGTTATGTGCTTGTCCTAGGCAAGGCCTCTTAAAATTAGAACCTTCTTGGTGCATTTCCAATAAATAAAGCAGTTTTTTTTTTTTTTTGCGCTGTAGCCAAACCCATACTTTTAAAGACATTTAAAGTAGTGAAAGTAGCTGTAAATTTCCTTTTAAAGGTAGAAGCTGTTATATTAGAGCTTCTAGAAATCACTAGCCTGATAGCGTGGTGGACGCACACTCGTTTTCTATCTTTAAAGAGAGCTGGAAATATTTCATATTTATGAATGGAAGCGTGATTCCATCCTCATTTTAACATATTCACTTGTACCATCACTATTTCTTTAAACATTTTCATTTCCTCTTTCCTGCTGTTTTCTTGACTGGTTTCTTTAAGATACTAAGCGCTACGAATATTAACTTATAAAGAATTTAGCGTGTAGCGCACAGCCAGAGCGTGACGTGCGATAAACAGATAAATAAATATTGCCATGCTACACTCGTCTGCAACACAGCCTCCGTTTATGTAGTGAAAACGCTCTAAGCAATCCTGTAGTGCGGCCACTTAAAACGTGATGTGCGTGAAACACAAGAAGCAAATCAGCACGGGTGTAGTTCTCACCTGGCACAGACTCCCCCGTAGTCTCGGCCCTGGTCGTGTTAATCCATGACAAACCTAGCAGCCCCATGATCGACAGCGTCACCGCACAGCGAAGCCATAGCAACGCCAGCATACCCACTGCGGGCTACTCCACGTCCGGCCGCTTGCCGGTACCGTGCTCGGCGCACAGTTTGTCCAGCGAAGGAGTTCCTCACCACTGGCGCCAAAAAAGCGTCATCTACGGAAAAACGTAGGTGTCGCCTTCCGCTGAACAAGCGAACACAAACAACTCCGTTGTCAACAATGCCGGCAAAATCTACCACGCTTTGTTTTTCTCCTCCGCACACCAGCCTTGCAACTACCCCGCTGTACAGTTCAATGTTTCCTCCGGCGTCGAAACGGACAAGTCACCCGTTGCAAACACTCGTCAGAAGAAGAAGCAGAAGAGGTGGCGAATCAAATAGGCATCGGTCGAAAGCAGCAGGATGCCCCGTGGTTGTGGTTAGGAGAAGCGAAACTTGGGGCGTTCTGGCGCCGTCAGCCTCTCCGCGTGCGAGGCATGCTACGAGTGTTCAAACGCACAGCGCGAGAACAAAGTGCTGTAGGAGTTTTGAAGAAAACAGCCGAAGCCGGAGCGGGCCGATACCGCTGCACGGAGAGCGGCGAGCAACCGGCGCAGCCTCTACGCTACGACTACCTGCTTCAAGGCGCGCGTGGCACAGTTTCGAGGACGGGTCCGTCGCCTGCGATGTCGTTCGGCCGAAAACTGCCGCGCGGCGTCTTTTTGTGCGAGAGAAAGAGCGAAAAATAAAGGCAAAGGGTAGGGAGAGATACTAGAGAGAGATGATGGCTGCGAAGAAGGAGGATGGCAGGAAACGGGCCGGAGTCTGCTTCGGGGCCCTCCACTAGATGTCCCGCGCAGCATGGGGGCGCGGCTGCAGCGCCATCTGAGAATCGCTGGTCAAACTGCAGCGTCCCATCCAATCCCGCCGCCCGCACAAGAAAGTGACGATGGCTGGGCTGCTTTTCTTCGCGTCGTTGTCCGCCCTTGCGTCTGGTAGGGAAGCCGTTTGTTCCTTTCCCTTCTTTCTTTTTTTTTTTTCCTCAGAGAAAGCTCTCGTCTCCTTTGCGGCCACTTTGTTGTGTGTACCCGTGTGCTTCGTGAACGGCGCAGCGGCGGCGCTCTCTAATCAGCTCGTGTATCTTCTGCAGTAGTGGCAGGCAGGCAGCTTTGGAGAAACCCTATCTACAAACAGAGGCTCACTCCCTCTCTTTTTCTGTGCTGTGCGGTCCTGCTGCCGAAACACAATTATGTCCAAGCCGAGCACTGAGTGAATGCCGAGGAGAAACTATTGTGTAAAGCTCGCAGCGTGCGGGCCTCAACAGACGCGAGCCGGACGCAAAGGAAAATAAAACCTCATAACCTTTCTCTCTAGATTGCCTTTAAGAACCCTCATCCTCGACCTCCGCGCCACTTTTCTCCACTCTTCACTTGCGTTCCATCTATATGAGCTAGCTTTTTCTTTCTTTCCTAGCTGCGCCTTCATTTCAAAAGATATATGACCCTCTTGAAATAGGACTGGAGCATGTTCCCAGCAGTTTTTCGCACAATAGTCGAATTACATTGAGAGGAAACAAAACGCGGTTCTGTCTGTCTCATTTGATTTGGCTGGTAACACTGTAACCAAAAAAGGCAGTCCTTAATTTCAGAGACCCTACAAGTTGGGCAGTTTTCGAAGTTTACACGTTTGCACCGCTTATCGCTTAAAAGTGGCCGTCTTTTGGCTATTAA
Source organism: Amblyomma maculatum (assembly GCF_055883805.1). Lineage (NCBI taxonomy): Eukaryota > Metazoa > Arthropoda > Arachnida > Ixodida > Ixodidae > Amblyomma > Amblyomma maculatum. Next base: position 95,954,946 of record NC_139345.1, read on the forward strand.
AGAAACTTACCTAACTATCAATAAGTTTTCATGCCTATGTCTGTTCCTGAATTGTGAGAGTGTGTTTTTCGAAGTATTCAATATACCGTGAAATACAGGAAGTTATACTGTATAATACTGTAATCCCAAATATTTTCCTCGGGTAGATAAGCATTTAAAAGTATAACAAAACTTGCCGAAATAAAGAAAGCTTGATTCAATCGATATTTTTTTTTTTCATAAGCGTATTTGAAAACTTACAAGACCGCATGAGGATAAATCGGCGGCATGCAGGAGCACCTGAAAGAAGCCGCATAATTTACAGTTGAGGCTATGTAGCCGCGAGTAAGGGAAACATATTTTATTACAGTTTATTGTAAACAGCATACATAACCTAAATACCCCTTTACAGATATTTATTCCACCACATAACAAAGTATATAAATAGATAGCCATGTCAGCCAGTGTGCCAGTCAGTGTCAGTGTGTAGCGGATCTTTTTAAATCTAATCATATAGTATTTATTGCTCTCATTATATGCTAAATGTCAAAACCAGAAGCATTCCCTACGCATTATTTTCTTTTATTTTGCACACTGCGCGTTTGATGCTCACCTCCTGTTCTGAATGAAAAAGGTAAACCAACTCACCGTAGATATTTACTCTTACTCACGTTAATCATTTTAAGCAGATTTGGCGGCCACCGTGTCTGTTTGTAGCGACAGCGCAAATATTTGTGTGCATTAGCGTGAAAACGAGCGAAGTGCGTTTCCGTGCATCTTCGAGACTGCACGGAAATAGAACAAATTTCGGCCACATGAGATGTCTGCACATAGCTGGTACAAAATCAAATTTACTTCAGGAAGAAGAAATCTGCCCCTAGTCTACTATATGCTTACGTGTCCTATAAGATCGCTGAAAATAGAGACATTCCTTTAAGTAAAACAATCTGGCACAGCCTCACGTGTTCTTTGAACCCTAGAAACATATTCTACCCTGAAACCTCAAAATACGGCTTGTTTCCGTTTATAAATTTAACGTCAGAAAGCGGCTCAGGTTATCAGGGATGCAGTAGTGAGGGGCTTCAGAACTCACAATACCTTCTACCCCAAGGCAGACATAAAAAAGGTTTAGTTCTACTTATTTGCCGTTAGTTGTAATTAAAAAAGATTGAGTTTTTCTTATCAGGAATTTATGCTTGACTTAAAGTCAATAATTTTCCAATTTCTTTCAAATTTATGCAGGTTCCCCAGCCTAATGGTATCCGCTTAATGCCAAGTGTACGGAACACCTTCTAAAGTGCGTGAGCGGGAACTCCTGCACTGAAGTTGCAACTACCTCTTGGACATTACGTGACCAAGGAAAACTATTCCGAAAAGATGAAAATGCGTGCCTTTCCCTCGTGCGTATGAAGTAATCACTGCTTGCGTGTGGCTATAGTGTGGCCGGTTATACTGGAAAGACGTGCTTCTGAAATACCTGAAATAATGAGAAGGAAGCTGAGGCAGCAAAAGACCACGCCAAGTAAAATTGAAGTCCTGCGGATGTTGCCGAAAACGGCCTCATTCTATCTCAGCACACTTCTCTAAACGCAAATGTTTCATTCCAACTATCCCAACCAACTTCCCAAACCAAAGTACATACTTCTCACGTTCCACGAAATGTGGTACTGAACAGGGTGCTTCACTGCATATACGAATTGCTAAAGGAGAAGCTATCCCTGAAGAGGGCTGCATGGTACTGAAAACGCTAGAGTGGAATTTCTTACAGAAATAGCGGTTATTATCATGTCCAATATAGTATGAAGCCGAGTGAGTGAGTGAGTGAGTGAGTGAGTGAGTGAGTGAGTGAGTGAGTGAGTGAGTGAGTGAGTGAGTGAGTGAGTGAGTGAGTGAGTGAGTGAGTGAGTGAGTGAGTGAGTGAGTGAGTGAGTGAGTGAGTGAGTGAGTGCATGGATGTATGTGTGTGCGTGTCCGTTAAGCAGTGAGTGGAGGTAGTCGTTTGCGAATGAGTCAGAGTCAACATGTGATGACTGTGTGTGTGTGTGTGTGTGTGTGTGTGTGTGTGTGTGTGTGTGTGTGTGTGTGTGTGTGTGTGTGTGTGTGTGTGTGTGTGTGTGTGTGTGTGTGTGTGTGTGTGTGTGTGTGTGTGTGTGTGTGTGTGTGTGTGTGTGTGTGTGTGTGTGTGTGTGTGTGTGTGTGTGTGTGTGTGTGTGTGTGTGTGTGTGTGTGTGTGTGTGTGTGCGCGTGCGTGCGTGCGTGCGTGCGTGCGTGCGTGCGTGCGTGCGTGCGTGCGTGCGTGCGTGCGTGCGTGCGTGCGTGCGTGCGTGCGTGTGTGTGTGTGTGTGTGTGTGTGTGTGTGTGTGTGTGTGTGTGTGTGTGTGTGTGTGTGTGTGTTTGTGTGTGTGTGTGTGTGTGTGTGTTTGTGTGTGTGTGTGTGTGTGTGTGCGTGCGCGCGCGCGCGCGCGCGCAAAGAGCAGCTGCGCGATAGTGTGTGAAACAGAGTAAATTAGGGAGTGGAAGTGAGTGTTTGAGCATTAGTGTACGTGAGTGAGAGCTTGAGTCTGTGAGTGGGCATGCGTTAGCTAAAGAGAGCGATTTGTGTAGATTAGTTAGCCTGAGTGAATGAGAGGGTATGCGTGTGTCAATGACTAGTGTGAAGCTATGCGAATGTGCAGATATGTGAGCCGAATTCATATCCACAAAATTCGTCTTAAATGCACTTGAGCAGAGGTGGGCAGCATCATGAAATTGGGCTGAAACCTCATGAGGTCACCCATCTCTGCTATTCGATATACAAAGGTTCTAGACACTGAGTGCCTATAAATGTAGCTCTAAGAAATGTTTATTTTTTTCTCAATTGAAGGTAACAGTTGCGCCTCAGACTGATAGACGTTCAGTATTGTTCTGTTGCTAGACGATGAAATTGACGGTTTAAATTGTGGGCAACCTCATGAGGTTTATCACCTTTGTAACTGAGCAAAACACAAAAAGGCCCTGTGTTTTCTTTCTGTACTCTGCTGGTACGAACACGAGACGACTAGTGCTATTGAAAGTTCATGTCGTGATATAAGGGCAAATTCAGATTAACAGAACATATTTTGCCTTATTCAGAGACGTGAGAAGACAATAACCTGTTTCAAAAGACGAAATATAATTTGGACAGTTCAAACGTGGAAGGCCGTATTAAGAAACCGCAAAAACAGGAACGAGCGAATTTTCTGGAACTCAAGAGAATACTACTAGATGGCGAACAAGTTATGGCAGTTTTAAAGATCTGTTAGCTGTTCTAACCCCTTCATGGGTCACTGCCTTGTCGTGGCGGAGGGGCTTGCAAAACTCGATGAAGTCGTGAGCTCTGCTGTGTAGGGCCACCCATGATGGACAGGTCACGGCAGAGAGTTCTGACAAAATGTGATTCACTGGAGAAGGTAATGGCAAACCACTCCAGTATTTCCTGCCAAGAAAACCCTATGGCCAGTCACAATAGCATTAATGATATGACGCCGGAAGATGAGCCCCCCAGGTTAGAAGGCGTCCCACATGTTACTGGGGATGAACAAAGGGCGATTCCTAGTAGCTCCAGGACGAATGAAGCGGCTGAGCTAAAGCCAAAAGGACGCTCAGTTGTGGATGTGTCGGGAAGCGACCGGAAAGTCCGATGTTGCAAGGAGATATATCACGTAGCAACATGGAATGTAAGATCTATGATGCAAGGCAAACTGGATGTCGTCAAGCGAGAAATGGACAGATTGAACATTGATATCGTGGGTACCAGCGAGCTCAAGTGGACCGGAATGGGAGAATTTAACTCCGGCGACCATTATATTTTTTACAGTGGGCACGAATTCAAGAGAATTAATGGGGTCGCTCTCATAGTAAACAGAAGAAGGGGCAGAGCAGTGCTAGGGCACAACCCCAAAAACAACCGAATGATTTCACTTCGGATCCAAGATCACCATTTCAGCATAACAGCTATCCAAGTCTATGCACCAACCACTACTGCTGAAGAAGCTAACGTTGAGAGATTTTATGCGGACCTGCAATGCCTTTTAGACCGCATTCCATCATCAGACGTCGTTTTTCTCATAAGAGACTGAAATCCTAAGGTTGGGAGTGAACACATATCTGGAATTACAGGCAAGTTCGGTCTTGGTGAGCCAAATGAAGCTGGGCAGGGGCTAGTAGAGTTCTTTGAAGAAAACGACTGTACATAGCGAATACTCATTTTCAACAGCCCAAGAGGCGCCTGCACACATGGACTTCACCGGACGGTCTGTACAGGATTCAGATCGATTATATTCTTTGCCGGCAGAAATGGAGAAGCGCTATACAAGCAGTAAAAGCAAGGCCTGGGGCCGATTGTGGCACCGATCATCAGCTTCTTGTTGCCAAAATTAAGCTGCGATTGAGGAAAACGCAGAAAACTAGAAGGCCTTTCAAGTATGATCTGGATCAAATTCCATTAGAATATGCTGTGGAAGTGAGGAATCGATTTCAAGAATTAGAGCTAGAAGACAGAGAGCCTGAAGAGATGTGGACTGATCTTGTAATATAATACAAGAAGTTGCTACTAAGGTAGTTCCAAAGCAAAAGAAATGCAAGAAAGCAAACTGGTTATCTGAAGAGGCTTTGCAAATAGCTGAAGAAAGGAGGATGGCAAAAGTTACTGGGGAAAGAGAAAGATACAAGGCTCACAATGCGGATTTTCAGAAAATAGCAAAGAGAGATAAGAATGCCTTCCTGAACATACAGTGCCAAGCAGTTGAGGACAACAGCCAATTAAGGAACACAAGAGCTCTGTATAAGACAATCAAAGATATCAAAGGAAGCTTCTGTGCTAAGCTGGGCGTGATAAAGGACAAACGAGGCAAGGACCTCACTGAAGCCTCAGAGATAAAGAAGAGGTGGCAGGAATACACAGAAGAACTGTACAAGAAGGACCCGGATGTGCAAACCCAACATAAGACGGTTGTGATTACTGATCTCGAGCCGGGCATCCTGAAGAGTGACGTTGAATGGGCCTTAGCCAGCCTTGCTAAGAACAAAGCTAGCGGAATTGATGGTATTCCAGCTGAGTTGCTTCAAAACCTCAACCACGACGCTGTTAACATTCTGCATACATTATGTCAGAAGATTTGGACAACCCTGCAGTTGCCACAGGATTGGAGGAGGTCGGTTTACATCCCCATTCCAAAGAAATGCAGTGCCAAAGATTGTTCCAACTACCGCACGATAGCGCTTATTTCGCATGCTAGCAAGGGGATGTTGAAAATCCTCCAAGGTAGGCTGCAGCAGTATGTGGATCGGGAGCTTACAGACGTGCAAGCTGGGTTTCGCAAGGGCAGGGGAACTAGAGACCAAATTGCCAACCTTCGCTGAATCGTGGAAAAAGCAAGAGAGTTTCAGAAACCCATCTACTTCTGCTTTATTGATTATGCGAAAGCGTTTGACTGCGTAGATCACAGTAGATTGTGGCAAGCTCTCCAAGAGATGAGAGTTCCAATTCACCTCATCTGCCTCCTCAGGAACCTGTATGAAGGCAAGAGGCCACAGTCAGAACTCAGCATGGTCTTACTGACTGGTTCCCGATTGAGAAAGGAGTGAGACAAGGCTGCATACTGTCGCTCTGCCTATTTAACCTATATGCTGAGTGCATCATGAGGAAGGCCGGTCTGGACAAGTCTTCAGCTGGAGTGAAGATTGCTGGAAAACGTATCAACAACCTTAGATATGCGGATGACACCACTTTAATGGCAGAAAGTGAAGTGGAACTCAAGAGACTTCTGATGCGCGTACAAGAAGAGAGTGAGAAGTTTGGGCTTAAACTGAACATTAAAAAGACAAAGATCATGGAGTCTTGCCCTATCAAGTCCTGAAACATCAAGGGACAAGAAGTGGAAGCCGTGACAGATTTTCTGTTCTTGGGCGCCAAGATTACCTCGGAAGGAGACTGCAGCCATGAAATTAGGAGACGCCTGCTTCTGGGAAAGAGAGCAATGGTTAGCCTTGACCGCCTAGTAAAGAGCAGAGACATTAGTCTGCCAACCAAGATCCGTATAACTCGTGCTATGGTCTTTCCAGTTGTGATGTATGGATGCGAGAGTTGGACTGTGAAAAAGGCTGACCGCCGAAGAATTGACGCGTTTGAATTGTGGTGCTGGCAGAGGCTCTTGAAAGTTCCTTGGACTGCCAGAAGATCAAATCAGTCAATATTGTCGACCATAAACTCTGACTGCTCATTGGAGGGTCAAATTCTAAAGTAAAAGCTCAGCTACTTTGGTCATTTGATGAGAAGAGAGGAGTCGCCGGAGAAAGCTTTGATGTTGGGAAAGGTTGAGGGTTACCGGAGAAGGGGTAGGCAGCGAACGCGATGGTTAGATGGCATCCTCGAGGCACTGCAGATGAAGTTAGATGATGTTAGGAAGATAGTGAGAGACCGGAAAGCGTGGCGTGACATGGTCTATAGGGTCACGAAGAGTCGGACACGACTGAACGACTGAACAGAACTAGCTGTTCTAAAAAACATTTTTGATGCAAACAATGATATATTCCGCCGACGTCCAAACGTAATGAAGCTAAAATCATAGTTCTTTGTCTTGTGCATCAAACATTAGTACTTTCCTAAAAAAATGAAGAAATGATAACACAGCGAAACTTCATTTGTAAGCATACGATCCAGTATTTGCGAATGAGCAATTTCTCCTCCAGGCTAAGCAGCTCCAGCGTCTAGGGAAACTCAAAAAGACTTTAAACAATATAGAAGCTTGCATTGAGGAACCGATACAAAGCATTTGCATGGGGAATAGGTAGTCTTCATTTTTACGTGTAAGCTACGTGACTGACGAAAAAGAGATTTCTGAAGGAACTAAATAAAGCTGATGAGCAACTCGTAATTCATAGAATCATCGCTACAACACAGCTGCTAAAGGTAATATATCGTAAGCACCTTCATTTCCCGGCTACAATTGTGGCTTCTGCGCCATCTGAACGTGAACGATGTAAGAAATAAGCAAGATCAATTGCATGATTTATATTTCGTTGTCCATTTATACGTATGTAGTGCTCTTCATTGAACTACACTTAAGAGTACATAAAGAAATCCTTTTTCTTAGAACATGTTGCATATGCAGTAGTTACTTGAATCTACGACGGCCTCAATTCTGAGCCGAGACCCGAAAGTTGAAGGCCTTGCAAAAACAAAAAAAATGGAGAAGAAAGAAGAAGACGTGTCGCTGAGCACCGTGGCTACATCGTGTCCACTAAGATTTCGAACTACGTCTGCAGTCCGCGCCCACACAGCGGCAATCAAACTCTTGAAGAAGAGCATAAAGGCCAAACAACCCGTGCGTGGCAAGAAGAGCATCAAGGACACAGCCCTCCGGGTAGACGCTGCAGAATGCCGACGCGGCCATGCTGCTAGGCCTACTGGGACTCGGCGGAGCCGCAGCTCTGATAATATGGCAAGAATGGGGACGCCAATGGACCCTCCGGTAGTCGCTGTGACTTCTGCAAGCACAACGGCAGGCTGCGGTAACGAGCCTTTACCTGGAGCTAGCACTTGGCCACAGAGCAACGTAGACATTACTTCGAATACGAGGACAACGCTCGGGCCGCTACCCGAGCTAAACGATACACATCAGGCTATGGATGTGCAACAGGAAGTCGTCACTAACGCTTCTCAACGGACACCCCGGCTGGTCAAACTACCTGGGCCACCAGTCAACACACCACCGGCGAAGAAGGTAAGGGCCGCCCCTGATAAGCTAGCATCCGCTTATCCAACACCAGCCTTGCAGAAATCCTTCAGAGTGCATATCAGACCTACAGTGCAGTTTGATATCACTAAGATACCCACCAGAACAATGCAGAGAGTAATAGACGCAGCGCTTGGTACCACAGGTTACCAGGGGTTTGTAAGCCACAGGGCATCTAATACTGTCACAGTACATTTAGCCACCATTGAGGATGCACGCAAAATGACCACAGTAACACAGATTCCAATCACGACAGAGGAGTATCTTCCTGTCCAGACGTATTTTGCGTCAGGTCCAAATACTCAGCGATGTGTCCTCTATGACCTAGACCTACAAGATTCCCCGGAGACGGTGGCCAGAGACCTAATATCAGGAACACATACTGTGTTAGCCGCACGTCGTATGGGGAACAGAGGCACTTTTCTCATCACATTACAGGGACCAGATACTCTTCCGGACAGATTCTACTACAATGGCCGCATAGTGCGACCCAAAACGTACAAACCTAGACCGGTTCACTGTTACAGGTGCTACAGAGAAGGTCATATGCAGAAATTTTGTCCATATGGAGTTAACCCCGAATACATAACTGAATCTGGAGAAGCGAAATTCAAATGCGGCCTATGCAAATCTGATGATCACGATATCACTTCATCTCAGTGTCCGACAAAAAAGCGAAAGCTCGAGTTAGCAAGGGCTGGACGACATAAACAATATGCACCGTTAATGGTTAAAAACAGATTTGCAACTCTGGCCGAAGAGCTGTTTGATGACCCGCTAGAAGAAGAAGAGCCTGTTGAGGTGGTTGCACAGAACAGTGCATCTTTTGCTTCTACGCTAAAACATGGACGACGCACAAAACGGAGCACAGTGGCATTCACTACTGATGATTTTCCGGACCTTAAAGACTGCACAAGCCAGCAGGATGCAACAGAAAAAGAAATTGCGATGCTTTCAGCACAAATTGCACAGCTGCGACAAAAGAAAGCACATATAGCGCAACGACGAAAGGAGAGCTCAGAAAAACAGAAAGAAACGCTTGCAGGCAGTACGACAGCAAGGTTAGTGGATGCTCCGAATTGTAAACCTGCCGATAACATACCTATTTGGAAGGCGGTACTGGACACGCTTACGCAACTGACACACCTCATTCAGAGCAGCTTACATCATGGATAGAAGTAGCCGAAACAAGTGGCAACAGATTACACAATGGAACTGCAGAGGGCTCTGTAATAAAGTTGGGGAAATAAATACAAAATTATTGTACGGTAAGCTACAATCATGGGCGTTCTTGATACAGGAGCACAATAGGTTATATTCAATAACAGGATATATAGGGTACCATTGTCCTTCTATCCCTGATAAACGAGCAAGAGCAGAGGCCGAGACACCAGGAAAAGCTGCCGTTTACATTAGGGCCAACATTCCCCAAACGCCACTTGACTTGAGCAAGTGGTGCAACACTCAGCAGGAAGTAGTTGCTGTACTCACGCGTCCGAACAAAACGCCCCTTATATTAGTGTCCATGTACGCTAGGCCAAGAAACACAGTGCTTAATCTTGGATGGGTTAAGCATATTCGCCATTCATACCCTGGAATTGCGATACTAATCGGTGGAGATTTTAACGCTCCGCACACCGTATGGGGATATGATTATGATTCTAAAAGGGGTGATCAAGTTCATACTGCCTTCACAGAAATGGAATTTGCACTGCTAAATCATCCAGGAGTCGCAACACTACCTGCAACACAAACACACTCACCAGACTTGACGTGGTGGAAGGGCCCTGGTGCACCACTATGGCAGGCGGAATTAGATGCGTGGGGTAGTGATCATGTCCCCATTGGTATTGGTCTTAATTTGGGACATATGAAGAAAATTCGAAAGAAAGCGTCTGTTACACATTGGGATGGTGTACGGCAGGATACTCGAACGCATTCAGTTAGCCCGAATACTCTCGTTACTACCCTTCAAAAGGTACTCAAGGATCACACCATTACAACTACAGTGAACGAAGATCAGCCAACTCCCGACCTGCACCTACTAAAACTTTGGGCACGCCGAAAGCGGGCCGAGATACAGGCTGGTCGCCATCCTGAAGACGTGCAAAGAAGAATTGAGGTAAACAGAGTGACGGCACAGGCACGCCGATATGAAAAACAGCTGGCTCATAGGAGATGGGATGAGTGGTGCAGTCGTTTGGGCTCAGGAACGAATAACAAGGCCCTCTGGAGGACTTTCCATGGCATGGAAAAGAGGCGGCAGGTTAAAGATCATGCAGAAAGTATTAGACTCGCATTACAGCTTACACCAGAAGAGTTTGCAGATCAGGCTGCTGCCCTTTTCTTCCCGAACCACGCACATTATCCGGCGCCTTCACCGACAGTGGATGCGGTTGATAAAACAGGAATAACATTACCATTTACAAAATTGGAGTTATTGGCTGCTATAGAAGAAGCGAATGGTAAAACTGCGCCTGGACATGACGATATTCCTTATGAAGTATTCAAGAATTTAGAAGGAGCCGCAGTTGACGGCTTGTTGGATGTGGTAAATGAGGTATGGCAAGGAGGAGACATTCCACTCGGCTGGAAACACTCGGTGGTGGTAACAATACCAAAGGCTGGGAAACCTCCCACAAGTCTAGAATCTTTGCGGCCTATCTCGCTAACACCCACAATTTGCAAAATCTATGAAAAGATGATAGCCACCCGCCTGTCATGGTGGTTGGAAAGTAATAAAAAATACCATGCTCGACAAATTGGGTTCCGAACAAACCTTGGGACAGAAAATGGACTGGCTGTGCTCGCTGAAGAGGTCATACACGTGTCGCCTTATAGCCACCTAGTGCGCACTGTAGTGGCTACCGACATGGCGAAGGCATACGACAACGTGTTACATGCAAAGATTCTTAGCAACATGGAATGTATGGGCATTCCCTTGCAGGTCATAAAAGCAGTACATAATCTGCTTAAGGACAGGACGTTTTCTATCCGGATAAACGGAAAACAAATTGGCAATTACACCTCGAACAGAGGCGTGCCACAAGGGTCAGTGTTAGCACCTTTATTATTTAATATCGCACTGATCCCATTGGCGTGGAAATTAGCTAAAATACCAGAAGTGGGGTTCATGATATACGCAGATGATGTCACGATTTGGTCTGTTCATAAACAAATTGACAGACAGATTCGGCATCTGCAAGAGGCTTTAAATACCATAGATGAGTACGTGCAAAGTGCAGGCCTGGAATTATCACCTCAAAAGTCCAGTTACATTCATGTTGCCAACAAGAATGGAAGAAAACAATTGGCAACGCAAAGAGTATCCCTAAAGATTGGAAATCAGGCACTGGAAGAGGTGGACGAGTTGAGAGTTCTTGGCCTAGAAATTCACAAATCCGGCAAAGGAACACAATGGCTTCATAAAGTGAAAAAAGTAGCTGCGACTTCCTTAAACTTGATAAAACGCATTTCGTCTAGGGGAGGAGGAGCTCGAGCGGACATGGCAAGACGTCTTGTACAATCAGTGTTACAGCCGAGGATACTATACCAGGCCCAATTCCAAAGACTCACGAGGCGGCAATGGGCAAAATTGGAAACAATAAATAGAAACGCAATGCGCACTATCACGGCCTTACCAAAACTTACCCCTATCCCTATTCTCCAAGAGTTTGCACAGATAAATACGTTGACAGAATTAATTGAGCAACGAGAGGCAACAAGGGATATGAAGCGAAAGTACGTTACGCCCATAGCATCCTTGTACAACGAAGTGGCAGTTCGAACACCACCAATGGCTGACCCCCCTCCTTGGGAATTCACTACTATCACGACAAACAAGACCACTCGGCTTCGTCGCAAAGAAAAGCTGGCATCTCGACCTCTGGTTGATGCACTTCCAGGTACCTTAATTGCATATACGGACGCATCAATTATAGAAAATGGCGGTAGAACAGCAGCTACTAGTCCAACACACAGCGAACTAAAGGTACATAAAGAATATCTTTTAGAATACCCGGACCCGCTTGTGATGGAACTCTATGCAATCCGCGATGCTATGGAGGCCATAAATAAAATAGATTCGATAACAGAAGCCCACATCTATACAGACTCCTTAGCCGCCATAAAACAACTAAAGAAAGTGACGAAGACGCTATTTGTTACCCAGGAAATCCACGCACTCAATAAAAAAACAAAGATAAGCATCCAGATACATTGGACACAAGACAATGCTGAGAACGCTGAGCAGAGAAAAGTTGACCACCTCACACACGAAGTTCCACACACTAATGCGCCCCCCACCAGGCTCCCTTTCGATGCCCGCTCCGCTGTTTCCATTTTAGCATCCTCTTTAAGGAAAAGTACACGTGCCCTCATTCCCCCGTGTACATTCCCACTCCCTCGTAACTTAACGAGATTGGAGGAGGTTTCCCTTAGAAGGATAAGAGCTGGGGCGGCCCTTACCCCGTCGGTAAAATGCCGATGGGAATCGCAAGCTGAAATCGGACCAACAACATGCCCAAAGTGTTCCACACCAGCTGCAGAAGTGGATGTTCGTCACCTGCTATGGACTTGTGCAGGGACAAGGGAATCAAGGACAAAGATTCTGCGCGAAGTGGGTCTAACCACAACAAGGGAAGATGACTTTTCTAAATGGCTCACCGACAACGCTAAGAGCGGGAGCCTGCTCCGGTTCCTCACGGAAAACCATTTACATGAGTTTATATAATATGTCTTATGGCAAGTTTGCGTACAAAAAAAAAAAAAAAAACAACAAAAAATATTTCCTCACATGCAAGCCGACCTGAAAGTAAGAACCGTGCAAAAGATAATGACTACAAAATGCAAATCATTTATTTTGCAACCACTATGCCGCCGCTCGCTCATCCGTAATGTCGCTAGGCTTGTCTGCGTGCGCCCATAGGTTCTAAAATGTTCTGTTCCTTCAAGTGCGTTCCAAATGTAGCACTTTGGGAACGAGTGTACCGCCTAGACTTCAGTTATGTCATTTAGGATGATGATATCTTGCTCGCTACTACTTCTAGTGGCGTGGGCTTGATTCTGCCCCCGGTGGTTAGCTCGCGCATATCAGGGCCACTCTTTAAAAAACATTCGCAGCTGATTCCTAAACCTCTTGCTGTTGGTGACTCAGGTAGGATCGGGACAACTGTACTAGTTCTAGCGCACGCACCTTTCACTCCGTCGAACAGATGTCCGCACTAGGAACCGAAAACGAGGGAGCTACGCTGGCGCGAAGTTTTAGGGTCCATATGTGGCACGGGAAATATGTAGGAATCGCTACGAAACCGTAATTAAACCTAAAGCGTGGAGCTAAACGTACCACGCCCACTCCTCGCAAGTTTGAGCTGCCGTTCATGTCCAAAGCAGGCACGGCCAGGTCAAACCAACTCTCTTAAATAGTTTTGTTGGCTACAGCCAAACGTAATAATTGCTAGAAGGCGTCCTTTTGATGGAGTGAGAAGTAAGGGCACCACATGCACAACATTTGTTTCGCTTTCAGTAATTTATTTTGCAATAATAACTGAATTTATAAAAACTCGAATCTAAGCCGGTATAACAGCTTTGCATCTAGTATTCTTGAAAACGTTGTCTGCCTAGATTCTACTGAAATATGGTCGCGGTATCACATGGCTGCGTAGAACAGCAGCTTGTATGGCCGCGCACCGTCTTTGCCAAAAGTAACCAGGCTGCTGCGAAGGCTGGCGGAGCAAGTGCGCGGCCGTGTGGCGGCGTTGCGCTCCCTGTGGCTTATCGGTGCTCGTCAGCTCCGAGGGTACAACAGCTGACGTAACTTCGCACCCTCACTCTCGCCCGTTGGATGATAAACACTAGGCGCGTATGATGTGCGGGCTGCGGTTTCACGTGTGCGAAGCTTGGTTATGCCAAGCGAGGGCGCTCAGTATAGCGACGGGGCTATTCGCTCTTCTCGGCAACTGCCCTGAAGCAGATGTCGCGTTTCTCGCTATATAATTATACATGCTTGTGTTCTGCAATCCGCTACTGAAACACACCAGCAGAATTGCGCTTTCCTGCGTGTTTGATGCGCCTGTACATAAAGAATGATAACGCACCTTGAAATTTCAACATGCTTTCTCCGAGGTGCCTTGCGTACTGCAATTTTACGGACGGCAACTCCGGTACAAAGTTATGGGAAAGCTTGTGAACCTTTCCAAGCCACCTTATCTCTCTTTTAGGCTTGCAAAATTGTGCTAGTCCCTTGGGGAGGCTGTGTATAAATAAGATCAATGTTTGATTCTAACAAATTCTTGCATTTGCTTGTAGGTAAGTTTTGGTATAGGTAACAAACGATAATGAAAGCTTCCTCACGCTTAGCCATTATATGCACATGACTGCTTTCTCGTTCGCGGAACCCTTATTTCAGAGCAGCATTGTCTGGCAAATCTAGCACATATTCGTCCTAGAAACGAACAAGGGCTCACCGTGTCTACTACCACCTGCTTTTCTGTTTTCCGCAGTTGCCGAGAAGAGATAATAGCCCCGTCGCTATACTGAGCGCCCTCGCTGGGCACAACCAGGCTTCGCACGCGTGAAACCGCAGCCCACACATCATACGCGCCTAGTTTTTATCATCCAACGGGCGAGAGTGAGGGTGCGAAGTTACGTCAGCTGCTGTACCCTCGGAGCTGACGAGCACCGATAAGCCATAGCGAGCGCAACGCCGCCACACAGCCGCGCGCTTGCTCCGGCAGCCTTCGGAGCAGCCTGGTTACTTTTGGCAAAGACGGTACGTTCCCCTGCAGCTGTATTTTTTATCAAGACCCTTTGGAATGCCTGTCTCCTTTCAAGAAAGGAGTGGCGGCCTCGAACCTGCTTTAGGTGCTGACTCATCATCCAGCCCGCATTTTAGTTTTTCTTACTGCTGTCACTTTTTATTTTCTTTTTCAAGCGCCGGATCACTGGTTCCAGGCTCAGAAATTCATACCGAAGAAAGACTTTCATACCTTGCCCTGCTTCTTTCTCTCTCCTTGTACCCTGGAGCCATGCCGTATGAAGTGATTCTTGATTTTTCTGTAGTTGATAACAGTTCCAGGTACCTTACTGTACATGTGGCAAACGTTTTAAGTGTTGGGTGCGCCGGCGGAGTACAGGGAACAAAGATTGGAACACACTAAAGCTTATCATAAGATTTCTACGTGATAGCGTTACATGGTGAGATACAAATCCTACAAAATAGGGATGATCTGTGAAATTTGAAGAAGCCAGGAAGTTTACGCCCCAGTGCGGTTGTTGACAGACCGATTTTCAGATGAGTACTTGTATTATATTTTGTGCAAGGGTCTATACAAAAGATTGATAGCGATTGTTTTTCTGTCACATTTGTATTATTCATTACACTTCGGTCTTAAGGGCCAAAGCGTGTGAGCAAAATGTTGACTTCTCCTTGTATGAAAACGTTTTTCTTGAAATTACGCACGAGCACATGGCTCTATAAAGAAATTATTTTGGTATCTTTTGGTAACTGTGTTAACTGCCGTCTGTATGGTGTGTCTCAAACAACTGAACAGTTTCATTAATTACACAGACGCAATTCTCGTTTGGGACGCGTTGCAAAGAAGTATAAAGAGACACTCTGATCTGAGTTCTTATACTCTGCGATTTTTCTTTTTTTACGACGCCAAATCAACAACCCGCCCAGCAACACACTTTGATGCAGTTCTTTTTTAGTACATCGGGCCCTTTTTTTGACGTCTGCTATTCGCAATTCGTCTGTTTGTGCCAGCCTCATCGTCAACGCAACCTGCCGAGCACGTCTATTTTCCTACGCTGTCAAGAATAACTGCCTACAACCGGTTGCCCTCGCTTTGACTGGACCTCTACCCTCTTAAAAGATGACATTGTCCTTAAGAGCAATCTAGTTGTTCATTACAAATCGTGTAAAGGTTGTGTTCTGCTTTTTGATCTGTACACAATACTAAAATGTTACTCGGAGAAACGCACAAGGGAAATATTTGAAGTCCTTATCATCACACAGAAAGGGCCTTCATGTGCAAGCAAACCTTAATTATCTTTGTCGCGAAACGAGTTGGCCAATCTTAGCTCTTAATTTACGAGGCTAGTATTTTTGGGGAGTCTTTTTCGATTTTTAGGTTGTCGTTTCTCCTTTCCTGTTTTCTGCGCACCTGTCATTGTGTATTTATACGCGTGTACCAATCAGTTGTTAGTCAGCGTTCGTGTGTACCTTCTCCTTACGTGTCTTGTGTTTTCGTGCCGTTTTCTTTTGCGATGTTGTGGAAGACACCCATTATAGATGGCAGCGTCAAACCTGTTGTTCGACTCAGAATTCACTTTGAGCCAAATGCTGCTCTACTTAAGGGACAACTATGAAGCAAATGACTTTCAGCCAAACTGGCTTCCGCTGTTGACATTGTGTTTATCTTTGCCACCCTTTCGGTTGTCAGTTCAGTACAAATAGTGCCGCTCAGAAATAGCTGAGGGCTTTGCAAATAATCTGTGCACATCACCCTTTATGCGCAGTATTACGTGCAATAAATGATGTGTAAGAAAAAACATTGCGTGCTGAAATGCACGCAATCACTACTCAATCACTACCTCGCATTTTTTTTGAAATGGGAGAGGTGGTGATTCCGCTCGCGAGGTGCAGAGGTTTATATGCGCCACTTACGCAATTAGCTTTTTTTTTTTTTTGAAAAATGAATAGGTTCAGCACGACAACTCTCCCCCCCCCCCCCCCCCCCCCTAAGAAGGAGGAGGCCGAAGAACTAAAGAAACACAATACTACGCATAGCGAATGTCCTGTACCGGTGTCACGCAGGTGAACTGGCCCATCAGCTGTTCCGAAACTAGCCAATCCCGGGGCCAATACGATGTGAAAAATGAGGGAACTGAATTGCTACAGAGCAGGAACGAATGCATTGTTTTATATTAGCATAAGGTTCAGGAATATTTCAACATCCGGCAGAGTGCCTCATATGATAGAGGAAAACAAAAACTGAGCAGGAGTACGGAATGCATTTAGGTGTGACAGGCTTTTCTGTACAGGCGCTGACCGCAGCCGGAATTGACGTTTAATGCAAATGCACGAAACAAGTTATTTTTTTTTTTTATTTTAGATCGCTTACTTCGACATTTCTAAAATATTAGAGTGAAATTTGTGATCGTCGGTAACGTCGACAAGAACATGTATATCACCGTGCGAAGCCCCTCAATCAAGACAGCTTCCAGAATTAGGCGGTCACATAATACACATACGCAGATGTTCTTATCGAAGCGGAGAGAGTAACGCCGAATACTGCAGCTCAGTTTGGTGTGTGCGCTACTAATGTGCACTTGACAAAGTATTCCACTGGACTACAGCCGGCAGGTATCAGAGACAGCCTGCCTGCTTTTTTTTTTTTTTTCTGTCTTTCTTCTTTTGGCGTGGTCAATCTATCCAAGAACTGATCAGGACCACCCGCACGCTAGTGACCACTACTTTCATCATTTTCGCTTTTACATTGATTTTCTTGATAAACACCCCGGTTAATTATGAGACAAATTTCTTCCCACCAAAAACACATACCTTAAGTATCCAAGGCCGTCCATTGAGTGTATAATACTATTCGAAAAGGGTAGTTATGTCCACGTTAAGAAGCCTTTGTACACTATACAATAGCAATCGCTACATCTCCCCAATGCGTTCAATCTGCGCCAGGCTTTCAGAAGGATTCTTTGTTTGAGCCCCTTTCGGAGTTCAATTAACTTCCACGCACGCCGCTCCCGCACTGCAAGTGAGTGAGAACCGCGCGAGTCGAGAGTGCACCACGCATGAAGGCCGTCGCAAACAGGTCACTGGGCAGGTTTCGGATAAACGCTAATCCTATTCGACATTTTTATGGAAGGAACGTGAGCCAGACTCCAGGGGTGCTTTGCCTCAGCGCCATGAGGTTATATGTTCGTGAATGTGTTTGAATAGGGGTTTTGTGCGCAAAGCCGCATTCATAAAGTAGACGGAAGCAAAAGATTTTTTTATTATTATTCTTATCTTTTTTTTTTGCACCATTGAAAAGTTTAAACGTTAAATTCTGTTTAGTGCAAGAAGCACTGATTATCTTTTTCTACGGCCGATGGACTTGTGTTGGCAGTGATACGTAGTCCTCCCGTGAGCGAGAGAGTGTGGTAAAGGTAATAGTGCATCAATTTCTTTGCGGGCTTAAAAACTTTGGCGGAGGCTCTTATAACTTGATGACCATGTCCTCGTAAGTAAACTGAAAAATATTCATGACTTTTATTGCTTCTTCATATGTAGTGCCTGTATTGTATCAGTCGCGCATGCGCTCTGGCTGTTATCATGCAGCCGCTTGTAGGCTATATATACCAGCAAGCATTCTCGAACAAACGCCCTTCTTGTTGCTTCCACGCTACGTGTTCGTTGTTGAACGCCGGAACATGGTGTCAGGTGTGGGATGGCGTTCACGTATGCAGTAACGCGCTGATCGAAGTGGTGTCACTGTGCACTGCATAATGGATTAAGTGAAGCCACCGCAGCCGCTGGTGCTGTCCGGTAGCACCGCGAAGAACCAGAGCCTCTTCAAGCAGCGGTTCGAGCTGTTCCTGCAGGCCACGGAGTGAACGAAAGAACCAAGGACGAAAGGAGCCAGAACCGCACTGCTGCTCCCCGTAGCCGGAAAGACGCCCTAGAGGTATTCAACAACTCTTTGTTTTCGGAGAACGAAAGCAAGGAAGATTATCAAACTATTACAAAGACTTTCGAGGAATACTGCAAAGAGCAGCAAAACGAAGTGTTCGAGGGGTATGTCTTTCGTTCAAGAACGCAAGCTGAGGGCTAACCCTTCAAACGCTTTTCACGGGACTTGAAGAGACTTGCATGAAGATGCAATTTTGGAACATTAAGTGACTCCATGGTCAGGGACCAGGTTGTCTTTGGCACAAATAACCCGAAAGTGCGCGAAAAGATGCTGAAAGTTAAGGACCCTACTTTACTGAGGGCAGAGGAAATTTGCAAGGCTGAAAAGGTATGTGCCAAACAAAATAATACATGGGCTCAAGCAGAGAAGCAAGTAGCACGAATTGAAACACGCCAGCAAGGCAACTTTGCAGCCTGTGAACAGTGCGCAGAATGTTCAGAGCAAGACGAGGCTCAACGGGAACCAGAAGTTCCTCGGATGAAAACACGCCGGCAGTTCAAATGCTCTAAGTGCAACCGCGTCCATGAACGCGGCAGATGCCCAGCATTCGGCAAAACATGCTTCCGGTGCCGTGGCGCTAACCATTTTCCGCCTGTTGCAAAAGCGTTTCTCAAGTAAGCGAAGTACGTACGCGGCAAGCAGGAAGGTTTTGAAATACTCGACGTAAGCTTAGGCAACAGATTCATTATTAATTTAAACAGCGCGAACACGAAGACAAAGGACAAGATAAAGCAACAGGACGATGTATTAATAAGAGACTATAAGAACACCGGAACAACTTGGAAAGTGGCAAGGACAAAACGTTTCTGGTATCACATTGCCATTCATGTGAAACAATGAAGAAGGAGAAGTGCACTCCTAAGTTTGACCAGGTTAGGGTTTTGTATCGCCACAAAGAGAAGATGACGACAGAGATAGTGGAATCATATTTTATTTCAACGGACAATAAGTGTGTCAGCAAGACTTCTTTTGCTCTTTCAAGCAAAGAGGTGTCTTTTTTGAGTAACTTTTTGTGCAGCAGGTGAACCCAGGGATTGTTTCACGTGATTGTTTCGTTTTCTTCATGTTTGTTTTTTCTGAGCCTTGGAGTAAAGGGCTTAGGCATAGTTGTGAGTCAGCGCTTGTACTGTGGCTTTCTTTTATCTTGTCCTTTGTCTTCATGTTCACGCTGTTTAAATTAATAATGAATATATACCAACTCGCCCAACAAAGTATCTTGGTTAGGCAACAGAGCTGATTGGGTTTTTCACGCGAGAGTGGCTTCCCAAGTAGTGTCTCTGAAAGTACGCACAGGCTCGCAAGCGAATTTATTGTTTTACTCCGTTTTTCAAAGGCCGAAAGCGAAGTCTGGTTTAAGAGCAAGCCCCTCCGTCCTCCACTCATACACCGCTGACGTTATAAAGCAGATTGATGTCGCTACGCTCCAAGTGGTTTCGAACGACCACTTCGACTTCTTCATTGTAAATAAGGGCAACCAGGTCATATTGGGACTGTCTGCAAGTAAAGCGTTAGGTCTGTTGTCGCGTTCTGTGAACACTGTGCACACCAACAGCACTGACCAAGTGGTTAAGAAATTTCCCGAGTTGTTTCAGGGCATCGGCTGCCTAGCACGCCCTTACCACATGGTTCTGCGCGAGGATGCAACACCGGTAGTCCAGCCAGTGCGATGGGTGTCCTTGGTGTTGCTCGAGCCCCTGCGAGAAAAGCTGGATCGGATGGAGCGGGCTGGCATCGTGGCCAAAGTCAGCGAACCCAGTGATCTAGTGAGTCCGTTTGTTGCAGTAAGAAAAAAGTATGAGAAACTGCACATATGTATTGACCCCAGGCGAATTAACGAGTGCCTAAAGCGAGAACATTATCAAATGCCTAAATGAGATGGCATTGAGGCTGAGCTTGCGGGGCCGCCTTTTTCTCTCGCATCGACGCACATTCCAGGTTTCACCAAATTCCCTTAGATGAAGCTACATCAAAGGTATGCACAATCGGAACACCCTTTGGGCGCTACCATTTTTTGCGACTTCCCTTCGGCATTGCTTCGGCGCCTGAGGTTTTCCAGAGAACTATGAATGAAATTTTCGACCAGTCTCCAGGGGTCCGAATCTATGTCGATGACATATTGATATGGCGGAGCACAAGGGAATCCTCGCCTCCGCACAGACTTGCAACAAGCCAAAAAGGCCGGCCTGACGCCCAATGCGGCGAAATGAAAATTTGGTGTCACAGAAATTGACTTTTTAGGTGACGTCATAAACAAAGACTGAATAAGACCATTAGGTAAAATGCCTCAGCCAAAGGACGAAGCCAGCGTTCACAGAATGCTCGGAGTAGTGAACTACTTCGGAAAATATATACCGCATTTAGCGGAAAGGACGACGCTTCTACAAAGCCTCAATAAAAAAGACGCCCTTTTTGAATGGTTTGAAAACCATTGTAAAGAATGGTAAGTTGTCTGTGACACACTGAGCGGTCCCCCTTTGCTAGCCATTTTCGATCCTGCTAAAGAGACCAAGATCGTTGCTGATGCTTCGAAAAATGGGATTGGTTCTGCCCTTCTTCAGAACTACGGTGGTAGGTGGAGGCCTGCCCCGGTCACCTATGCATCACTCACAATGACAGAGGCAGAACAAGGATACGCGCAAATCGAGAAAGAAGCAATGGCCATTACTTTCGGCTGTGAAAAATTTTATTCATTTCATTTACGGCCGCAAGTTTACCATCGAAACAGACCACAGACCGTTGATAGAAATTGCTTCGGGAGGCATTGGTGAGATACCACCAAGACTGCAACGAGTTTGCCTGCGCTTGCTAAGATACGATTACTTTCTTCACTTTGTTCCAGGCAAACAGCTGTTCCTGGCCTATATGCTTTCAAGATCATCGCCAGTCGTTCCAAGCGAACATGATGACTTCACTGATGACGTCGACGTTCATGCAGTGAGCGTGACTTCAGAGCTGGTAAGCAAGAAAATGTTTGATTGACTGGCAGAAGCGACAGCCTCTGACCCAGACTTGCAGACAGTGTTGCGGCAACTAAGGAATGGAGACGAAATTGGAGGCTAGATGAAACCTTTTGGTCTGTCCTGGGTTATTAGAAGTTAAGGGTATTATTATGAAGGGGACAAAGGTCGTCATTCCGAAGAATATGAGGGCTGAAATATTGGGTCGCACCATGAAGGTCACTTAGACATAAATAAGTGCAAAGCGAGAGCCTGTCGCTTGGTATTCTGGGCGAGACTGAATACTGAAATTGAAATCATGGTGAAGATCTGTTCTGTTTGTCAAAACTACGCATACAAACAAGAAACGAAACAGTGGTGCTTAGGCCGATCCCAGAACATGCCTTGTTCAGAGTGGGTGTTGACATCTTTATGTACGGCGGAAACTCCTACCTGAGCATGTTCGATGCGTTTTGAAACTTCCCTGAAGTTGAAAAACTTACCGACACAACGACATTCACTGTCATTGCTAAGCTTAGCTTAATTTTTGCAAGGTATGAAATTTCGTAGTCTGCACCGACAACGGTCCTCAGTTTTCATCGCATGAATTTGCTTTGTTCGCCTCTAGATACGACTTCAAGCATGTGACGTCCAGTCCGCGATTCCCACGGTCCAAAGGTCTCGCCGAGAAGGAAGTCCGAATTGTCAAAAGAATAATGAAGACTGGAGAACTTAACGAGAACTTCTGGTTGGGCCTTCTCGGTTATCGCTCGACTCCACTAGCCGAAGGCCAGTCCCCTGGATAGCTTCTTCAAGACAGAAAATTACGCACTCGGCTACTAGACTTTGTGTCATGCTCCAGTCAACGGCGCCAACCACGCCCCCAGCAAAGGCCCTCCAAAGGGAAAAATCTGCCCGAACATAAAACAAAATACAGTTGTAAGAGTACGAGGGAATGCATGGAACTGCAAGGCTCGAGTCATATGCCTGGTGGCACCAAGGTCCTATCGCATCCTTACAGAAGACAACAAAGTGCTTCGTCGCAACCGACATCTTTTAGCCCCACGGGAGCCATTCCGAAGCGACTTAACGGAAGTTGACTCTGGCCGCGAAGGCATTTTCAAGGAAAACGTGGAAGTGTCGCAGTCTACAATACAGCCCACGCAATTTGTGCCAAGGCGATCCAGCGGACAAAAGAGACAGCCCAATCGTCTTCCCTACGACCAGAATTTCCAACAAGTGTCGCGTATTGCGCTCTCAGACTTTTAAAGATTACACCGAGGAAGATGTATTGTATAAGTCGCGCATGCGCTCTGGCCGTTATCATGTAGCCGCTTGTAGGCTATATATACCAGCAAGCAATCTCGAAAAACGCCCTTCTTCTTGTTGCTTCCACGCTGTGTGTTCGTTGTTGGACGCCGGAACAGTGCCTGAATTCTCAGGCCTTTAAAGGTCAACTCCGGTGGTTTTTCCATAATTTTCTGTTTTTCATTGAATTACATTCCTCGGCACGTCCCGACTTCAATACAAAAAACTGTTCTTCGAAATTCCAATTAGAAGTATTTTATAAAAGAAAAACAGCAAATCGAAACCGAAACTGCTTTCACGGCCAGAAACGACGTCCCAGGTGACGAAACGGTGACGTCACACTCAGTATTAGAAAAACACTCGTACGTGCATTGGATGGTGAAAATAACGTATGGAAATCGTGAAGCATTGCATAAAATGTCTGAGGTAGTTCAATATAAGCCTCACAATTTTATAATCATGCGGGAAGTGAACATTAACGCCGGTATACTGTTTGTGACGTCAGAACCTCAGTGTTGCCGGCAGAAATAGTCTCAACTTAAGCCATGAAAACAGCATATTTTAAAGTCGTGTTGCGCGCGACCGGATTATCGTACGGCGCCCAAATTTTGTAGAATGCGTCAGGACTTAGAGGAGAATATACGGTAAAATTTTTATTAGAATATTCGAATGTCAGAAAACCTCCGGAGTTGCCCTTTAACTGGCGCGTTTACACAAACGGTGGTGTAGAGGAGTTCACAGCAGATGGCGTACACTTGAAATAGAGAGAGAGCTGCTTTGAATTTTGCTCAAGTATCCCTGGACACAATGTTTTCGGGGACACACTTTGTCAGTTTGCTTCTTAAGGCGTGTGGTCATTACACTAGAATCACTCAAGGTAAATTATCTTTCGATCAAATCGATTTCATTCATCAAAACACCGCATTTTTAAAAGAAACATTACGATAGTTGTTGTTTTTCCTTTTAAATAAGCGGGGAACTTTAACTGTACGCATTTCTTGTATATAGTAGCATGTATTTGTTTTTCTTGAAAAAGTAACTGACTTGAGCAGGCGAGCCTTCTTTTTCTCATTATTATAGGCTATGTAGTATTTTATACCAAATCTTTGTCCTGCAAAGCAAGAAAAGATTCACTCCAACTGAAAGAAATCGACGTGGTGTTCTAAACATTTACTTGGCAGAAATTATTCAAACTTTTGATAAATTAGATCAGTAAGGAAAAGAAAGTTGGAGCAAATATCTATCGTCCAAGACTTCATCGACAAATTTGACAGAGCTATGCGTCTCTCTCAGTTTTGCGATAACGGGCCGGAAAAGTATTGATAAAGAAAATAATATTCTTTGAAATTCGAACACTTTTTCTATTGGTCAGCAATCCAGTCCACGTCTTTTTCTTTTTTTCGTCGATATCTAAAGTCCTTCTTCGACACCAGTCACCTCCCCACTCTAATTGAAGAAAGAGCAAAAAAAAGATGAGCAAAAACCAGCCACCTCTTGAGCTGACTGCGTATGAGCCAGAAGCCGTGAAAAGCTTCTGGGCCGACATGGATCGTTACTCAGCGCCAACATACCTCACTGCATGGGCGGCCTCATATGCGTACGGGGCCTCATTAAAGCAGAGCCATATTTATCCGGCAGAATCTGGGCAGATAGATAAAATATATATATTTTATTTACCACTTCTTTATACTTCCTCTGAAGTCAAGTCATAGACACACACGAAAAAAAAAATATTATAACGATAGCGCTGATGTACGCTTGCCGCACATTCAGAGCCGTGTACGCAGGCAGGCCAAGTTTTCAGCTCAGCACCCTACTTCTCTCGTCTCTCCACTGACTACGTACTTCCCACAGTTTCTATTCCGTCAATGATGTGGTTCCTGCGGGAACGGGGGTGGGGACTAGGCGCTCCTTTTTTTCTTTCTACTCGAGTTGCGCCAAAACCAGAGGCCGGAAAGGCAGGCCAGGCGAATCCATCTATGCCTACTCCTGTATGTACGCGCTCGCTCAGTCTTGTGCGTAAGTTCAGGCGCTCGCGCGAGCGGCTATTGCTCCCACAAGGGCCCCTGCGCTAGGTCTATCGAATATAATGACTCCGACAGGCTCCCTGGACCTGGGAGCGGCAGCAGCAGCAGCAGCTGCTACTGCGACTGCTGCTGCGGTTGTGGATCGACGATGGGGGTGGTGGCGGCCACAGCACGGGGTAAGGTTTAGTGTGTAGGAGGAGGGGCGCACTCCATAGCGAGTCCTGTTTGAGGTCGTTTGCATTTTAAGCGTGCCGGCACACGGCGGCCGCGCTTTGTTATGGGCGGCGCGATTTATGCGACCCGTTCGTTCAGCCGTGAGCGTGCGCACGTGACGGAATCGATATTCGAGCCGCCCGGAGATCGCGCGGCCGATGCTGAGGTTAACGTGGTCGTGACGCGTCACGATTGTCAAGCTGCGCTAGCGCGTTCGGAAATTTTGGCAGGTAGTACACGCTCTGCGCTACGCGTGAAGAGGCGCACCAGGCGATGAGTGGAGGTGAAGGGAGAAACGAAAAGTTTTGGTTTGCAAACTTCTCTATCACCCGTTTTGTGCTGCTTGCCGTTGCAGTATTTGCATTCGAGGAAAGTTTTTGGGTCTACAGTTGGTACACACGTGCTAGAAAAAAGAAGGGAAAATTAAGATTCAAAGTGAGGCATGATAAACCGAGACAATCAATCTCCTGATTTTTTGTTTTTTTTTTGTTTTTTTTTAGTCTCTTTTCTGCACAAATGTATTCATTTACACTCTCTGTCACCAGACGGTCTTACTGTGAAGAAGAAGCATTCTGTTTTTATCAGCCGGGAATACAAACGGGAAATCGTATTGAGCCATACCAAATTTCTCTTTGATTAACTTGTCGCTCGTCAATACCTGTCATCGACATTTAAGTAACTCACAAAGGCGGATAGCTTGATCGTGCTATATGCCTTGTATCTTTTTCGTCTCAATTTTCACAGTGCACTTTTTCGGTTAGCACCTTTCCTGCAAAATAAATTTAGATGTGAAACTGCTGTCGCAACGCCGATTAGTATTTATCTCAGATTAGTGAAGTTTTCGAACGCACTCAAACGTCAAATGAGCTCACGG
>NC_139345.1:97370827-97385827 GCF_055883805.1 Amblyomma maculatum
TGGTACGGATGTCACACAGCACGTGGGTGACTTTTGTATTTGACCTCGTCCGAAACGTGGCAACCGCTGCCGGGAATCGACATCGCGAACTGCAGCTCAGCGCCCAAGTGCCAAAGTTTTGAGGTACCACAGCGGGTCATCAGATTAACAATTCAGAGCTGTAGCCTGTGTGCATATCGTAAAGGGAAACGTACGCAGAGAAAGGGAGGCAATAAACGTAGACCGACAGGAATTTATGAACTCTGCAAGCGGTGAATGAACGCGACGGTCTATGCTTCATCCAGCGGTAACTGCGATGACATGGAAACCAACCATGCCAACATAACAATAGTGTCTCCGGAGAGAATATGCATGTAAAATGTCTGTTTTACTCCTGCAGATTTCTTTTTATGTCTGCCTCTTTGCTCAGTAGCACTTAAGTTAGAATAATTTTTTTTCTTGCTGCGCTCAACTAAACGAATTTCACTGAGCAACAGAAATCTCGAAAGTCGGGAAGACTTTTGCTTACCGTACAGTGTGCCGTAAACACCGCGAGCCTGCAATAAATAAATAAATAAATAAATAAATAAATAAATAAATAAATAAATAAATAAATAAATAAATAAATAAATAAATAAATAAATAAATAAATAAATAAATAAATAAATAAATAAATAAATAAATAAATAAATAAATAAATAAATAAATAAATAAATAAATAAATAAATAAATAAATAAATAAATAAATAAATAAATAAATAAATAAATAAATAAATAAATAAATAAATAACAGAATTAAGCACAGAACGGGAAGGAAGCATTACTCACCCGCCCAACAATGAAATTTGTAGATTGCTGGAGTTTTCTCCACTCCATGCCGAATAAATTGGCCGACGATTACGATGCCCGGTAATGCGACATCCGAGCGCCGCCTTTCGATTATATGTATTTTTCGGTCTTCAGAGGTAAATGATTTGACGAAGACTGGTGTATAGGTGTTTGTGCCTAAATCATGCGCTCTATTTCCCAGCGCATAACTATCCATCAACTGACACTCAGGCCGTCCCTGCTTTTGATTGTTACAAAGGTGGCGTCGGCATGACACCCGCTGCATCGAGCTAATCTCGAGTGAGACGTGGGTGACGCGAGCCAATTTCTACTCTCATAAAACATGTTTCACCGGGTAAAAATTTGAAGGATCTTTAAGTTGCATGACTATTCACCCACTAACAATATAAAAAGAGTAGCCGTGTGTAACCGCAATTTTTCAAAGCAACCGTGCTAGTTTCTCCTGGCTCCGGCACACCTTCACCTTTCTTCACGTAGATGCACTCTGCTACTTCCTTTTTCACCAGCTTTTTTTTTTATTTGTGCCTCTATACTTCACATATTCTCATTAGTATGCTGCCGCAATTTATCATGTTGTGTGAAAGGACACCAGGAATAGCTATAGAGCCGGGCCGCTAAATCTGCGTGACTTTGGGAAGGCAGAAGGTCCCGTGGAACCCACTCAATACGTACAGACAGCGGGATGCGTACCACAAGCTGGCAGATGTCTTGACATATGTTTGGTCTGTGGTTGACATGTCGGAGCAACCGTACTGCTTGAAGGGTTTCAGTGCGGATGAGAACGTGGGCCGCAGGGAGCACAGTTGGGTGGCCACTGAGCAGAGTGCCCCCTGAACTGCCAAGAGTTCAGCGCAGAATGATGTAGGTGGTTCCGAAAGTGAAACTTAGAGGTCTGATTCAGGCTAGGTCTGCACGGACAGTAGATCGCAGTTTTTGTTTCGCAGCCTTGAAGGCTCGCATCCACGTACACTACAATGAACCCTTGAGGCAGGTGGGCCTCTTGCTCTTCAAATCTCTGGCGAAGCGGCGATGCCGAGTTGACAGACGTTGGTGTGCGGTTATCAGTTGGCTTGCCGTCGCCTAACTGCAGAAACTTCCAGGGACGGAGAACTGGCGCAGGTGGCTGAAAAATAATGTGTAAAGTTGCATACGCCCTCAGTGCTTGCGTCGAATGTGATGATTTCTAGTTTGGAGATAGGAATCACGACTGCGGATTTCCAGCTCTCGGGTACGACACCATGCGGCCACACTTTGTTTATGGTGTCTAGCAGTTGAGGGAGTGCAACGCTACTCGGGTTCTTGTGAACCTCATTCTGAACTTATCCAGGCCGGGCGCTGTTTTTCGTTTCGCATCACCAATTGTAGCCAGAAGCTCAGGCATAGAGATGGCCGGGACTCGCAATTCCATCTTCGCCAGTAGCAGATGGTAGTTCTTATGCATCTGCTGGGATACCTGCCAAATTACAACTAGCAGCTGAAGGAGGCAATGCATCGTATACAGTTTGGGAAACATTTTCGTGCTGCTTCTTTAGCGAAATCGCCCGGCGACAAATTAGCTGCAAAGCATGCTGTTGTTGCTGCGTCAGTAGAATGGCGATCATTGTAAATTGCACGGAACGTTCCCCAGAGTGAGACATTCGAGGATTTAGCTGAAAATTGTTCACACCATGCAAGTCATTGGCGTGGAAAGAGATTGCGTTCATAGTTGCGAGCCTTATTATCGCCCTCTTAATGTACATTACTTTTTCTTGACATATCCTTCTGCTCTTTCGGCGGTCGCCCTTCGGCTTCTCATAACACCACCGCTAGGTTTCGCTGCCCTCTCTCCATAACTTCCTCCACTTTCCACGGTAGCCACCATCCGTGTTCTTCCAGTGGCGCCCATCTGTTTCGCCTTCCTTCTCTCTAGCCACCCAACCAAGGCCATTAGGCCAACCGTTGTCTTCCGCGCGCTCTCCCTCTTTTCTGACACCTGAATGTCGGGAAATGATTTTCATCTTTTGCACTCTGCCACCTTCCAGCTGTGGCAGATGGCGATTAGCTCTGCACAACCTGCCAAATGGGCAGGTGGCCGTTAGCATGGACTAAGTAGATGATGCCGCCACCTCCGCGCTATGCAGGACCAGGCGCCTAGAAAATGCGCTTTACAACCCGTATGGTGAAATTTTAGCTTTAAACCTGAAAAAGGTCGGCCGGAAAGCTAATGGATTAGAAATTCTGATTTGTTATTAATTACTACACGGTGAAACAGACCACTATTCAAATATAAGCAGCGCAGATTCGTCTGTTTTTGCATAATTGCGATAGAGGACTATGTTAGTCTCGGTGCCTCCACCCCCGTCCCTTCTTACTCCTAAGGAAGAAAAAAAAAGCAATAAACGGGGAAACTCATCTTTCTCTGGAATAAGTGTTGCATGGTTATCTAAACGTTCAGTCGGACATACAGTATAGAGATAAAGCGTAAAATAATCTCAGTTCAGGCACGGCAGGGTTAAAGGCCTATCTCCAGAAAGTATGTTGTCGCTGTTGGCGTTGTCCTTGCAGGTATTATGGGCGAAATGTCACAGTCAAGGCTCCGGTAGATTGAAATGGGCAGGTGGCATCTCCGGACAGTGATTGTTTGTCGGGTTGTGCGACGCCATAAGGCCGCGTGCCATGGCCAAGTTTGGTGGGACCTGCCATCCCGGGCAGCTCATTTAAGAAGAGAGAGAGAGACGGCAATCTGACCCGCTAGGACCCTTGGATTATGAGACAAGCGTGCTTCCCCTAGGCCACGCAATAACGATCGTGCGGCTTGATTTAGGTATAGGCTTTATGTATATATGTGTCACAATAACACACAAAAATGGATACTGATTAAGCGAGTAGCAAAATGCATGTACGTGGGTGACGACCCTCCAGGAAAGCCGCAGGTGAACCAATTACACCTGCCTCGCCACACACACAACGTCAGAGTTTATGTGTCCACCGTATTTTCATGGTGCCACTCGTTTTCACGAGTATTTCGTTGAGGCAGTATATCTACCTGTGATATGCATAAATTGAAATCATTGCTTAGGTCACGCATTAATTTAGAACTGTGCTCCCCATATCAGATTGAGGAGTGCGCATAGCGGATTTAATTTTTTCAGGCCCTTGTGCGGTTTGTTTCAGATATTTTTTTTCTTCGCCGGTTCTCTTACAACGGCAGCCCTGACGGCTTTGATGCCGAACAAGATGTGGGGGAATATTGGACTGCTTCTCCCCGGAGTCCTTTTTTTTCTATGGACCGCTACCGCTAATGCACGTCGTGTGCAGGGGCTACTTTTCCGACAGAGGTCGGGTAAAGGCCTTGAAGAAGCCAAGTCGAGCGTCGGTCTCTGACGGAGGCCCTTGCAGTGAAAAGCGCACGAAGCCGTAAAAACTGTCTCGTGCGCAGACCAAGCTATGTTGTTTGAGGAAGCCTTGCTTTTACAATGCAGAAGCTCAGGAAAACAGAAAGAAGGAGGCTTTTTTCAAGTGAAGTTTTACAGGTTTCTTTCAATGAGGCCAGATGGCGCAAATACAAAACGAGAAAGCAAAATAAATGGACCAGGGCGAACAGTTTCGCTTCGAGAAACAAGAACACGAAGTCGCGACCATGAGCTCCTGACTGGTCTGGAATTTGAAAAAAGTCTTTGGCGGGCTTCCTTAATCATTTTTCTTTTCGGGCTTCCGTTCGTTTTTAATGTCCCTTGTGACGCCGCAGGGTTATGACATTTGTGGGGAACGAGGGACCGGCTATTGAGGTCCGGGACTCTATAGGGCATCGAAGCCGATAGTTATATCGTTATTGCTGCATGCTCACCCTGTCGGCGGGGTCTCCATCTATTGCCTGGCATCCCCACTGTCTGGATTCCTCATTTGAGAGCGCATTCGGCTCGCTTGGTTGCACAACGGAAACCTCGTTGTCCTGATTGAATTTCTCTTCGCTTGTTGACCGAGTCGGCGGGAAACCACGCGGTTTGGAATCAGCCAATGCTGAATTGATGCAGTTGGAAAATGTCCGCACATTTACGTTTAACCACGAAGTTTAACCTAACAAGAATAAACAGATGGTCGCGATCATTATTTTGTTTGTTCAATATTCCCTCCGCCTTCAGCACTTTGTACTAAGAGATGTTGTGCTGGTAATATACTGGAAGAGATTTGTGGCAACGATCAGGCAAAGCTATGGTTGCATTTACTCGCAACGTGGGAAAAGAATAAACAAACAATCATAACAAAAGTTCCGAAAAAAGTTCCATATGGACGTTGCTGCCTCAAGTATGGAATTAAAGAGACATGAATATCTTTTTAAGTCGTCCGTATAGCAGTTAATTCGCTCATTCCCCTCAACTTAACAATTACCTCCGAACGTCACAGATAAGGTGGCCTTCAGTTCTGTTCTTAATCCTTTGGGATTGATGGGAGAAAATTAATAGATTTAATCTGAGAGATTTTAAAAGGGCTTCTAGAAGAACCATGCTGTGTTTACTGTCATCCTCACAGAAGGATTGGTGCGCTGACCGTGAAGACAACAAGCAGGCTCGGCAAAATATATATCTGGAGGGAAGGAGAGAGGGAAGACGGAGATGACCTTTACCTTCTTGTTCACAGGGCATTGTGCTTCAGTAATAGTTAGGAAATATTACTGGAGGCGAAATAAGGTGAAAAGAAAAGCCAATGTCCAGTTACCCGAGGCATACCACAGAGAGGAGGCAACCATGAAGTTGTATACTGAGTCGGCTACCGCCTATAGTCCATGACTAATTATATGCGATATCAAATCAGAGAGGAAGCCACCAGTTGTATGCTGAATCGGCTACCGCCTATAGTCCATGACTAATTATATCTGATATCAAATCAGAGAGGAGGCAACCAGTTGTATACTGAATCGGCTACCACATATAGTCCAAGACTAATTATATCTGATATCAAATCAGAGAGGAGGCAACCAGTTGTATATTTAATCGGCTACCACCTATAGTCCATGACTAATTATATCTGATATCAAATCAGAGAGGAGGCAACCAGTTGTATGCTGAAGCGGCTACCACCTATAGTCCATGACTAATTATATCCGATATCAAATCAGAGAGGAGGCAACCAGTTGTATACTGAGTCGGCTACCGCCTAAAGTCCAAGACTAATTATATCTGATATCAAATCAGAGAGGAGGCAACCAGTTGTATATTTAATCGGCTACCACCTATAGTCCATGACTAATTATATCTGATATCAAATGAGAGAGGAGGCAACCAGTTGTATGCTGAATTGGCTACAGTCTATAGTCCATGACTAATAATATCTGATATCAAATGACCTACATAATGTAAGCTGTTTGGTTGTCGAAGAAAGCGAAGGTGCTTCTGTGGACAGCGAAGGACGGAGGAAGCACAGATCTTCGCCATAGACCAGGCGTGCTCCTCTTATCGGAACTTATGGTGTTGCGGTTCCTATGTTTTGCTGTCTTATCTTGAATTAGAGGACACACGTCGACTATGGGGTGACAGAAGTAGCGAGCAGCAAATATGTTGTTTTATGTTGCAGTGCCTTCTATATACGCTTGCACGCACCTGCCATAATATTTGCAAAGCGAGAGCTGTTACGAAGGATCCTGTTATGGTAGATCGCTAAAATTTATACAGCTATCTTTATCTGCAAACACCGCTGACTACCGGTTCTATGGTTCCGCCAAGTCCGGTAGGCCGCGCACAACGCTGGCTTTTTTTTTGTCTTGTCGTTCTGCCCAGAGGCTCTCTTTTCCACGACTTTCTGCAATTAGTTCTCCGAAGCACCGTGATCCTGCGAGTTTTTTCCCCGCCACAGCGAGCACCCGTACTGGTGGAAACTCGCCGAAAACGTACCGAAAACAATTATGGGGGATACGCATCGTGAGAAGGACTCGTAGAGCCGTGTCTGGTGAAATAGTGCGAGTGCCGTGAGAAGAAAGAGCAAGGGACGGAGGAGCAGTGGTCTGAGAAGAAGAGAGATGGGGGAGGTGCATTTAAGCCTAAACCAGTGTGGAAAGGCGTAGCGAGTTATGGAGCAGAAGTCCTTAGCTGGGGGAGAGACGTTAGCGCACACATTGCGCGAGATGGAGGTGGGAAAGAGATGGTTGCGCCTGTATACGTGTAGCTAATTAATAAATCCACGGCCCCGGAAACACTGGCGCCGCGGAGCGGGAGCGAGTGGGCGCGCCTGCGCGAGCTGGCTGTCCGGCCTTTTCCCGATCGGAGTTCGTTCCGGGGCAGCGTCGACGAGGCGGCGCGGGCCAGCGGTGGTGGCGAGCAGGGAGGGAAGAGGCATAGGGGGAATCGGCGGGGAAAGGGCTCGATGCATCAGCTCGGATTAAGCCCCGCGTGGTCCCATTGTTAGTCGAGCGCGGTAATTAAGCCCACACAGTGCGCCGGCGCTGCAGGATCGGCGAGAAATTCCACGATTTGCAAAGTCCGCTTCGTGCGCTCCCCACTCTCGTCGCCACGCGGCTTAAGGGGCGAGGCGCCGGAGCAGCGCTCCAGTCGCCATGCTGCAGCCCCGCCGCCGCATCCACCGTCCATGTATGCAGGTATGCAGGCCAGCCATTCGCTGCCTCGAAATTTGCTCGGTCCCGAGATGTTCCGCGCAGAGCTGCGAAACAGTACGAGGACGTGCGCTGCTCGGCCGTGAACGTTGTGAAATGCACCAACATTAAAGCAGCCTTCCCATCTCCGAAATGCATGGCAAACTCCAGCAATGACGAAAAATAACGAAGAGCGCTTTCGACGGGCACCCTTTTCGGCTGGACATATAGGCGGACTGGCTGATGAAAGGCTAGGTGTGGGGGCAGTAGCGGGGTGATACAGTGGCTGAGGCTTGCCTTATCTCTCTTGCTTTTCTCCTTCTCTCTTTCCTAATTGGACAGGCTATGTCTACAAGATCCGCAGCGCTGCATAGAATCGGCGAGGTCTAAGTATTAGACTCTCTCTCTCTCTCTCTCCATCGCGTACTCCGCGTCAGCTCGTCCTGCATTGTACCGGCTCCTTGGGCGCTCTCTGGGACACTGTCTCTATCCGGGCTGGGCCTAATTGGAGCGCGGGGGACGAGAATATAAGCCGGCTCGTCCCGGCCGCTGGAAGCTGCGGCGCAACCGAACACCGCTCGGCATCTGCCCGGAACGCATCTGTGGCGGGGATCCGCACCGTAGTGGCGCAATTGCGTTGTAGCTATACGGGAGGTGAGGAACGGCCGCATTACGACGGACCTCTCGGGCAGGAGGGGGGAAAATGGAAGCCTAACCTAACGCACTCACCGCCGACGTGACCACTCCATACGAGGCATGCAACTGCATAACGAGGTAACTCCACCTTGAAGACACAGTGCTCTGGGCGTCTTGTGACGAGTCTAAAAACGATAGTAAGAGGGAGGGGCAGGAAGGTAGCATATTTCGAAAAATAATTGCCCCTTTTTGTCCGCGAGAAACTATTAAAATTGTTTTTAGAAAGGCAAAATAAATACATCATGAACGCTTTATTTTCGTCCCTGTGATGCCCAGTTAACAAGACGTATGGAGAGAGAAAATGTAGCGACATCTGCTTCACCAAGTAACAATAAGTCAGAAGACGACCTTAGGAGTGTGTTTGAAAGAGCAGGGTGCATTTATCTAGTTTGCCCTTTTAGATTTTTCCCCTTACTTTACTTTATACCCGTTGCAATTTTTTCCTTTCACTGGTTCAGGCTCGAAACATGCTGCTTCCAGGGTTAACTGTGGCGGAACATTTAAAGACACTTTGGAGCTAAAATTGGATATCGCTACCTTTGCGCCACAGTGAGGCTTGACACAAGAGTGCCCCGTTCACATGACGTCAGTGCGCGGGTGGTCCAACATTTTGAGCAGAGGTCGCGAAAGACGTCTGACGGCAGAAAAGAAGAAACCCCAATAACAAAAACGACAGAAGCATTTATTTAAACACCGTAGTGTAACAGCTGTGTATGATAACAAAATTAGGAGTGAGACAGCGCCGTGGAGACACAAGCTCCATCTCTCTGCGCACACTCTGGAATGAGAGAGGTTCCTTATTGCTTACGCTGACTTCGTAGTAAGTGCCGCAATGGATGTAACTCGTGCCCTATTGTAGCACCTTGTCCCCCCCCCCCCCCCTTCTTTTTTTTGCGTAGCTGTGCACAACAGACTCCTTCACGCGCAATAGTAACGCTCAATCTTGAGAAGATCCCAAAGAGAAATATTTTGAATTATTTTTGGCCATGTTTAGGGCCCTTAACGTATATGAACATAAAAAGAATCATGTTTTCGCGCTTAGCTGGCATCAGAGTGCGATAGACTCGGTATTAACGGAGCCGTCCAACTAGTGTCAACTCCACGAAAAGTATGTTACCGCAGATGTGTTTTGTCCGTGCTTCTGACATCTCTAGATTGTGAATTTATACCAACTAGCCCAATTTTCTGCATTGAACTGAAGGTTACCGACATGTCCGTACACTATGAAGTAACTGCAATTACGACAAAGCAGGTGGAGACTAGGGATTGTTGATTTCAGCGACAAAGCAAGCTTAGCAGCGCAAATAATCCCAGTAACTTTTCACTTTTCTCCTGGAGAGAAAAGGTAAAGATAAAACGTTCACTGTGTGAGTCGTTACCAAAACCTGTTCAGCTCTTGGAACAAAGCAACTAGTTTCGGCGTATCCATCATCCCCGTAATTTAAATGGGAAGCGTCCGGTCTTATGGCAGGTAAGCTTTCTGCGTGCGTTAATTTGACGCGCGCCACCGTTATCAACTCTGCCGCCGACCGAGATCAAAGGATCGGAGACGTTATGCGAACGGTTTCTATCCAAAGCGGGGAACAACCTCGGTGCTCTACTACAAACTGTGAATGCCACTCGCGTGCCCTCAGCGCAGGCTCTAGCAAGGCGCCTGTCGCAGCGAGGACTCGTTCTACATGCTGAAAGGAACGCTTCGGCGCAGATTTCCAAACCGAAATTGAAATTCGGTGCGTTCAGTCGCGCTCACTAATGGAAACCCAGTGGCGCCAAGCAGTGGCGTATGTGCAACGAGGCACTGTGCTGGTTGGTATCTGCGCCTCGCGAAAATCTCTAGACCAAGATCACGACCCCCATCTGATTTGTTTGAACAAACTATTTCGCTTTGTAGCGCTGGAAATAATTATCTCGCGGAACTACCCTTGGCTCGCGCAGTAGCTTTGTTAGCTTGGTTCTGTTGGTTGGTTGGTTTGTGGGGTTTAACGTCCTAAAGCTACTTAGGCTATGAGAGACGCCGTAGTGGAGGACTCCGGAAATTTCGACCACCTGGGGTTCTTTAACGTGCACTGACATCGCACAGCACACGGGCGCCTTGCTTTTCGCCTCCATCGAAAAGCGGCCGCCGAGGCCGGAATTCGATCCCGCGTCCTTGGGAACAGTAGTCGAGCGCCGTAACCACTGCGCCACCCCGGCGGGGTGCTTGGTTCTGTGTCGTCGCTTGCCGTGCACTGCGTAAAACAATTCTTCCTTACTTTAAGTCTGCCAGCCTGCTTGCCTGACATAAAAAAAAAAAAAATGGAAGTGCCAATTTCTCATGAGTGTTCACGTGAACACACATGTACAAAAAGTGCCCTCAAAGCGTTGAGACATACCTAACTGTTAATAACATAACAGAATGAACAAACAGTTCTGTGTTCTTGTTACGTGTTCTTGTTACGTCAGGTGTTCTCGTTACGTTGTTGAATAGCAATTGTTGAATAGTAATTGCTTGGGTATGTCGGCTGCCAGCTACTGCCTTCCAGAGCCATGCTCATGATTTTTCGCTCACAGTGCCCACGATGCCGGATATTTTTTGCACAGCAGGGAATTGAACGCACTCGCGTTAAAGTCAATGGCCTCTGAATTTCGTTATTGGATGTTTGGTAAGATATGGCGAATTATTGCAGTGGTACCATGGGGATTACACTATGTATATGGGTACACATAACAGAAATTCAATGCAGGACTTTGAAAGCAAGTAAGACAGTTTGAACCGGCAGTATCAGTGGTATCGATAAAGTTGATATTATATCCTTCGTTTCATTAACTATGGTATTAATTAATGATTATGCAAAGTTCATGGCAAACGTAAAAGTAAGATGGCAAGATGGCAAGGAAAGACTATACATGAATATGATAACGATGCTACATTTTTGCAAGAAACGTATTATGGGACTCCATTTAGACTGATTCATATTTGTTGTTTGGGAAAGTCGTTAAGACGGACGGAATGCCTATGAGTCTCAGAAACGAGAACAGTAGATCCGAGGGGGACAGATTAGGATGACAGAACTTAGCTAGACCTCCAAAGAAAACAGCATAATCAGTAGATGGCAACCGTGTTTTGGATAAACCTAATTACAGAGAAGCTTTGTATGCGATCTTAATCCGGCGATTATGTCGTTTCCTCTACTAGGGATATATATGAACCTCAGTGACATAATTAGTCACTGCGTGATAACTTTCTCAGCAAAACATAACATTAATTCTAGGCAATCTTCGTCTTTCGTTTTTGGTCACACGATGCATTTCTGAATCATGAATCCGAGGACACTACTCTAGTTTAGCTAACTTTGAGGTAGCCGTTCATTTTTGCCGTAAAGGTTTTTATTTTCTACTTCAAGGTTTTATATCACTATATTTACTGAATGAAATACGATGTTAAGCATTGAAAGCTATTGCGCGCTTTTTTGACCTTTTTTCAGTTCATCAACATTTCTGACCCGTTCATAGGTGCTGGACATGGTTTTAGTATACATCGGGCAACAGACTCGTTTTGCAGAGAAAGCGGCAGCAAAGAGTTAAGAACTCTGGAAAGATGTCAAATGAGCCAGCGTTGGCTCACAGACTTAGTCCGTCTGCCAGAGCTGATGTTATCATGTAGTGGAACTGACACTTAAGCGAGTTGGAATGCCATCTTAAGAAGGTATGTTATTCAGCGGCTATAGTTGCCATGTTGATCCGTTAAATTAGCTAGCTTTCCAATTGTGGTCACGGGAGACCAGGCGAGGACGGTCTGCGTAGCCAAGCGATTAGCATTAAGATATATCCTTTTCAAGACTTATGCTTACCGACGTAAGCATGTAAAAGGAATAGACGGTGGTTCAGTGATGTTGCAATGTTGTCAGCCTACCAGGACCAGTGCTGCCAAATGGGTTTGTGCTGCCATGTGTATTTCTGTTAACAACCGATTTAGACTCTTTTATCGCTTATTATCATGTAAATACGGGGTTTTACAGGCAATTGACTATATTTACTGTCATTTAAAATAATCTAAAGGGGTTGAGTGGTTCGCCCCTGCGAGTTGGTGAGGTGTGAAGAAAACAAACACAAAACATTTCAACAATTCATCAGAATACAAAACACACACAAAAAAACCGCCAAAATTATATTGGCTGCTTGAAGCGGCAAGGATGCTTCAAGAGGCAGTTATCATTGAAAGGAAGTTTTCTTATTAAGAGAAAATGTAAGGTAAATATAAGCTCCGCTTAAATGTTGTGTCGTGATAGTCAACTGTGGTCATCTGTTGCTGCTGCACCGCTGATAAATAAATGGGAAGACTTACAGTTTACACTATGAAAGCCGGAGTCAAACTGAGAATGCTGAAGTGACAAAGAAGCGTTCCAGACGACAACTATGTTTTGAGGCAGTGGCTTATCAGATCAAAAACGTTTCCTGGTGGCGGCTGCATGGCGGTGCCATTATGCTATAGTCCAAGCAGTGAAGAAACGCCAAAAGGTTCACGGCTTTTGGGTTGATTAAGCTTTCATAATTAGGCCATATCTGATTAGACGCATAGTAATTAGCATATGCTTTCAAGATACTATTTACGCGAAATAACACACGCACACGCACACACACACACACACACACACACACACACACACACACACACACACACACACACACACACACACACACACGCACACACGCACACACACACACACACACACACACACACACACACACACACACACACACACACACACACACACACACACACACACACACACACACACACACACGCACACGCACACGCACGCACACACACACACACACACACACACACACACACACACACACACACACACACACACACACACACACACACACACACACACACACACACACACACACACACACACACACACACACACACACACACACACACACACACACACACACACACACCCCCCGCCGGGGTGGCGCAGTGGTTACGGCGCTCGACTACTGTTCCCAAGGACGCGGGATCGAATCCCGGCCTCGGCGGCAGCTTTTCGATGGAGGCGAAAAGCAAGGCGCCCGTGTGCTGTGCGATGTCAGTGCACGTTAAAGAACCCCAGGTGGTCGAAATTTTCGGAGTCCTCCACTACGGCGTCTCTCATAGCCTGAGTCGCTTTGGGACGTTAAACCCCACAAACCAACCAACCAACCAACCAACCAACCAACACACACACACACACACACACACACACACACACACACACACACACACACACACACACACACACACACACACACACACACACACACACACACACACACACACACAGCGCTTGTATCGAACTCGTATAAGCGCTCCCATGTGGCCTTGCCGGCAGCGTGCTTGACTGGTGACCTAAGATACGCAAGTTGAAATCTCGGCGAAATGTCGAAATCTGGCTGTTGTTACCTGACTGCCCTTTCACATCGAATCAATGGCTTTGGATTAGATCACTGTACCCAAGATCAAATGATGGAGTCCTTCCTGCGGGGCCGTATTTTCATTGTTGTGCGAAATAAAAGTGCTCGTGTATTCTGTTGAGTGCAATAGTGGAGGTTAAATGTACCAAAATGCACCAAATCTATTGTCGGGAGCACTCCTCTTCGGCGCCTAATAGCCCCATAGCTCAGACACAGCTTTGTGGAGCTAAGCGTCACACGCCATGGTAAACCATACCATACCTACATCACCATATCATGCAGCACGGTACCGTCTCATACCCTTCCTTTCATTACCATTCGCAGATGGGCTTTTCGGTCGCTGCGAGAGTGTCTCCCGTCTGGGAGCGGCCGACCTGTGGCGCCCTGCCCTGGACGTGAGCGGAGCCAAGTTGCTAGAGTCCGAATTGGAGCGACTGTGGGCTCAGGGCTACCGCTGGCACCACGTGTACAGCCAGTGCGTGGTGCGCTCAGCGCTGTCGGCCATCCGACACGCGCGCCTCTATGACCCCGGATTCTGCGCTCGCACTCTGCGTAGCACGCTGCCCATCGTGGTGAGTGGAGCTGTTCCGCCTGCTTCTGATCCATGAGAACCGCCGCTAGAATCGTTTTCTGGTTTGTAAGTCGTCTCGTAGGGCGTGCGAAAACGAAACCTTATTAGCGCAAGTGCTCGAGTATAGTGCTGAACAAAAATGTACGATCAAGGACAAAAGTCTCTGGACCGCGCCTTTGGCGATTTTGGACTAGAAACACGATGTAAACGAATTATCGCCTTACTTCTCTAGCATTCATTACAGAACTAAAGGCCAACTTTCAGCTCGATAAGTGTGGTCCGAGACTACTGACCGATACGAAAGTTACGCGCTTTGGTTGGAGTTTGCGTGGTCCGCTGACTTTTGTACCTGATAGTACATACACAATTTGAACCTGTGGAGGTTGGGATCATAGGTTGTTTGCGGCTAACAAACATCACTGTGTCAAGGAGGCAAATATAAGCTTAAAGGTTCTACATAGGGATTAATGCGCATGTTACAGCTAGCACGACCACCTGCTACCGTTTTCAAGCATTTGGCTGTGCTTAATGGCGCAATTTAGGTGAGGGGCTTCGCATCTCATAGAAGTGAGGACGATTGAAAGCATACCTATGTTCTTTAAGATATTCGCAGGGCGTTGTCAGTTTGTGAAGGGAGTGTTCCAAGGAAAGTTCTAAAAAATCACCCAATAGGTTCCTGATTTGATGCACTGATGTGCATATTAGGGCGAAACATTCTATGACATATAGTGTTTAACAGCGAAGTGTGTATTATGGGTAAATAATTGCGCCACAAACTAGAAATTCTTATTATTTAAATGTGCTTAAATTAAATTGCTAATATGTTTCGTAAAGTAGGCGAAAATATATTTAAATTGAATCAACAATTACTGCTCAGAAAAAAGTGACATTATAATAAAAA